>NC_090448.1:325544926-325853676 GCF_031143425.1 Pleurodeles waltl | reverse complement strand
TGGTCGTGATAGCCTAGGGGCTCGACCGCAGAAACCACAATTGCAAGGTAAAAATAATAAGGATAATTCTAAGCAACAGCAACCTGAGGGTGCGAAAAAGCGCTGGGATAAGAAACAGCAAACACCTAAGAAAGATGGTGGGCAGTCTCCGCAACCGGAGACCCCACAAAATAAGTATAATCTCAGGAATAGGGATACTTTGAAGACGCCTGATAGATATCAATATACTGATACGCGCCAATCTCGTTCCTTTCAGGACTCCTCGGAGAAAAGAAGTGAGAGAGGTGGGCGGTCAGAGCGGAGGACGGAGTACGTGAAACCGAGACAGGATTCACAACGCTCAGCGGAGGTTTCTATCAAACAGGAAGAGAAACCGCTGCAACAAAAACAGCAGTTTAAAAAGAAGAAAGTGGCAGCAGTCTCAGTTAGACATGCCGCTCAAGAAGAGAGTTCTCTTGACGAACAAGACATGGGCGTTAGCGCTGTTAGACAGCGCGGCAGAGGTCACAATAGTTCGCCGGAGTCTTCTAGAGCATCTGGAGGCGAAAGCAACTGATGACTTCATACAAGTCGAGACGGCGGATATGCGAGTCTCTGATCCTGATCAAGTATTTCTTGTGACTCTACGATTAGAAGGGGACATTGACCGCGTTGTACACGCCATCTTTTGGGACCATATGGTGAAATCATATGATGTCCTGTTGGCCGAACAAGATTGGCCACCTGACTTTGTTCGCGACTGTCCAGTTGGGGAGGAGGTTATTGCGCCTTCCTTTTCACCACTTGTTCCGAGAGAACTAGCGGAGTCATATGGTAAATCATGGGCTCTAGCACAAGCCCCCGCCCTATATAGAAATAATGTGGGGTGGGATAAACAATCACCTTATCATGTAATTCCCATTAAAGGAGAACCTCAGCCACAGCCGCAATATCCTATTAAATTTGAAGCAAGGGCATCGGTTCGGAAAATTCTTACACAATTGGAGTACCAAGGTGTGATTGAGCCTTGTGTCTCGCCGATGAATAATCCCTTATTTCCGGTTGCTAAACCGGACCATTCCTATAGGATAGTGGTGGATTACAGACATTTGAATAGTCATACACGCACATATGCTATACAGAATTCACATAGCGCTGCGCTTATGAATAATATAGTGCGTAAAAAATACAAAACAACATTGGATATCTCGAATGGATTTTTCTGCCAGAATATAGCACCCGAAAGTCGGGACTATACCGGTTTCAGTGCGTTTGGCTCTCAGAAAAAGTTTTGTCGTTTACCTCAGGGGTATAAGAATAGCCCAGGACTGTTTCGGCTCGTGTGACTGAACTTCTGCACGAGTTGGTCCCTGAGGCGTTATCATATGTTGATGGCATTTATTTGACGGACGATGAGATTCTACAACATCTCAGTCGCGTATCGCGCATTGTTGTGGGTTTTGCTGATATTGGTTATAAGTTTAATTTTAAGAAATCGAAGATTGCCTTCCTCAGTGTTATTTTCCTGGGATATGAGTTATCGAGTGAGGGCAAGAGCCTGGCGCCACATTTTTTGGAGAAATGTGCTTTACTGCAGCTTCCTACTACGGTTCGGAAGCTCCAGTCTTTGTTGGGGTTTCTGAATTTTGGCAGAACTTACATTCCTGATTATGCTACACGTATAAAACCCTTATATGAACTGATTCGCCCGAATTTTTCAAGTAGATTTTGGACGATTGAGCATACACACATACTGCGAGAGCTGCAGAATGATCTCTTAGCAGTTAAACATTTACACACGCGGGACAATAAAACTCATTTGGTCATCAGGGTGATTCCTGGGGCTCTTGGATTTACGTATGTCACCTTTAATGAAGGGGAGACAGTCCCGATAGCATACAAGTCCCACTTGTATTCTGCTGCAGAACAACGTTTTGCACAGACTGAGAAAATTCTCACTGCAGTACAGATGGCTGTGATCAAAGAAAGACCGCTAGCCCAGGGCCAACGCATTATTGTTGTTTCCCCAATTCCAGCCTTGGAGGCTGTTACAAAAGCGAGTGTTCCTAATTCGAAAGCTTTACACCCGCGGTGGATACAATGGGCTACGTCTTTGACGGCCACTGATGTGGATTACATATTTGACCCTAAGCTGCAGACTCAAGAATTTCTTCAATATGAAATAGAGTACCCGGTTCCTGCTGGCACATTACCTATTGACCAATATGAAGTGGTCATGTATACCGATGGCTCTGCGCAACCGGCGGTTGGGACTAAACAACAGTATTCTGCTGCTTGTGCGGTGGTGAGCGGGACTATGGAGGGGGGAGTTTTCTGCCCCCAACATACTTATACTAAAACTTTGGGAGATTGCACGGCGCAGCTGGCTGAGCTCAAAGCTCTTTTGTTAGCGTTGGAGCATGCAGAGCCGGCGATATTGACCTTGCTAGTCTGTGACTCCTACTACTGTGTGCAATCCTTCAATGAATATCTGCATTATTGGAAAATGAATGGGTTCAGAGATTCTAAAGGCAACACCATTAAACATAAATTGTTGTGGGGTAAGGTTGCGGGTCTGAAAGAGACGCTTCCTAAAGTCCATGTTGTACATACACTTGGACACCAGCGCGTTGGAATACACGTTGCTGGGAATACTTTGGCTGATGAGGCTGCAAAGTCGGCAGTGGCTATCGCCACTGTAGCCGCGGTAACTCGTTCGAGTTCAAAACCAGACATAGAGATTTCGGCTGCCATAAAAGCTACGGCTGATGGCACGCCATTTCCTAAAGGATTCCCTTCTAAATATAGTTACTGCTTGAGTGGTGCACTAAATGCTGTTGTTAATATTCCAGGCGTTGGTGTACGTGAGTTACCGAATAATATTGAGAGACCTCGATTAATTTCTGCAGCGCATGAAGGGGTGGCATCTGCGCATGCTGGTGTGGCTGCCACGATTTCGCTTTTACAGGCCCGTTATTGGTGGCCTGGTCTCTATAAGGAGACAAAGCAGTATGTCCTTTGTTGTGACGTCTGTCAACAAATTAAAGCATCGTCGGCTAGACGCCCGCAGTAGACTCCTCTTTTGATATCAAATAGACCATTACAGTGTGTGTACTTGGACCATTGTGGTCCACTGACACCAGATAGTGCATACAAATACATATTGGTTGCTGTAGATTCGTGCTCCAGATTTGTGTGGGTCTGGCCACAGCGCTCGGCTGACGCTCGGACTGTTATTAAAGATTTGCGTATCTTTGTCGATACATTTGCAGTTGCGACTTTTCATTCGGACCAGGGCCCTGCTTTTGCCTCTAAGGCATTCAGGGACACCATGGCTTCGTTGGGGGTCCAACTCCAATTCTCGTCTCCATTTCATCCCGAGGGAAATTCTGTCGTGGAGCGTTTAAATCGTGATTTAAAGCAATCCTTAACAGCCAGGGTTATAGGTACGGGTCGTAGTTGGCTAGCCCACCTGTATGGAGTACAGAGAGCACTTAATAACTTGCCTAGAAGGTCACTGGGGGGTCGTACTTCATATGAGTGCCTGTTCGGAACATGAATGTATGTTCCTGATCTGGATGGTCCTGGTGTGGAGGCGGCAGATACGCCCTTTGACATAAATGATCGTGTCACTGTTTTGCAGGATTTACAACAATTCCGTGAAGATAACTCTTCTGCAAGTGCTGCCTCCTCTGGAATTAAGGATGAGCCAGTAACACCTACTGGTTGGATACCCAGGATTGGGGATCTAGTGCGTGAAAAGGTCGCAGTAAAGAAAGAATTTGGTCCTTCTTATCGAGCACCTGTCCCGGTGTTGGGGGTGAGCGGCACGAGAACTGTGATTTTGCCGCCGCTGCAAGGGGCCAAAGGAAATCGTTTTGTTTCCATTGATAATGTCAAGTTACAACATGTGGCCGATTCTGCACAGCAGACCAAGAGGGACACCCAGTAGTTCCGGCATCCCTCTCACTACTGGGGAAGAAGTCCCGCTGCAGGTGATTAGCACCGACCATGTTTCCTCTCCGAGCTTGGGGAGGGTGGAAGATGATCTTGCGATTGTTCCACAGTCGACGATTGATATTGATTCTTTTTCTCAAGTTGCTGTACGTTCTACTGATGTTTCTGAACATGTGATTTATAGCGTACCTAGGAGAGAACCTCCATCAGCTTCCTTGTTCACTGTTGCACCTTTTGCGAGAACTGCCTCTGGCTGCTTCAACGACGCGGATGCGGCTGTATCCAGCTCTTCGTCTTCGCTGTCTTCAATCCGAGGTCCACGTAAGCTACTAAGTTGGCTTAAACGTACATATTTTGTTGTTCCTTGGAACTATTTGTGGCTTTTTATGGCTGTACTGACTATTTTTTTATGGTTGGGATTTGTGGTTACCTTTTTTCTAGTAATACATGGTCATTTTCTTCCTGATCGATCGGACATTGAGCACGTGGAGACTGTGTGAGACCACATTTTTCGTCTCATATGGTTCGAAGAGACTTATCCAATGTGAACATTTCTGCAATACCAATTCCGGATGGAATTGTGTGGGATAAAGTAATGTTTGATATATATGGTCCCACTGAATTGATTCAAATACCGTATGTTCTTAAGTTATCAATGAATGATATTGTTATTCCAGGCATTGTTTCTGATGATTGGGATGTGAAGACAGTAGATGCTATGCTAAAAGATTTGCAATATTATACTGTCTATGACGATGAAGATGCTTACCAATTTAAAGATAATCATGGTGATATGTTTTGCTACACCTATTATGGACACCACTTTATTCACAAAGCGAGTAGCCCTAAGTCCATCTTTAATTATGTACAATGGGAACATTGCTCGACTCCTCCACAAGGGAGTTCGAAAACGTATAATGATAAATTTGCATATTTTTCTGGGCATGATCAGCGAAACGCTAAGTCTTACTATTTTAAAGTGACACCGTATTCTAATAAGCAAATTTTGTTGACCGATACTAAATTACTGTATTCTAATTCGTTTGTATCTAAACTTTCGGTCGAAGGATATGAATACTGGTTGAAGACTGTTGACTTGAAAAGTGTTTGGGGTACGAAAAATTGGCAGATGCAAGGCAGAGATACATTATTTCGAGCATGCATTATCCCTGTGCAAATGATTTTCCTCAATGACACAGTACAACAGACTAGTTGTTTGGGCTTGGCGTCGATTAGAGAATTGACTTTGCCTAGAATACCTGTCCCTTCTAAATTAAATAACTGGCAGCACTATGTGAATGCTACTTTTAGTGAATTTACGCATTGGGTCCAGAATGGTACGCTTAACGCTTCATCGTTACATCCGGGCGGGTGGTTATTGTGGCCTGTAGACACTAATCAGTATCATCAACGTTTTGTTACCTCTTCTGGGGGGTTCAGGACTAGTAGGGCAGACCCTCGTTACATTTCACCAGAACATGCAGATATAATAACTACATACAGTGTGGGGAAACTTTGTCAACAATGGTTGAAGTACTCCACGCTGGGTGCAGTTAAGTCACACCTCAAGTTACTGTCTAATGGTACTGATTTACAAGATTTCTTGTCAGGTCCCGAGGTGCCCCGGAGAAAAAGGTTCTTATACGAAGTGTATAATGAGTTTTGGAAACTTTCCCAGCAGGAGGCTGCAGCCCGGTTAAGACAGATTGATCAAGAAAATCTGCTGCAGACTTTGTCTGTTGTTGATAATGGCATGCATACCCTTTCTGACCGTGTTTACACGATTGACAGCATTGTCTCTTCTGCTATTGACATTATAAAATCAGACATGTCTTCTTTATATCATGGGCAGAGTCAGACACGATCTATCATGCAGCTGGGTTGGACTCTTCAGACCTTGAAGGCGGGTCGCGTTCCATGGCAGCACATTCGTGCCAGAGAGATCTTTATCTCCTTTAATTTAACTCGTCAACAACAATTGATGGCTAAGAAGGAAGCGACGTATGTTATGTTAAATATTGAAAAGTTGGAGAAACTGCCTTTTACGGTGGCTGAGATTCCGTCAGCTGAGTGGTTGATTCATGGGGTTATTAATTTGCCTATCTCCACTCTGCAATTTACTTCTTGTTTGAAGCACATTCCGGTGGGTAGATATGAACTATTGGGTGACAGTTACATACACGAGGTGTGGGAGCTTCCTTTTCAGTACAGATGTGTTAATGGTTTGCGGGAAGTTTTTCTTAGCGGTAGCGAATGCGAAGCTTCTGTTAGCCATTCCATGGTTTGTAAACAGCTGTCCTTGCACGGAGCGTGTAATGCTTCGATTGCTAACTTAGCTTGTTATCTGAAGGGAGTTCCAGTCCCGGTAATTAAAAACACTTTCCAGGTGCTTTCTAACGGCAGTTACATTGTTCTTAACAGCGAACGCTGCTGTGGCATGCGTGCCGGAATAGTTTACGTCGTTGTCGTCAACAAGGCCGTTACGTGCTGCGGGAATGTGTTGTTTCCCCCTACTGAATTTAGGGAGGTAGCGGACATCTGGCCTCATATTGCTACTTCCAAGGTTGATTTCGACAAGTTGAGTCGGCTGAAAGCTTTGTTTCAAAAGCATGTGGCCCTTACATCTGCTAGCGAGACCTACGCACTTCAAGTGGCAAGGTCATCGGCGGAGATACAGTCCCTTTTGAATACTAACTTTCCGAGTCACTTCGGTGAACTTGTGGGACGTATATTTAATGCATCCAGCACTGCTGGTATTGCTCATTTTTTCAAAGCCGTTGGTGTTGGTTTCGTTCACACCTTCTCTTCCATATTCGGTTTGATACCTTCGGCTATACACTCTATTTTCGGAAGCATTTTTGGGGGTTTCCCAATTACTTTGGCTTTATTGGCTGGAGTTTTGCTATTGTTGCTATTTTTTCGCAATGGCTGCCCCGCCGCAACGTGATCCTGTATTGCTGCTCCCGTCAGCGCAGCTGTGTCGTGAACGCATGATGCAGTGTTTTGGAGCAACACTCCTGGCTCATTTGGAGTGTGACTGGTCTTTGTCGTTCCGACCGGTTTTGGATTGTGTGCAACCCGTGTTTCGATGCCTTTGGTGCTCGTTTGAACATGCACTGGCTTTCTGTCTCTCACTGCAGCGCTCTCCAGTGGTTGATCTTGATCTGTTGATGTTCCCGATTAGGGCTCATTCCCAGACTTGTGCACTGCGGTTGCGTTTGCTTCGTGAAGCGGATTATGAGATTCCCTTCCTGGAGGAAGATGGTTTTGTCTCTTTCCGTGGCACTACACGGGGTGCCGCCCTGAATGGTTTTGGGGCTTTGGAACACACCTGCTCCATGGTACTTTGTGGCGTGGATCTTCCGATATTGACATATCTCGAAGTGGAAGAGCTTCTACGTTCTATTGCTTCTGTTTGACAATTGGATTTTTTTTTTCTCTCTCCCGACTAAATTGACACTATATTGCAATTCGCTCTATCGTCACATGTTTCCTAAATTTATGACTTTGTTGTCTTCTCATCTTGTCGAAATGTTGGGTTTAAATTTAGGTCATGTTTTTTTTTTTATGTTGTTGGAACCACTTGCTACCGACAAGGGGAGGGTGTAGTATGGTCAGTTTTACGTATATTTTGCGCATTAGCTTCAGGCCTTAGTCCTCTGTGCACTTTGCCCTAAATATATTTTATTCATTTGCTAACAGCTTAGAGCCTCTGTGCACTTTGCTCTAAATGCTTTCTATTAGGCTTCGTACTGTTATTTTACAGAATAGCCAGTTCTACGGTGTTGTTTTTTATTCATATCACACTGTTTTGCCTACTTCAGCACTGGAGTTCTTCATAACATATTCACTCTGTGCTTTAGTCAAGGATACAGTCTGGTACATTGCCGATAGACGTGGTAGGAGTCTAGACTTGCCATTTCTGCGTAGGAACATTTTGTGATCACTATGACATGTTAGTTATAAAATCACTTCCTTGTCCCAATACATGCAAGAGGGAGATTCCGACCAGGGAACCACAACTAGACGCTGACTGCCTCGTTGCAGATGCTGAACCAGATCACAGGCCTTTGCTCAGGTATGAGTGTGTCCGTCTCCCTAGTGATACAGAAAGGCAAGCTGAAAGCTTAACATGCTGTGCTCTAAATAGAACAAGCAGAGGGAGAGTAGAAACGGTTAGGAATTATGATAGCTTTATTTCTATGTTTTACTCTCCTGGTTACTATATCAATCCTACTATGTTGTATTGTTCTGGTTATTGCGGCTCACGCCTTAATATCTAAAATACAGTCGTTTTATTAAAACATTATATAAAACTTATACTGTCTTTGTCATTTGTATATGAGACCATATAGTGAATGAGAGAGTTGGTTTGGATCTGAGTGACCACGACTTCCCTGAGAAGTTCCAAAGATGTCATGCGCTCGGCTGCCCAATCATTTCTTCCCCGTGGGAGAAATGAGGCACTGCTAGTTAGCCGGAGCAACAACCGGATTTAGGGTGACAGAGTTCCTTACACGTGGGTCAGACTCAGTCCCCCACACCGTTATCGATCCTGCTGCCTAGAAATCCAGTAGTCTCATTTAGGATAATGAGAGCCCACGCGACAAAGTTTGGCATCTATGCAAATTCTTGGTGCTGGACTACTTATGGCTTAAAATGTTCTCCAAAATCACTGCGGTTATTTTGCAGATTTATGTAGTACAAAATCGACCAGCAGGCATTGAAGTGCTTTACAGGAGCACCAATTATATTACACTAGCAGATACATTTTTCAGGGGGGGCACGGTGAGATTAAGTGAGTTGCCCAGAATCACAGGATTGTGAACCAACTCCGATACGTGAACCTTGTTCCCCAGTTACAAACGGAGCAGCTTTGGCGCTACTCCACATTTGAGACGTCTGTTGACAGAGAGCATTAATTACAGTGGGAAAGCTGTGGATAGCATGGACCAAACAACAAGATAAAGTAAAGCATGTGAAATGTAATCAGGAAGAACATGGTTACGTTAATGCTTTTATACTTATAATATGCTGTCTGAAAAAACCCTGTAACATGCAACTAATGAGCACGAAGCAGTGAAAGGGTGGAGTAACACAGACTGTCCCTAGGGACCTCTTTTGGCCACATAAGGTACTGCACCCTACAATCTTGAATTCAACACATCCCCAATTATTTTCAGCCACTGTCCTGAAAAATGAAACGCGGCGCCCGTTTTGTGAAAAGTTTTACGCTGTGCATTCAGGTTGCAAGGGAGGGGAGACAAGAGTAATATGCTGGCTGAAAAAAAGTAAGTAGCAACATCCTAGAAAAAACAAACACTCTTAGAGAAGGCTAGCTTAAGTAAAGCATGTGAAACGGAAGCAGAAACAACATGGTTACGTTAGCTGAGAGCAAGAATGCTTGGCAAAAAAAAAGGGAAGCTATGGCGAACACAAGCAGGAAACCAAGAAAAAAAATCCCCCAAATATCGGGTAAATATGACAAAGCATAATTATACAGTAGTTAGTTCGTGTTACCAAAGAGAAAAAAGGAGGGACAAAGAGGCATGACTGACCACTAGCAAGGGAGGACTTTTAAATGACACTGAAATGAACAAATGAAATGGCTTTAAGCCCACAGAAGTATACTAAAAGTATACCAGAGGCCGTACACTCGACCTAAAAATTAAATATACCCCACATTGAACTGCCGCCGAAATGGGACTGAGCAAGCAAATGAGGCAGGCAAACAGTTATTGAGGCACTGCTCCCTCTGAGGGAATTCTGAATAGCTACAAATTCCTCCTTTCCTTCTCTTTGTCTTTTTCCCATTTTTTCCACTTTCCATCTTTCTGTACTTTCCCCCACACATCCTTTGTCTTTTTACATCCATTTGTCTCCTCATCATTGTATTTTTCTCTCTTTCATTAACCATCCGTCCTTCCTGCTCATCATGCAACTATGCATCCTTCTTTTTCCTTTCTATCCCTGCAGCAATACTTCAATTATCTTCCTCCCATCATTTTGTCCATTCATCACCCCATTCCACCTCTTCTCCATCCATCTACTCTTTGCATCCATTTGGCTATCCTTTTTCAATACACCTTTCTCTTCATTCATCCACTATCCTCTTCTCTAGCCATCTTCTCTGCATCCATCCCACTAAATATCCATCTATCCATCCACCCATCCTCTCTCCAGCCTTCTCTTTGCCAGTCCTTCTCCCCATTCCTCTTTCCCACCATCTCTCCATTCCTTCCACTGCAAAAACTCTTATTTGTGAGTTTCTTAACAAAGGAGCTTTACATACTAGTTTAAACATTTCACGTTACACAAAACCACCTTCCGGCAAAGATTGCACTAGATACCATCAGCGTATTTCTAAAAACATAACTTTTGAAAGCACTGTAAACATTCAAACCAAATCTTTTTGCACATTTTGCGATAACCTATTTACTCTGTTTACAACCTATGATGTATTGTGTGTCTTTCATTGTTTAAACCAATGACTCACTTATTTGCACTGCTTTGTTATAGGCTTAACCCAATTAGCACTACAAATACATGTCATTATTTCCACCTGTGCACTGACCAGGATTCAAATCAGTGACCCCCTGATTGCACCCAAAAATACCTCAAGTGATCCCATTAACCTACAAGAATGTACATTTCCCACACATGAATTTGAGTTCCGGCAAAGAAGCTAAAGTACGTAACCCCCTATGGCTCTTCCCGAGTTTGAGGGTGCTGCCGTATTTAAAAAAAAAAAGAGGTGAACCCATCCAAATGGAAAGAATTATCGGATATCTAGGTTTCTTGCATCACTAGTATATGCTGCCCAGTAACTAAATTCAACCACCTCTCGTCATCTCTTTTGCTATTTAGTCCCACTATATTCCAGGTGGCTAATTTAATGACTGAGCCCCACCTTTGATCACCCTACGCCATGCAGGCCCTTTGTCCAAAATTACCCACCCCCTTAAACTCCCTCGGACAGTCCGAATCTCCAAGGGAGTTAAAGGGGTGGGTAAATCAATCATTACTGTCTAACCTGCTCAGAGGTTCAAATCTGTTCATAAGAGGGATCGGCCTAGAGTGTGCAGCACCCCACATTTCCGGGCCTGTACCATATGGAATGTAATTCTGCTCTCTGAAGTGCAAACCTTTGGGGGGCTAGAAAAATTACAGAGGGACAATCTGGATCTCTGCAAATGATTTGTGACTGTGGATTCTAGCTTGCACAAAATTCCTTGTGACCCCAGGATGTCTCAGATTAATCACCACACAGTCCCCTTTAGTACTTTGTTCTTTGCCCCCTACCCATCCCACTCCTCTGACCATATTTCTATGAGGGGATAGTGCTGGATCATTTTTCAACGCATTGTCACTCCAGTATTTAATTTTGCGCATTAGCCCCAAAGTTGTCTCTGCTATACCCTTCTTAAGGGGTGGAACTCCACTCAGACAGCCACTAGAGGTATCGAATCAGGTGGGAGTATTTATAAGGCCAGGTGATCCCAGGGACTGGTAGTCCCACCAGGTAAATGACAGCAACCAAGGAGAAGAGCACATTTGAGGTACATTTAGGCTGTAGGTGAAAGCCGCAACAAAGAAGTGGTACAGAATATATTTTTTGTTTTTGTTTTTTTTTTAGCAACATTTTTTACTACGCCCCAATACAGGCTGAGCTCACCCCAAATGTACCCGGGATCACATTTCCCATACTTTTCTTTATGGACTACGACCACTGGAGGAGACCTGGGTCTCAGTTCTGTGGCAGTCACTCATACCTATAGTCATCATCCACCCACTAATTACTTTCAATCATCACTCTTCACATACTCCTCTAACTTGCTTATCAGTTGTTCACTCGCTTGCCAATCAACGTACATATTACTTACACACTGGTTCGCATGCCCATTCCCCTCCTGGACCCATGGAAAGGCGCTAGGATCTGCAATATTCTTCTAGTACCACTGTGTACTATTTTATATTTCTCGTTTGCTGTGGTTACCCTCTTTGTGTGGCCCGCTCCTTCTGTAGCAATGGGTCCTCGGTGAGTGTAAGTGGCAGGGTCGGCCTTGAGTTTCCCCACCCTTTACCAATTGTCCAGTGTACCATCTTGGGTGAATTGTAGTACGGCATGCTAGTGCCCTGGAGGCTTTCCCATGTGCATTCCAGTAACTGCACTTTTATTGTCTGGAACAGTGCATCCATGAAGTAAAGGTGCACAAAAGGCAAGCTTATCTGTGCACTATGCGGACCCAGGATCCTTTTCTACTAGTCTGCATTACTCATACGAGGATCTTTTTAAATACAGTCTTGGGCCATTAATTTGTGCCGGTCTAGCACATCATTGCCACTAAAACTTGAGTGCGTCCATTGCTATCATGGCCCTTTCTCCATCTGAAGTTGTTTACCTCTTTGTGTTCTGGTCAACGTCTGCTCTCTTGCCAGTGGTAACACCAAGAATTGATTTTGCAGCTTAGCATAAGACACAATGTTTATTACAGAAACATGCTATACAATACCTCATGTTGGACCCACCCCCCCCAGAATATTAATGGTGTCATAAAGAGCAATTACCCAATAAATCACTCACTCCAGTTGTGTTGAATGGTTTGAATCCATTCTTTTAGTATATGCCACTTCCAGTTCCTCAGTTTCAGTGCTAATATCATCCTCTTGGCGCTACCAACATGTCAGATATTTTTCCATTTTTTTTCCCAAAAGCATCTATTTTCATGTTAATTGGTGATCTCAAACTTTGGTTTGAGGGTCTAGCTCAAAATGATGTGTCTTTCCTTGGAACTTACCAGGCTCCTTGGCTTCCCACATTGAGTTATCTGCTGCTCTTTCAGGAGGTCATCTTATTTCTATCAATTTATCCAAGACCTCTAGTTCTGAAACTGTTCATGTTGTCTGGACCAATCAGTTACATTCCTTTCACTGTAGCCTTTAGTTGTCTGCAGGGCCCTTCATCTCACTCAACCATTTTTGCTCTCGGTGCTGGGATAGCATCACACCTTAGCCCATTTGAGAACATAGTCAGAGTTTGAACCCTTAAGGATGACAATATTTATAATTTTGACAATAATTATTGTGGCAGATGGGTTCCGCCCCTTTAGTCCACCAGGATTTTTCACAAATGACTACCTTTGGACCCTGTTGTTGTACCTTTATTGTGGCTGAGTGTTGCTCTCAGAGTCTCTCTCACTATAAATTTGTGGTAATTAGGCTGAACGCAATAACCACCACTGTCCTCCATTTAAGGTAAAGCCTCTGCTGTCCAGCTAGAGTAAGAGGCTCTGGGCCGGTTATATGTGAACACAGGTGCACACGTGTGGGGGCTGTATGTGTGAAATTACTGTTGTGCACAGTCCATTAATTGTGCACAGGTAGCTTGTCACTGAAGGGACTCTGCAAGGATTGGTTCTGACCTGATTTGGACCTTATAATATGAGGGGGCATTGATAGTGTAGGTCTGTAGGGTATACTGGAAAATCTGTGGTGCTTTCACTGTATTATACAGATAGACAAAATCTGGCCTAAAGTGCAGTTTTGCTGTATTTAGTCGTACAGGGTCCAAAAAGGTAAAAACTGGGGTACAACATGCAAGGTGCACCTTCCAGCGCAAAGACAATTCTGCTGACAACACAGGCACCCTTGCACTATGGTGCAAGGGTGCCCGTCTTTGCGCTAGGCTGCCGAAACGGTGCGAGCACAGGGGTGGAAGGACAGGTATGCACTGTATTGCATAAGTATAGTGCATTCTGCCCTTTCACTTTGGTGTAGGACAGTTCACCAAGGTGACTCACTGCACTGCCCTATGCCAAATCCCTGTAAATATGTCCCCATGTTTGATTGTCCTAGAATGCTTTGTAGGCGGGTGGGGTAAGATAACGTTTCACGGAATTTGCTAGGGCTTTCTGGCCCTTAGAACCTTTCACCCTCCTACTTAAAAACCCATGCACTGCAGAGACAATTGGGAAAATATGGACCGGGTGGGGCAATAGTGGAAAGGATGCGCCACTGACAGGAGAAGCCACCTGATGCTCTGTATGGGTAGACTAAGGACTTTGACTTCAGCTGACCCCCAGAACTAGGATGGGTTTCTCTAAGAACAGTGGTGCTGACCCCCTTTATGGCCCCTAAAGACCAGCCAGGGGGAAAAGGACCTGCTATGTAGAACCTGGATGGTGCCCCTAGGCTATTTAAGGAAAATACCTGGAATCCAGTGTCCCCCTACAGATGCTCTGCAAGACAGCCAAGAGTCTCTGAGTCTGGGAAGGACAGACAGGAGGGTGTTTGTGAAGAGGCTGTGCAAGATATCCCCACCAGCAGGACAAGTTCATCGGGAGACAGACGAAGAAGGATGGCTCAGGGAGCCAGCAAATCCATCTGTCCTCAGAATGCGCTTTTTAGCAGCTAGGAGGCTTGTTGAAAATGCTCCTGATTTCTAGGCCTGGCCGCTGAGAGCAAAATGAGCTAATGATTCATCTGCAAAAAATGTGCCCTGAAACAGATAATGGAGCACAGGGAACTCTGATGCATTTTCACTAATTCCTCCCCCCCTCCGAGTGTGAGGCAGGGCTCAGGGGTAACATCATTTTATGCCTTTAAGGGAAGAGAGGCATATGTTTGGCCCACTCCTCAGAATCAGAATTGCCTCCAGGGTCCTTCATCTCACCCAGGGCAGACATCAAAATGCCAAGGCCCAGCGCAGTGGTGACATGTCTTGGGGACCATATCCTACAGGGATATAGGAGAGGAGAGCAAGATGGGTGCTTATGTGCCTTCACCATCCTGCTGGGCAACCTCTGCTCCCCATGACCCTTACTGGGGGAGCAGGTAAGCGCAGCAAGAACACAACCCAATCTCATGGGCACTGGTAGGAAGATGCACAAACTGGCTCCCACACTAGCAGTATATCATGTTGGCAGAAGAGGGCAGAAAAGGAGCGGGCTCCTCGCAGTGCCCCCACGTCAGTCTACGGAATTCAGATAGTGGGACCCCGTGGAGGTTCCAAGAAGTGGGTCCCCCTGGGGATATCACATTGCATAAGACAACTTTAGACCCCGCTTTTCTTTTTGATGGTGCCTGTGTCCCACAACAATGATCATATTATATCATAGATATCAAGTCCAGGACTAAAGAACAAGATACTTACCATCAGAAACAAATGCTCTGTTAGAGACATATTCTAGTTGCAGATTCCTTACCTTAGAGTTTCCTCCAGGTGGCAGTTTGGGTCCAGAGATTTTTCCTTCGAGCAGTACCACTCGAGCCATTAGGTGGCATTTGTCGACTTCATGTCAGTCATTGGCGTCATGGTCACAGGATATGATGTCGCGGGTCATATGGGCGGCACGCTGATGTCAGTTTCTTTTTACGCTTTTCCACACCAGAAGCACAGAGCCATAAAGAACACTGACCCTGGTGCACCAGAACTAGGGACCTGAAAAGGAAGTCCCTGTCTCTAGAAATTAGTTTGCTGGGCAGGGGGGATGGGTGGGACGGTAAGGAATCTGCAACTAGAGTATGTCTCTACCTTATATTTTGTTACCAATGGTAACTTGTTAATCTGATAGAAATTACTAGTTTCAGATTCCGTACCTTAAAATAGATACCCAAGCAATACTATCCCCAGAGGAGGGTCTGCGACCCAAGGTCATACTAGGAAGTCCATCAGGACCCAACGGGCAAGGTACCCATCCCTTCGGACATGACTGTCCAGGCAGTTGTGTTTGGTAAACATGTGCAAAGGCGTCTACGTTGCTGCTTGGCAGATGTTCAGGACTGGAACTTTGCATGCTAATGCAGTGGTTGCAGCTGTTGCTCTAGTAGATGGAGTGCACAAGCACTCCACAGGTTGCTTTTTAACCAATGCATAGCACATTTTAATGCAGAGAACAACCCATCTAGAGATGGTTCTTTTCTGCACAGAACAACCTTTCTGCATACCCACATAACCCACAAAGAGTTGATCATTCACCCAGAACTCTTTGCTACGATCCAGATAGAATGGCAACTCTCTTTTTGGGTCCAGAGGGTGGAGTCTCTCCTCTTCCTTAGAAGGATATGGGGGGTGCATAAAAAGTAGGCAAAGTGATGGATTGGCTTACATGAAAGGTTGTGACTACCTTAGGTAGAAAGGAGGCTCTAGTATGAAGCACCACCTTGTCAGAATAGATAGCAATAAAAGGTGGCTTCAAAGAAAGAGCCTGCCACTCACTCACTAACTCACTCTGCAGGCAGAGGTGATAGCTACAAGGAAGACTGTTTTCAGAGTAAGCAGTGGAAGTGATCAGTTGTGAAGGGGCTCAAAGTGAGCACACATCAGAAAGGAAAGAACTAAGCTCAAATCCCACTGGGGCATTATGAACGGGGAAGGAGGGAAGAGATGGGTAAGACTCTTAAGAAGCCTTCTAACAATGGGAGATTTAAAGAAGGAGGGTTGGTCAGGCAATCAGAGAAAAGCCGAAATGGCAGACAACTAACCCTTGAGGGTGCGCAGAACCCTGCTGGGCCAGGGAAAGGATGAACAAAAGAACCTCAGATAGAGGAGCAGAGAAGGGAGTCGACAGACTTGTCTGCACACCATGCCCCAAATTTATTCCATCTACAGGCGTATACCGTTTTGGTGCAGGAACGCCTGGCTGGCAAGATAACATCGCAGACTTCGGGCAGAAGGTAAAAATCTGTCAACTGCTGCCGCTCAATCTCCACGCAAGAAGGCGGAGACTGGACAGGTACGGGTGGAGAACAGTCACCTGCTGCTGTGACAGAAAAGCCTCCCGAAGGGGCGTCTGATCGGAGGATTGAGGGCCAAGCGCAAGAGCTCAGGATACTATTTATGCCCAGTCCGGAGCCACAAAAATGATTTGGGCCCAGTCGTTCTTGATCTTCTTGAGAACTCTGGGCAGAAGGGATATTGGCAGAAAGGCATAAAAGGAGTCCTGAGTTCCACTCAAGATGAAAAGCACTGAGCGAGTGCCTTGGAAACTCCAACACGCAAAACAGCTGGCATTGCGCGTTCTCTGCAGAGGCAAACAGACCTAACCAAGGCTCTCCTCAATGCTAAAAGAGACCTTGTGCCATCTCCAGATGAAGGTGCCATCCATAATCGACCAGGCATTCACGGTTGAGTTTGTCCACTCTGGAGTTTAGAGAACCTGCCAGATGTTGAACCACCAGAGATATGCCCCGATGTTCCAGGCATGTCCAGAGGTGCAGAGCCTCCTGACAAGGGGTCCAGGACCTCACCCGCCCTGCTTGTTGTAGTATCACATGGCAGGTGTGTTGTCTGTGAACACCTGCACCACTTTCCCTTTGAGCAAGGGAATGAATGCATTCAATGCCAGCGTGATCACCCGGAGCTCCAAAAAGATTGATATGGAACTTATACTCCACCATAGGCTAGATGCCTCTAATCTCCACTTCTCCCATGTAGCTGCCCCTATCTCAGGAGTGACACCTCTGTCACTACTGTGGAATCTGGTTGGGGATAGGAGAGGGATCTGCCTCTGGCCCAATCGTGGTTTGAAAGTCACCACTGCAGATCTTGCACAGTCCCCTCCAAGATCTGGACCATGTTGGAGTGATTCCCCTGATGTTGCCCCCACTGGAAGTGCCACTGCAGAGCCCGCATAAGCCATCTGACATGTGTCACCAGCAGGACGCAGGAGGCTTTGAGGCCCAGCAGCCTCAGAGTCATTCTTACTGAAATCCAGGAGAGAGGCTGAAACTTCGGTATAATAGCCTGAATATCCTGGGCTCACAGCTCAGGAGGATAGGTCCAAAACTGCACTGTATCCAGAACAGCTCTGATGAAAGGGAGCATCTGAGAAGGAGTCAGGTGTGACTTTGGTACGTATATAATGAACACCAGTGAATGCAGGAGGTCCGCCATAACCAGAAGGTGGGCGACGACAGCCTGGGGTGAGCCCACCTTCAACAGCCAGTCATCGAGGTCGGAGAAGACTGAAATACCTAGCCTGTGCAGGTGAGCTGCAACTACCGCCATCACTTTTGTGAATACCCTAGGGGTGCTGGTAAGGCCAGAGGGGAGCACTGTAAATTGAAAATGACCTATCACGAACCGCAAGAAATGCCTGTGGCCAGGCAGGACAGGAATATGGAAATATGCATCCTGCAAGTCCAATGCTACCATCCAGTCTCCTGGGTCCAGGGCAGGTAGGACCTGAGCCAGAGTGAGCATTTTGATCTTCTCCTCCCTGAGGCAGAGATTGAGGGACTGAATGTCTAGGACAGGGTGGAGGCCCTTGTCCTTTTTGGGCACCAGGAAGTAGCAGCAATAACAACCATGACCTACTTCTGGCATAGGGACCCTGTCTAGGACTCCCTTAGCCAAGAGAGCTGCCTTGGGTAGAAGTGCCAGGTGATCCTCGATTATCTGATCGTAGAATGGTGGCATGAATGGAGGGGTAGTCTAGAAGGGAAGGGAGCAGCCCCTTCAGACAATTTGCAGAACTCACCTGTTTGACGTGATGGTGTTCCAGCAGGGCTGGTGATGGCAAATCTTGCCGCCAACTGATCCCTGATGGGGAAGCGTCACACTAGGAAGGTTTGGAGGCTGCAGCTGAGTGGGTAGAGGGTGGTGGACTGGCTAGACCACAGGCCCCCTGATCCACGCGGACACTGGATCCCATGTCCCTGGCCATGCAGAGGCTGAGCAGCATGCGTGGCATGGTGGCTGGCTGGGAACGGACGTGGCTGGGCACCCCTTCTGTAGCCACAAAAGGGGCACAAAGCAGACTGGGGAGGGGGGTTGGGGGTGAGTGGCAGCACAAGGCCAAGGGACTGGACCGTAGCCCGGAACTCCTTAAAGCGCTCGAGCGCAGAGTCCACTTTGTCTCCCAAGAGACTGGTGCCATCAAAGGGGATGTCCATCAGAGTGGACTGGACATCCCCTGAAAAGCCAGTTGTCATGTCTTTAACCAGACGTGGCGTCTCAAGGCCACTGTCGATGCAACCGATCTACCTAGAGAGTCAGTCGTATCCAAGCCACATCGGATTGTGAACTCAGTTGCATCTCTTCCATCTGCAACAGCTTAGGAGAAAATGGCCCAGGCCTACTCCGGGACCCTGTGGCAACACTTGCCCAATGGTGTCCCATAAAGGATGGGTGTAACAGCCCAAGAGGCATGTAGTGTTTATGGACTGCATTGCCAGGCTGATGGAAAAAAAGCTTCTTCCCAGGATGATCCAGCCTTTTGGATTCCCTATCCGGGGAAAAGGAAGGGAACGCACCATGGGATGTTGAGGCTTGGATGACCAAGCTCTTGGGGGTGGGGTGTGGGTCAGGAAAGCGGAGTCATTAGGCATAGGCCTATGGCGGCGGACTTTTGTCCTATTAACAGGAGCCCCTGTGCTGGGTTTGGACCAAGTCCCCAGCAGGATATCAGTGAGGGCTTTGAACAAAGGGGAAAAAGGGTTTCAGACGTGGGAGCCCCAGACTGAAGCACCTCAGTCAGGAAGTTAGTTTTGACAGCCACCGAAGGCAGCTTGAGGCCCAAGACGTCTGCCACTCTCTGCACCACCATAGAGTAAGAAGTCCCATTCTCCATAGCCATGGTAGGGGGAGAAAGCATACCAGCATCAGGGGAGATATCCAAACCGCTGGCTTCACCCAGTTCCTGAGCCCAGTCTATAGGGTCTTCTAGCTGGTATTATAAAGGGTCCAGTGACCCCCTCCATTCACTCACCAAACTCGTGCCCATAAGAAAAAGGGTCAGGATCCGACTGAGGGACCAAGACACCCACTGAAGTCCGAATAATCGTCAAGCGACACCGCTCTGGCTGTGTGTCACAGTCAGCAATGAGTATAGGATCAACATTGTTCGCGGGCCCGAGCGGCGTCAGTAGCATCAACACCAGAACCGTTGTCAGGGAAGGTCCCTGTGGTACGACCGATGTCAGTTCAGATCCGGAAGCGTATTCCTGGGGGCTCCTCAGAACCGAAGCCGCCGGTGCAGAACCCAAAGATGCCCCTGTCGACCCCACAAGGCCCGAAAGCTCTCCAGCAGGTCCGGACTGCCCAAAGATGAGGCACATGGCCTCATAAAATTCCATAAATTGGACAGGGGTGGCTCCAACTCCCAGAAACTCCAAGCGGTACGGGGCCAATCCAGAAGTAGGCTCCAAAGACGGAGGCCGACTTCTCTCGCATTGCGTTGTCCGACCGACGAGGTGAAGTCAAAGAATGCTTATGCTTCTTCAACTTCTTCTTCTGCTTACCCGAGTGTCCAAACGACTTCGAATAGGAAGACAATGAGTTGTGGTGGCTCTGTGAGCAGTCTTGGGACTTTCCTCTCGACCAAGACCGGGAGCAATGCGGAGCCAGGCATACAGCATCCATTTTAGGACATCCTCATTCCTCACTCCTCATCCCTACTTCTTATCCCTGCTTCTCATCCATCATCCCTACTTCTCATCCATCATCCCTACTTCTCATCCATCATATATCGACCCTACTTCTCATCCATCATCCCTACTTCTCATCCATCATACATCATCCCTACTTCTCATCCATCATCCCTACTTCTCATCCATCATACATCATCCCTACTTCTCATCCATCATACATCATCCCTACTTCTCATCCATCACCCCTACTTCTCATCCATCACCCCTGCTTCTCATCCATCATCCCTGCTCCTCATCCATCATACATCATCCCTACTTCTCATTCATCATCCCTGCTTCTCATCCATCATACATCATCCCTACTTCTCATCCATCATCCCTACTTCTCATCCATCATCCCTACTCCTGATCCCTGCTTCTCATCCCTACTTCTCTTCCATCATCCCTACTTCTCATCCCTCATCCCTGCTTCTCATCCCTACTTCTCATCCATCATTCATACTTCTCATGCCTCAGCCATCATCCCTACTCCTCATCCATCATCCCTACTCCTCATTCCTCATCCCTCAGTCATACCAACACATTTTCAGTTTTGTGAAACACAACTTCACACTGATTGGTTAGGAACTGCCAATCAGAGTTATGAGAGAGAGCTGTATTCTTACAGCTCTGCTGGTTTGGGAAATACAAGGCCCCACAGCCTGGGCCATGAATCAGCTCTTGGAGAAAGGGTTATACAGTTCATGGAAAATCTTTCTGGTTTCAGAAAAGAAAAAAAACTGCTCTCAGAGATAAAAGCAGCCTCAGATGTAAGCATGTTATTTGTTACAAATAAAAAGCAGGCTCAGATTTAAACATTTTATTTGTTACAAATAAAAATGAAACCAGAAAAGGTTTGGATGAATTGGATTGCACTGTCACCAGAGTTGATTTTAAACATTTTGTTTCTACATATGAAACTGAAACCAGAAAGGTTTTCGTGTTGAACTGTAGATGATTTCTATAACCCTTTCTCCAAGAACTGATTTATGGCCCAAGCTGGGGCTCCTTGTATTTTCCAAACCAGCAGAGCTTTCTGCAGAGGCCTGTGTAAACAGAAAAACACTTAGTTAAATAAAATGAAATGTTGTACAGCCTTGAAGTCACTGGAAACAAACACACAGTTAAATTTCTTCTCCTCCCTCTTCACCCACCATGTGCAATGAGAAGGCTGTTTTTCATTGAAATAGAATGCAGCTCTCTCTCATAACTCTGATTGGCTGTTCCCAACCAATCAGTGTAAAGGTGTGTTTCACAAAACTGAAAATGTGTTGGTATGACTGAGGGATGAGGAATGAGGAGTAGGGATGATGGATGAGGAGTAGGGATGAGAAGCAGGGATGTGAAGTAGGGATGAGGAGTAGGGATGATGGAAGAGAAGCAGGGATGATGGATGAGAAGTAGGGATGATGGATGAGAAGCAGGGATGATGGATAAGAAGCAGGGATGATGGATAAGAAGTGAGAAGTAGGGATGATGTATGATGGATGAGAACCAGGGATGAGGGATGAGGAGTAGGGATGATGGATGAGAAGCAGGGATGATGGATGAGAAGTAGGGTTGATGTATGATGGATGAGAAATAGGGATGATGGATGAGAAATAGGGATGATGGATGAGAAGTGAGAAGTAGGGATGATGTATGATGGATGAGAATGAGGGATGAGGAGTAGGGATGATGGATGAGAAGCAGGGATGACGGATGAGAAATAGGGATGATGGATGAGAAGTGAGAAGTAGGGATGATGTATGATGGATGAGAAGCAGGGATGAGGAGTAGGGATGATGGATGAAAAGCAGGGATGATGGAAGAGAAGTAGGGATGATGGATGAGAAGTAGGGATGATGGATGAGAAGTAGGGATGATGGATGAGAAGCAGGGATGATGGATGAGAAGCAGGGATGATGGATGAGAAGCAGGGATGATGGTAGAGAAGCAGGGATGATGGTAGAGAAGCAGGGATGATGGTAGAGAAGCAGGGATGATGGTAGAGAAGCAGGGATGATGGAAGAGAAGCAGGGATGATGGAAGAGAAGCAGGGATGATGGAAGAGAAGCAGGGATGAGAAGTAGGGATGAGGAGTGAGGAATGAGGATGTCCTCAAATGGATGCTGTACAGGCAGCTCTAGGGACCGCTTCCTCAAACCATTTGGGTTCATGGCCCAGCAGTTGGAGCACAACTTCAGGTCATGGTTGCGCTTCAAACACCACAGGCAGATGAGGTGCGGAACAGTCACCGACATCATATGGTGACAGGAGTCGCAGGACTTGAAACCGGTCTTTTACGACAACATCCTCAATGCACCAAAAAGTCCCAAAAAACTTTGACAAAAAGTCAAAAGGCCAGTCAAAAAGCGACTGTAGGGGTAGCTCTCTTCGGATCTGTGCATAGGCTGGTGCAGAAAGAAAAGAACTGATGTCAGCGTGCTGGGTAGGCCTATATATGACCCACAACGTCATATCCAGCCACCACGAGGCCAATGACGGACACGTAGTCGACTAACACCGCGTAAAGGTGCGCATGGGTACTGCTTGAAGAAAAATCTCCAGATCCAAACTGACGCCTGGGAGAAATTCTAAGGTAAGGGAATCTGCAACTAGAAGTCTCTATCAGATCGATCACGTCGCCCCATCGAAACAAAATTTTAAAGCATATAGAAAACCTTCAATTTAGCAGGCAAAGAAATAATGCAACCGGAAGTGCTGCTCTTACTGCTGGAACTGAATCATAGGTGTAACCACTTGATAAACCTCTGCTGCTCCCTCATTTCTTGGACTTTGTGTCATGTTTGGGGAGGACAGTGGTTGCTCGTCTGTTCTGTCAGAATCAAGGCTAAGCTCTTCTGATGCCTGGCCCACTGAAAAATTACGTCAAATGCAGGTGAGGTGAACCGTTCACATCCTTCTCACTGAAGCACAAAAAACATCTTGAGTTACTCCATTTTCAGCACTGCCATTTTTAGCTTGTTCGGTCAGTGCAGGTGCGACTGGCCTGGAGACGTGGTACTGCAATAGAAAAAGAGTAAATAAATTCTCTTGTTGTTTCTAATTATTTAATTTTATATTTTAGGACTAGGAAAGAGTGCAACTTGCTTTTCTCATTTTGTTTTAAGATATACTTTGACCCTGATTCATTTGTTAAGTACTCTATTACACCCACAACAAGACCGAAAGGTAATATTCTGGAGCAACAATGTTACATATTATGCAGTGGATTAACAATTGTCGCTCCCTTAGCACTCTACACTTCAAGGTCCTCCGAAATATTGCACTGACTAACTTATTTTAAAAAAAAAAAGCTCCATGTAAAGTAGTACAGGGGCGCCCTCTTGTGGGGAGCCATCTCCAAACATCATGCCTTTCGAGAAGTGTCGCTCTATCTAGCATATCGAATTTGGTGGTAGGTAGGGGTTTCTAGGCCCATTAGTTCTGGAGCTCGTACACAGTCTACGGGCTTTATTCTTGCTTCTTTTGTGACCACTTTTGTTCTCCCGAACTTCTAGTACATTTTGCACTCATTTTTAGTTTGCGGCCTCCAATAGCTAAAAGGCACCCATCCCAATCGGTGCATTTTCTGAGACTTTTGACACCGCTTTTCGTTGGCACCTGTGTCCCAGAACAATTATCATTATAATTCCACAAATGTCAAATCCAGGACGAAACTATAGTCTGTTCAAAACTCAAGACACTGCGTGGCACAAGCAATTTTCTAGTAAAACTAAACACCACAGTACATCAAAAGCTGTTTTGGGGCATTAGATTTTGCCCTTCCCAATGAGTGAAGCTAAAGTCCGATGGAACAGGTAATTACTGTAAGCAGCTCTACCGGAAAAATATATATTTATTTCCAGTAAAAAAAAAAAAGTTAGGTGGACTCACTCTATAGCTAGGATCAGAATTTACACACACAACAGAAATTCCGTTGTTATAGGTAGCGTTATTTCAAGTGACTAACCCGCGCCAGCGCCATGCACAAGTTTCAGATCAATAATTTTACTGCAAATGTTATCAATGTCAGAGAAGATGCAACTAATGATGTACTGTGTGGGGTAATAAGCGGTGCATGGCAAGGACACGAATGATAGGATCAGAATGTACATCAAGTACCTAACTATAAATTCCCTGTAACCTCTGTTTTTAGTGAATTTCTATGTGTTTTTAAGACGCAAGGGGTTGACTGCAGGCGACTAGGTTCTGCAGCCAACCCCTGCATATCTCTAACCCCACACCACAAGGGAAAACAAAGGAGAAGGACCTTAAAAATGTGGGGAAAATCAAGGAGAATGCATTAAAAACTAGGGCAAAAGCAAGAAGACACACAAACAATGAGGGGAAAAGCAAGGAGAAAACAGTGAAAATGCAGGAAAAGTAAGGAGATGGAACACAAAATATGGGTGAAAAAGCAAGGAGAAAGTGAGAATGAGGAAAAAGCAAGGAGAAGGCACACATAATACAGGTAAAAAGGCAAGGTGAAAACAGTGAGAACGATGGAAAGGAGAAGGCGCTCAAATAACAGGTGAAAAAGCATGGAGAAAGCATTGACAATGAGGGAAAAGCAGGGGAAGGCCAGACAAGATACCTTTTCCCCTGTAAGGTGAAAGTATTTAAAACGAGAGGAAAGCAAAGAGATGGCACTCAAAAAGGGGGGGGGGGGGGGGAGCAAGGAGAAAGCAGTAATAACAAGGGAAATGCAAGGAGGGGCACACAAAATATGGGGGAAAAGCAAGGAGAAAGCAGTGAAATGACAGAAAAGCAAGGAGTGGGCACACAAAAACAGGTGAAAAGCAAGGTGGAAGCAGTGAGCATGAGGGAAATGCAAGGAGAGGGCACACAAACAGGTGAAAAAGGAGAAAGCAGTGGGAATGCGGGATAAGTAAGAAGACATTCAAAATACGGGGAAAAGTAAGGAGAAAGCAGTGAAAACGAGGGGACCCGACTTCGCATTCTACTATTTTAGTATATGGTTTGCCCCCCCAACCAATAGGGCCCTAGCTATTTTCTGCTATTTTTTTTACTAATGCTTGTTGTTTTTCTATGCTAATTGCTAGTACTTACTGTGTATATTTAGTGTATACTTCCCTCCAGTTGGATGCCTGCCTATAGTAATCTAGTTCAGTGTTACTGTAATAAAGTACCTTTATTTTTGCAACACTATGTGGTTCCTTTCACGTGAGAAACATTGCTGTGGGACTACTGTGGTATTGCAAGTGGGTTACACTCCTCCTAGATAAGTCTTGGCTGCTCACTACAGCTACCACTAGAGAGCCCTGGCTTCCTAGACACCTTTCACTAACTAATAGGGGTTGCCTGGACCTGGTCGAAGTTGCAAACACCATAGGGGTCCACCACACTCCAGGCCAACCGTCCCACAGAAGGCACACAAAATACAGGCAAAAAAGCAAGGTGAAAGTAGTGAGAACAAGGGAACAGCAAGGAGAAGGCACTCAAACGACAGGTGAGAAAGCAGTGAATATGAGGGAAAAGCCAGGACGAGGCACACAAAATACGGGGGTAAAGCAAGAGGAAAGCAGTGAAAATGAGAGGAAAGCAAAGAGATGACACACAAAATATGGTTAAAATGCAAGGAGAAAGCAGCGAGAATAAAAAACATGGAGGAAGCACTCAAAAAAACAGGGGAAATGCAAAGAGAATCAGTGAAAATGAGGAAAAAGTAAGAAGAAGGCACAAAATGTACAGTGGAAAAAGCAAGGAGAAAGAAGTGAAAGCAAGAGAACAACCAAAGAGCACATGCCCAAAAAACAAGTGAAATAGCAAGGAGAAAGCAGTGAAACTGAGGGAAAAGCAAAGAGTGGGCACACAACAAATGGATGAAAAAGCAAAGAGAAGGCAGTGAGAACAAGGGAAATGCAAGGAGCAGGCACTCAAAAAAATCTTGGTGAAAAAGCAAGGAGAATGCAATAAAAATGAGGAAAAGCAAGGAGAGGGCACAAAAAATATTGGGGAAAAGCAAGGAGGAGGCACGCAAAATATGGGGGGGAAACAAGGAGAAAGCAGCGAAATCACAGGGAAAGCAAGGATATGGCACACAAAATACAGGTGAAAAAAAACACAGAGAAAGCAGTGGATGCAAAGAAGAAGGAAGGAGAGAGCACAAGAAAAAAAGCAGATGAAAAAGCAAGGTGAAAGCAGTCAGAATGAGGGAAGAGCATGGAGAAGGCACACAAATACAGGGGGGAAGCAAGGAGTGAAAACCAGGGAAAAGCAGAGAGCAGGCATACAAAAAGAAATGGTGAAAAAGCAAGGAGAAAGCATTGAAATGAGGGAAAAGCAAGGAGAGGACCCACAAAATACGGGTGGAAAAGCAAGGTGAAAGCAGTGACAATGAGGAAAAAGCAAGGAGAAAGCAGTGAAAATGAGGGAAAAGCAAGGAGAAGGCATGCAAAATACAGGGAGGAAGCATGGAGAAATCAGTGAAATTGAGAGGAAAGCAAGGAGAGGGCATACAAAATAACAGGGAAAGTAAGGCGAAAGCACTGAAAATGAAGGAAAACAAGGAGAAGGCTTTAAAAAAAAAAAAAAGAATCGGTCATAAATTCACTGCAAAAAATGTAAAATTAAATGTTTGGCCCCCGGCATAGTCCCTGTGGGACCTCACCACTTGATCTAGGTCAGGGTATTCCTAACCTGCCCCCTCTTCTGTTTTTTGGGGGGTGCTTTTTTTTTTTTTTGGGGACACGGCTGGGCGCGAGTCCCAAGATGGCTGCTAGAACTTCCTAATTGAAGTGCTGGCAGGCGATCAAATCTTTGCATGAAATTTATCATATCCACGAAAGATCCACGTCCATAGATATAAAATGTTGTTTTTCCTTTAATAACTCTAAAACTACTGAACAGACATACACCAAATCACAAAAGGAGGCTTTCTGGACCACGATCTAGCTTTCTGCCAAATTTGGTGTAATTCTGTCCAGCGGTTTGGGCTATAGTCGTGTTCAGAATCCCTACGGGAAACTGCATTGGGAACACACATTTTGGGACCTCCCCTTTTTCTTAGCCCCTTCCGACGAATCACCCCAGATCTTTCAAGACAGCAGCTGAAGTGAGTAGCAAATTAGTTTTGAAAATTTCATTCAGATTCGTAAACGAGCACTAAAGTTATTGGCAATACAAAAAATGCTTTTCCTATGGAAATTAGGTCCTAACTATACCTATTTGCAACCGCCAGTAGGTTAAAAAAAAACATACACACGCACAAAGAGATTTATTTGGAACACTGTGCTAGAAATGTTTCTTTCTGCTTGATATGGAAATGCACCCTTCTGTCTTGATATAGTCAAGATATAGTTTTCAAATTAGGTGTGGCTGTGACCTATTTCCCACAACATGGGCATGGGACTGGTAATGTTTGATGATCATATTAATGGTACACATGCCCTTTCCACCCATAAGAAAGTTGTAACCTGCGCCACACCAGCAGGACGTAATACTCATTGGCAGAAGGAACATTACTATGACTTCTAAGAAGATTCTTATATTGAATAAATAATTGAAAAAGGACGGTTTAATGCTGGAATTCCCAACTTTCACAGTCTATCAGCTCACCCGTGAAATCTTCTGAGTTCAGTCTCTAAATTCTGAGTTTCACATCATGCAGTCCTAAAGAGAATGGGGTAGGATAGGGCAGGGGAAAAGAGCTCAATGGTAACTTGTAAACTCTTCCAATCACATCTTCAATATAGTTTACTCCCCTTAATCCACCTTCAGCATTCCTTTCGCCAGGATACACTCGCACACGTCCACATATCCGCACACATGCACTCATATACAAACACACCCCCACTCACCCACGCAAGCGTAACATACACACCCATTCCCACTAACATACACAAAGACCGCACTTATGCACACATTCACTCTCCCCTCGCCCCAGCGCATACATACATTCACACACACCCACAGGGCATACATACATTCACACTCCCTTCTCCCCAGCACATACATACATTCACACACACCCTCCACCCCAGTGTATACATACATTCACACACCACTCCCCAAGTGCATACATACAATCACACACCACTCCCCAAGCGCATACATACATTCACACTCCTCCTACCCCCCTACCGCATACACATATGCACCTGCTCTCCCCGTTCACTCACTCCCCTCCCCATTCACACACACCCCGTCCCCAAACACTCACTCCCCCACTCCCATCCACACTCATTCACTCCCCTCACACACAATCACTTACACAGAAAGACACATACCCACAAACACTCCCCCGCATTCACACACACACCCTCCCCTGTCGGATGATCCACTTACCCAGTTTGTTGATGAGGTCTTCCGGGAAGGGATGGGTCCTGGGGATTCCACTGGCAGCAGCACCTGCTATATGGACACCGCCGACCGCCAGCATGACTGGTTTCGGAATCCCACCTGATTTCAGGAGGAAGTCAGATATCAGTCGTATTAGGGTGGTCTTAAGACCGCCAGCACTGGCAGTATGTCGGCGCTCACAGCTTCGGTGGTCTTTGGAAAAGACCGCCGAAGTCGTGATGAGGGCCTATGTTTCAGAACTACAAAAACACGACTTATAGAAATGATGGGTCCTTGGTTGTGTGACTCCAGTCTTCTACTGGGAAAACAAAACACCCATTTTTAGGTCTTGCTGTGACAGCTCATGCATTGCATGCACTCTCGCCTGAGAGAGATATTGTATACAACAAGGGGCTTGCAGCCTGCCCATTGATTATCATTTGTGTTTTTGTCACTCATTTACTGCCTCTTAATTAGCACATACATGCTGGCTTCTCTTTCGCTTCTCTCACCTGGAGCATGGACCTGGTACTGACTGCCTCAGCTTGATTGCGGTCTTTCCTCTGAGAGCACTGTGATTCAGGCACTACTTTTATTTTTTCTTCTTCCCGGTCCATCTTGTGGAACCTCTTGCCATTGGTAGCTATATATACACACACACACTTTTTTTTTTTCACTAAGACATGGGACCAATTGCTTTCTTCATGGTATTGGACTTTCGCCAAATTACATTTTTACCTTTTTGGTACATAGGGTGCTTAGAATCACAGGGGTGTTTTGTTGAGACCCAGCAAGCATTGACAAAGCCAATAGGTCTCGCCTTTGAGACTATTGGCTCTGCCATTCAGTTCTGCCATTACCTTTTCTTCCTGGTGTACAGCATTGGCATTGCTGAGTTTGGCAAGGATTTGTAGCCTTGCTGTATAGCGCTGCAAAGCATCTCTGCTGCTGTCAGCATGGCTACAAAACATTGCCAAAGCCAATAGTTCTCATAGGCGAGGCCTGTTGGTTTTTCCAATGCTGGTTTCAAAAGGTTTAACTATAAAGAGCTTTATTTATTCTGCCACATCAACAATTCGATAGAGTGCATTACACCCACATTTATTGAAAAAATTGACTTTGCCACAGTATCTCCCAAACTCAATATACTATTTGATGTGGGATTCCAATCCCCCCCCCTCCCCCAACACAAGGTAAGCACACAAAAACTCAGATTATTTCAAATAGAAATGCCTACCCAATGTCAGCCCTTCAGATTTTAGAAATAGGTGCAGGGTTGACAAATAAGCTAATGCTATTCTCAGACCCAAAATCTTTACTTCAACAAAGAATCCACTTTTTTATTTCTTTTGCTTTTATAAGAAAAAACATTTACAATAGAAAGAAGTTGAAGCATTACATGTTTGTTTTATTCGAAATATTTAAATTAACTGTCATTGAAAATTAGTTTGCAATGATTTTCATTAATCGTACAATAAATACATATAACGTAGCTGCATTAACACACAGCCGTTTTACCACTACTTGTTTTTGCTGACTTTCGGCAAATACAAGCGTAACAGACATTCTGAGGACCTAAGACCCCTTGAAATGTTTGGTTGAGTATCTGGTGGAGCATCTAAGGAAAGTGTCATCTGAGGCCAGATCTTCTGAAGTGTTTTTTCAATTCACTATGTGATTTTACATGGAATACAGAATATGAGAGTGGAGTTGGAGGTAAACTATGAAATGCAGTGGGGGAATGATGAAAATATGAGATAGGACAACCCAGTGCTCTAAGATTTTAAATGACGGCAAAATACATTCAAGCTGGCTCCCAAGGTGACATCAAGATGGCTCTTAAGATGACATCAAGATGGCAAGCTCTTAATTTTAATCCATGCCCCCTTGTCCACAAAGAAAGCTGGGTGGAGAACATCAGTGAAGTCATCAGTGAAGGTGTACATGTGTACAACTGAATCAGAAATGCTGTAAAAGGACAACTCACCAGCATCACAATTCAGGTGAATGCCCAGTAGGCTAGGACATGCTCTCTTTACTGCCCAGCACTGAGAATCATGCAACGCAGTCAAACATCCATTATTCCATTGCAGGCACCAGGACTCCGCATTCCATCCGAGTGCAGAGCCTTTTCCTGAACGCTTAATGCTGGGATAGGCCACTCCGACAGCCCACTGGCCTGTGTCACTGGTTTCAACTTCCCAGTAGTATTGGCCAAAGTGAGAAAAGATCTTGCAGCTTAAAACCTGAGGGTGTTCAGTAAACTGCTGACGGGTGACTATAAACTCACGTTTTACTGTGGAGTGTGAGGCAGTTTTCAGATCACTAGACACAGCCAAGCCAGTCTTCGCAGCAGCCGTAGACACATCCAGGACCAGGTCAGTAGTGCCCTGGATATTAAAACCTCTATTGGACTTCAATTGAGGTAGCATTTCCAAACAATTATTTAGTGTAGTTTGCAAGGTAACCAGACACAACTTCTTAACCAAATTCTGATCATGCTGTGGTGAATTTTCCTGGTTGCAATCCTCAGCATCATTAAATTGTATTTTGTCTTCACTGCTTATGTTAGAGAAATCACCATCTTTAAAGCTGCTCCCCCCATTGTCTTTCATATCATAAGCATTGAATTGCTGCAGCAAAGCCAGAGGATCCTGGACAGTGCTGAGTTCCATAAGCTGCAGAATTTTCTCTGTAAACACAGCTTGGTCATTCTCCAACTCCTGGATATCAGTGGTCATCTGGAGCACAGTTCTGGCCTCCTCTGCATCAATCTTCTCTAGTACTTGCTGCTCCCGGATTGTCAGCTGCCTGCGGATGTCTGAGAAAAGAGCAGAGGCGTTGGCTTTCAGACAAGTCATTTCTTTGCTGAAGTCCCTTGCGCTTACGAGGAGCTGGTCAATACGTTGTTTGGTGTCTTCTCTCCACACACTCAGTTTCTGGATGGTTGCCCTCATCATAGATTTCTTCTTATCAGAAGCTTCAGACAACAGGCGGATCGTATGATTTCTGTGCTGTCCCAGTAGGCAGCAAGACACGCAGAGGTAGTCATTTTCATCAGCACAATAATAACTCAGGAGCTCCCCGTGGGCAGTGCATCGCCTGCTTTCAAGAGGGGTGGCAGGATCAGCAAGGACGTGAGCAGCTCTTTCATTGTGTTTCCTCAAGTGCTTTTCACAAAGAAGCATTTCACACTGCAGGCATAGCTTCATAGCCTGCGACTGGAAGCCAAGGCAGTAAGTGCAAGAAAGTGCAGGATCCGTCTCTTTCTTGACTCGTGTATAGCGGTAAAAGTTCACCATGTTGCACAGCTTCCAGTTCCTCCTCAGGTGAGGCCGTTTGTGGTAGGTTTTGCTGCAATCGGGGCAGCGAAACAAGTTAGACGGTTCTTCATGATCCCAGGTGTTCCGGATGCAGCTCTTGCAAAAGTTGTGTCCACAACTTAACATCACTGGATCCTGGTAAACTGTGAGACAAATGGAGCAGTTCAGTTCCCCTCCAAGATCTGCACAGGACATTCTTTGAGAAGTGGCCATTCCGCAAACTGTAGAAAGAGACAGGTGGATTTTCGTTAAACAATTGGTGGAAGATGGAAGTTGATTCAAAAAGTGGTGCTACAGCTATTTTTATTTCAATATCAATTATGCCAAATTGCAATCTGAAATAAACAGCCATGTCCTGCACTCCTAACCAATTTACAGTCTCTATCCTGGTCAGGAACTTAAAATTATTATTCTTAAGTCACTGAAAAACATGATAACCTAGGAGAACTCACTTTAAATTTTCACCAGATAGATCTTTGGCCATCCTACATGCGATCAGAATGCTTTGAACTAACAGTGAAGAGGCACCTTTCAGAAAGCTTACCAGAGACAAGGTAAGATTTTTTTCCCAAAAAAAGAGGGCGGGGGTATGGCCATACCCGACCCCAAATTAACGGGGACAAAGTTGTTCTGCCCACCGATACGCAGATGGGACAATTACCCCCAATCCACTCCCGGGGGAGGCAGAAAGCCTACTAGATGCAAGGGAATTAAAACAATATATATAAATATATATATAAATAAGGTTTCATTTTTAATCTAGAGACTGAGGGGGAACGTTGGGTGGTAGGAAATTTGTGCCGGTGCAATGATCCAACACAGAAATGTGGGGAAAATGTAATTTATGTTTTTTTAGCTAAATTTGAGGATTGCAGAGGATTCTGGGTAAGAAAACACTGGGAGAATCCACGCAAGTCACACCTCCCTGGACTCCCTCTGGTGTCTAGTTTTCAGAAATGTCTGGGTTTGGTAGGGTTCCCTAGATGGCTGCTGAGCCCAGGACCAAAAACGCAGGTGCCCCCTCCCCCAACACAAAAACTGGTAGTTTTTGTATTTGATCATTCTGATGTGTCCACGTAATGTTTTGTGGCATTTCCTGTCGTGGGCACTAGGCCTACCCACACAAATGAGGTACCATTTTTATTGGGAGACTTGGGGGGAACGCAGGGTGGAAGGAAATTTGTGGATCCTCTCAGAGTCCAGAACTTTCTGTCACCGAAATATGAGCAAAAAGTGTTTTTTTGCCAAATTTTGAGGTTTGCAAAGGATTCTGGGTAACAGAACCTGGTGAGAGCCCCACAAGTCACCCTATCCTGGATTCCCCTAGGTATCTAATTTTGAAAAATGCACAGATTTGGTAGGTTTCCCTAGGTGCCGGCTGAGCTAGAGGCCAAAATCCATAGCTAGCCACTTTCCAAAAAACACGTCAGATTTCAATGTAAAAATGTTATGTGTCTATGTTGCATTTCCTGATGCAGGCATTAGGCCTACCCACGCAAGTGAGGTACCATTTTTTTTTTTTTTTTTTTTTTTAAATCGGGAGACTTGGAGGAACACAGAATACAAGAACAAGTGTTATTGCCCCTTGTCTTTCGCTTCATTTTTTCCTTCCAAATGTAAGACAATGTTAAAAAAAGACAATAATTTGAGAAATACCCTGTAATTCACATGCTAGTATGGGGACCCCAAAATTCAGAGATGTGCTAATAACCACTCCTTCTCAACACCTTATCTTGTGCCCATTTTGGAAAAAAACAAAGGTTTCCTTGATACCTATTTTTCACTCTTTATAGTTCACCAAATGAATTGCTGTATGCAATGAAAACCCATTGCAAGGTGCAGCTCCTTTATTGGCTCTGGGTACCTCGATGAGCCTACAAGCCCTATATATCCCCACAACCAGAAGACTCCAGCAGACTAAAGGTATATTGTTTTTGAAAATCTGACATCGCATGAAAAAGTGACAGTGTAAAACGTGGAGAGAAATGGCAGTTTTTTCACCTCAATTTCAATAGTTTTTATTTCTGCTGTTATTTTCTGTAGGTAAACCTTGTAGGACCTACACAAATGACCCCTTGCTGAATTCTGAATGTTGTCTACTTTTCAGAAATGTTTAGCTGTCCAGGATCCAGCATTTGTTTCATACCCATTTCTGCCACTAACTGGAAGGAGGCTAAAAGCACACACAAAAAAAAAAAAAAAAAAAAAAAAAAAAGTACAAAACTGTGTATGTTCCAGTAAAATGTTGCAACTACGTTGAAAAATAAGCTGGGAAGATGGTGATTGTAGCACCGCAAACCCTTTGTTGATGCCATTTTCAGGGGAAAAAATAAATAAAAAAAAGCCTTCTTCTGCAGCCCTTTTTTCCCCCATTTTCTGGAGAAAAAAAAACAAACGTAATTTTTGCTGTATTTTGGCTAATTTCTTGGTCTCCTCCAACAGAACTCACAAACTTTGGGTACCTCTAGAATCACTAGGATGTTTAAAAAAATAAATAAAAAAAAAGACACAAGTTTGGTGTGGGTAGCTTATGTGGACAAAAAGGTATGAGGGCCTAAGTGCTAACTGCCCCAAATAGCCAAAAAAAGGGCTGGCACCTTAGGGGTAAAAGGCCTGGCAGCGAAGGGGTTAACAACCTTACCATCAAACATGAACATTTGTAAGGTCGATATCTGCTCTGTGCTAAAGAACTAGTATGTAATGGAATACTTGGCACCGAATAGGGATTTAAATTAAAAAAAAAAAAGTCACAGAGTGCCTAAAAGAAGCAGCAGCCAATAGACAGTGGACAGGAGGTGGATTAAAACATTGCATGTGTGACCATACTTTTACGATATAAAATAGGGTCTCAAGCATCCCAATGGAGGTGGAATGATACACACATTCAATTGAAAGATGGCAAAATCAAAGGCGCTCCTGTGAGGTAAACCAAGATCACATTGACTATACCTTAAACCAATGGCTTAAGAGTCTTGAGCCAAAGAAACCAGTCACTGAAGGCACCCTGTAAGGAAATGCCTCCTTGGCATGGTTACCCCCTGACTTTTTGCCTTTGCTGATGCTATGTTTTGATTTGAAAGTGTTGCTGAGGCCTGCTAACCAGGCCCCAGCACCAGTGTTCTTTCCCTAACCTGTACTTTTGTTTTACACAATTGGCACACCCTGGCATCCAGGTAAGTCCCTTGTAACTGGTACCAAGGGCCCTGATGCCAGGGAAGGTCTCTAAGGGCTGCAGGATAGCTTATGCCACCCTGGGGACCCCTCACTCAGCACAGACACACTGCTTGCCAGCTTGTGTGTGCTGGGGAGGACAAAACGAGTAAGTCGACATGGCACTCCCCTCAGGGTGCCATGCCAACCTCACACTGCCTATGCAGTATAGATAAGTCACCCCTCTAGCAGGCCTTACAGCCCTAAGGCAGGGTGCACTATACCATAGGTGAGGGCACCAGTGCATGAGCACTGTGCCCCTACAGTGTCTAAGCCAAACCTTAGACATTGTAAGTGCAGGGTAGCCATAAGAGTATATGGTCTGGGAGTCTGTCATGCACGAACTCCACAGCGCCATAATGGCTACACTGAAAACTGGGAAGTTTGGTATCAAACTTCTCAGCACAATAAATGCACACTGATGCCAGTGTACATTTTATTGTGAAATACACCCCAGAGGGCACCTTAGAGGTGCCCCCTGAAACCTTAACCAACTACCCGTGTAGGCTGACTGGTTTTAGCAGCCTGCCACACTCGAGACATGTTGCTGGCCACATGGGGAGAGTGCCTTTGTCACTCTGTGACCAGTAACAAAGCCTGCACTGGGTGGAGATGCTATCACCTCCCCCAGGCAGGAGCTGTAACACCTGGCGGTGAGCCTCAAAGGCTCACCCCCTTTGTTCCAGCACCACAGGGCACTCCAGCTAGTGGAGTTGCCCGCCCCCTCCGGCCACGGCCCCACTTTTGGCAGCAAGGCCGGAGGAATTAATGAGAAAAACAAGGAGGAGTCACTGGCCAGTCAGGACAGCCCCTAAGATGTCCTGAGCTGAAGTGACTAACTTTTAGAAATCCTCCATCTTACAGATGGAGGATTCCCTCAATAGGGATAGGAATGTGACCCCCTCCCCTTGGGAGGAGGCACAAAGAGGGTGTACCCACCCTCAGGGCTAGTAGCCATTGGCTACTAACCCCCCAGACCTAAACACGCCCTTAAATTTTGTATTTAAGGGCTTCCCTGAACCCAAGAATTTAGATTCCTGCAACTTACAGAAGAGGACTGCTGAGATGAAAAACCCTGCAGAGAAGAAGAAGACACCAACTGCTTTGGCCCCAGCCCTACCGGCCTGTCTCCCTCCTTCAGAAGAAACCTGCTCCAGCGACGCTTTCCCTGGGACCAGCGACCTCTGAATCCTCTGAGGACTGCCCTGCTTCCAAGAGACCAAGAAACTCCCGAGAACAGCGGCTCTGTTCCACAAAGACTGCAACTTTGTATCCAGAGGAGCAGATTTAAAGACCCCTGCAATCCCAGCAAGAAGCGCGAGACTTGCAACACTGCACCCGGCGACCCCGACTCGACTGGTGGAGAACCAACACCTCAGGGAGGACCCTCCGGCGAGTAACCAAAGTTGTCCCCCCTGAGCCCCCACAGCGACGCCTGCAGAGGGAATCCCGAGGCTCCCCCTGACCGCGACTGCCTGACTCTGAAATCCCGACGCCTGGAAAAGACCCTGCACCCGCAGCCCCCAGGACCTGAAGGATCGGAACTCCAGTGCAGGAGTGACCCCCAGGAGGCCCTCTACCTTGCCCACGTGGTGGCTACCCCGAGGAGCCCCCCCCTTGCCTGCCTGCACCGCTGAAGAGACCCCTTGGTCTCCCATTGAAATCCATTGGAAACCCGACACTTGTTTGCACACTGCACCCGGCCGCCCCGCGCTGCTGAGGGTGTACTTCCTGTGTGGACTTGTGTCCCCCCGGTGCCCTACAAAACCCCCCTGGTCTGCCCTCCGAAGACGCGGGTACTTACCTGCTGGCAGACTGGAACCGGGGCACCCCCTTCTCTCCATTGAAGCCTATGCGTTTTGGGCACCACTTTGAACTCTGCACCTGACCGGCCCTGAGCTGCTGGTGTGTTGACTTTGGGGTTGCTCTGAACCCCCAACGGTGGGCTACCTTGGACCCCAATATGAACCCCGTAGGTGGTTTACTTACCTGCAAGAACTAACATTACTTTACCTCCCCCAGGAACTGTGAAAATTGCACTGTGTCCACTTTTAAAACAGCTAAATGTGTTTTATGTAAAAAGTATATATGCTATTGTGATTGTTCAAAGTTCCTAGAGTACTTACCTGCAATACCTTTCAAATTAGATATTACATGTAGAATTTGAACCTGTGGTTCTTAAAATAAACTAAGAAAAGATATTTTTCTATAACAAAAACCTATTGGCCTGGAATTGTTTGAGTGTGTGTTCCTTATTTATTGCCTGTGTGTATGTACAACAAATGCTTAACACTACTCCTTTGATAAGCCTACTGCTCGACCACACTACCACAAAATAGAGCATTAGTATTATCTCTTTTTGCCACTATCTTACCTCTAAGGGGAACCCTTGGACTCTGTGCATACTATTCCTTACTTTGAAATAGTGCATACAGAGCCAACTTCCTACACACCCGTTAAGCGACACCCATTTTACACATGTGAGGGTGGAGACACTGTCTTCTGAGGCACCACAGATGCATCCAAACTACCCCCCTGGATATAGATAAAGTTATATAAAAAAAAAAAGCCATTAACGCACAAGCAATTAGTAGATCATCCAAATAAATGTAAATACAGATTTAGGGATATATTCACAGTAGAATTAATTATAACTAATACTATGATTGCACTGAATATAAGCAAAGTTTACAAGTCATGATTCGCTTGTTTGTGTCTTCTCCATCAGAAACATTCCTCTGTGCAAGTGGTAGATGGGCTGCCTGCCAATGTACAGTGAACAATTGTGCATCTCTGGTGGTTGTGGAGTTAGAGAGCAATTGGTAACAACCTGCCATGTGAATGTCAGTCTTTGCATAGTTGCAGTCTCACCAGATGTGTGAACTCCTAGCCTGGAATCCATTTTGGGTCCATGCCTCTGCCTGGGACCAGATGGATGTCAGAATAGGAGGCCAGAGGAGAGATGCATTGGGATGTTGATATGGTTTCCTGTAGGCTCCATTGTGTGATCTATTTTAGTATTAACTAATGTGCATTTAAATATTCGTGTTAATATTGTATAAATTACATTGCTTAACTCTATAAAACCTCTGCTGGTTAGTGCAACCACCCCTTCACTTTTTTACACCCACTCTTGTTTTAGCTACTGGTGAACGGCAGTGGCCCAGCATACAGAGAGAGAGAACACTTTCCAGTTCGCCTCGAGGGTGGGCCACGCACTACCAGGCCCAGATACCTTCGCAGCAGGATGCCACTGATACAGACTTTAGCGCCCAGAAGCGCATATAGCGTGGCAGCACTTCTCGCTGTGCAGGACGCAGCCGGGCACATGCCCGGGCCTAGACAGGCCCGTCAGAGGCTTGGCTGGGCCCACTCTCTTTCAAAGAGATTTTCTTGACCTGTTGAGCTGTTGGCTATTTTGTTGTGGGCATCTTCATCCCACTCCCCCCCCTTGGGAAGTTTGGACAATATGGGGAAAAGGAAAGTTATCACTGGCCCCACCTCTACTCTGCAAACCCATCCTCGGTTCTCTACTGATAATTTTTTAGTGCGTGCTGTGGACTTGGTGTCAAATGAAATCAAGTTGGCGGAACGTTGTCTTTCTCTACTGGTGGAGGACATTGAATTCATGCCCCTTAATAAGCCATCAAGTGCCACTGTTACATGTGATATTGGTTCTGCTGGAACTACTTCGCATGGCATTTCTCCTGTGGTCTCTGTCACTCAAACCCCGTGTTTGGAATCAGGTGGCGCTGTTATGGGCGATCCAGGGGTGGAAGAAGGTCTGGCTATAGCTGACTGTTCTGGTGTCTTAGGTGGCCCTATGGACTCTGGCTCATTACTGAAAAAGCAAAGGAGGGCCTTAAAACCTAAGCCAACTTGACCCTCGAAGCTCCCAAAATATGAAACCCCCATTAGTCCGGTGCCATTGCACCCACCAAATGTTGATTCCTGGGCAATGATGAAGACTTGGTTTAATGACTTGGACTCCATGTTGAAACACATACATAGCCGATTAGCCTCACTAGAATGTAGCTTGGGCAATTTAATGTCTGTGGTAGGGAAGGGACCCTTTCAACTACAGTCAGTAGCAACCCAGTCATTGTTTTCCGATTGGTCCCCTTCCAAGGTAGTGGCCCATGGCCCCAGCTATTCACCCTATGTAGCTGCTCAGAGCCTCTCTTCCAGCTTAAAGAATGGGGTAGAGATGATGGTCCAGTAATCAGTTAGCCATCATTTCTGTTAACTCCCACCCACAGGACCCAATTCCTCAAACTTCTAATAAGATGTCACATCCTGCTAGCCACAGTTGGTAAAGAACCCCAGTTTCCGTTCCAGGTCATCTATTTGCCCCCAGCTCCATGCCCCTATGTGATTATCTTAAATAATGTGCCTAGGTTTCAGGGTATCATCAATTAAATTACTTCAGCTCCTAAAAGTAGTTTTTTGGTTAAAACCAAATGTATGCTGTAAGTGGGATATTTTTAAAGAGATTTTGTTTGTTCGACGGGTGGGAGGCATAGGTCCATTAAGGAGGCAACCTCTTGGCGACTCTGTGATTGTCAATTTTCGTGATCCTGGTTTTTGCTAGGGAAGTGTTAGCTCTTGCTAGAACGGACATGGTGAGATTTAAGCAGATCAGACTATTACTGTTTTTTTTTTTTTTTTAAATAAACATCTAGCCCCTCTTGGTGTTGCAGATATCACTGTAAATCAAGTTCCTTATCCTGCTTCAGCGCCAGGTATGGTGAACCGCCCTGCCCCTACTCTTTCCCAACTTAGTAATAGATAACTCTGCTTTGAACGAACTGGAAGATGTTGATGACAACCATTTTCAACTTCTATTAATGTGCCTAGTGGAGTTGCTTGTGGGGGGTGAACAGGCATTAGAGGGGTGCATTACTGTTATGCTGACTAGGTCTGAGACTAGTTTCTCTGGAAACTCCCCTGGGGAGGTGATGATTTTGTCATCTGGTTTGCAACATTCCATTAGTCAGCTGGAATGTAGCTGGTTTGCCTTAAAACTAGAGGTTGAGGGCTGGCGGTTGTTCATATCAAACTTTGATATTGTTTTCATGCAAGACCTGGGCTGTATCGGAATTCATTCTTGATGGGTATACTAGCTTCAGCAATTTTGCCAGCCCCTCACCCTCAGGGCGTGCTAAATGGGGTTTGGTGGCATGGTTTCAGGTTAACATTGGGTGCAGAATTCTACCGGTAGTAATAGATACGGGTGGGATTCAGGTGTTTGAGGTTAGCTGGGGGGGGGACGCAAGCTAAGAATTTTATGGTGAATTACTAGAATAATGATTTTGTTTCTAATAATAATTCTACTTTTGAAGACCTTCCTCTAGCTATTAGCTCTCTGGATGATAGCGCCCACGCAAAAGGTGAGTCATTCAATTTACTACTGGCAGGGGATTTTAACACCAAACTGGGACATAGATCCCTTCAAATAGACTCCCCTTTTGATACTGTCAGTTGTGAAGTGGATCAAGCAGGTTTTAACCCAAAAGGGCAGCATTTATATGCCTTCCTTATCTCACATGATTTGGTCAGACCTACTTTTAGCACAGAGGACATGGTGGCTCCAACTTTCATTGGGCGGGAGTGTATCTCAGCCATCGACTGTTTGTTTTTTGGAACCTCTTAGCTTTGATCTATGGGACTGTAGTGTGGTTCTAAAAATTCTGGACCCATGTAATTTACTTTGCCACAGCAGTACGATTTTAGTATCAAAAGACCGATAATGACTAGTACACTAAGCATGAGCATTTTCGCTCAATTCCAGCAGCGTTTTCACCTCGAAATCGCCATTTTCGTCCTGCACTCGTGGCTCCCATTTTATACACGGCAGCCATTTTTAAAAGTTGCCCTCACATAGGCTTATAATACAGTCAGATTTGATTCCAAGGACACGTACACCTTGATTGACTTTTCTCTGACCTGGGCAAGCTGGAACCATTGCCTCAGGCCAAACCTGTTTGGTCAGTCCCTCTCCCAGTGGCCGAATCAGATAGCATCAAGGCACACCATGCCATAAAACCCTTATTATCGCTCACACACCGTGCCTAATCTTGCTCACACCTGCACCTGCTCTTTTCTTCTTCTTACTTTACGAGGGGGAGGTGCCCGTTTTTATTGGGGGTCCACACTTATCTGATGTAAAATACTAGGCCTTGCCGGGTAATTTATTATGGGTTGGATGACATGAAATATGAGGTTTCATCATGACACTGTTTTTTCCTTTGTAGTGAAAACATGTGAATGACCAACCAAAATGTCAAGAATGTTTGCCTGAAGCTTAAAAAACTGTATATAAGGAAACCTGACTTTGCATTTAAACACAGTCTCCTGAGAACATACAAACCGTGCTGTTGTACTTCTAGGACGCTTGTTACTTGGTTGCAGCCAATAAATTCGATCTTTGACTTCACCTAGAAGACTCTGAGTTTCTGTGGTCTGAATCAGGAAAGTACCCGAGGTCTTTGGGTGTACCCTGGCACCACTGGGTTACCGGATCAGTACCGGTTCTGAAAAACCCAGTACCTCAGTTGGCGCCCAACGTGGGGCGATACCAGCGGTACCGGTCCAAGCCGGAGGTCCGTGAGGAGCTTCGTGTGAAAATACTGGAGGAAGGCCGCCACTTCATCAACCCCTGCATGTCGACGTGGTCCGAAAGTCTTTGCTGCGAGGTTCCCCGCTTCCCGACGGCTACGAAGGACTGCTGCCCTGGCTATCGCCCTGATTTGGACCCTTGATGTTTGGTAGAGCGAAACGATAAGACGAGTCTTCTGGTGACGTCATCGATATTTTCAGTTAAGTATAAGTAGAGCGTCTCCCAGTCCTTAGTTGGACACTTGGTTTGGTCCTTAGTTGGACATTTGGTTTGGTATCCCTTCGGGATCACTTTGATTTGGAACTTGCAAGTACCAAAGCCGAAGGACTCGTGTATTCACGAGACTATCGTAAACGATAATCCTTTGAAGTTTGAAGCTAGACTAGTGAGCGAAGATGCCTGGTCTTAGCAGACTTGGAAATTTGTTTTGTCTTGGTTGTAAAAGGGACTCCCGGTTGGAGGACTCATGTCCGGTTCCTCCGATTGGAACTCCAACCTATGAACTATATGTGAAGCACGGAGTGGGCCCCATCACGTTTAATAAAGTATGGGTCCGCTATTCTTGGAAATAAATGTCTGTGAGGCTGTTTTTGCAGTTTTTTGGAACACTATTAAGAAAAGTTTTCTTTTCTCTTGTAAATATGACTTACAACTAGGATCTGCAAACGGTTCTGTAAGTAAATTGCGACGGCGCTATTTATGAAAAATGGCTAAAGCGCGCTGTATTGTGTGTCCTGAGTGTTTTCTGTTTATATCTGAAATGAGCTCAATGTGTGTTTGTGGGTCTTCTTGATGTTTTTAGTTTGTTAAGTAAAATGTTGGTTAATTAATATTAAGTAGAAACTTAGAAAAAATCCAGAAATGAACCATGTGATGTGCTAACATAGCTATATGTTGCTCTTTAATTTATAGAATGAGCAATTGTGCACATATACAAAACTGCCGTTAAATGCTTAATAAATTAGAAAACACATTCAATAGATATAAATAGGGCCCCAAAAAAAAAACGAAATTATCTATTTTTGCAAAAAAATAAATAAATTTACAGCATTTTTCTTAGATGCATTGTATTAGATGTTCACAGGCAAACTTTTCAGCTGCAGTATATTTGATAGGAATGTTCAATTCAGCCAGCACTTTCCCAGTTAAGCACGGGTGGAATTTTGCATAACCTTCCTTTTAAATGAAAGTGGCGCAAAAATGTGACGCATTTCAAGTTAGGCTTATGCGCTTAGGCTTGTGAGTTAATGTATCCCAAATAATAGGCAAGGGATGCAGCTTGCTTTTATATGTGGAATTATCACAAAAAAAAGAATAATTGGTTTAAAAATTTTTTTTTAAATTAATTATGGAAAAATTATTTAAAAAATAAGTGCCTTTCAAAATCGTTTTTTAATATTTATAAAGCTTAATACCTATACTATGACCTCCTAGCATTAAAATTTAATTTAAGTTATGTTGCACCGCTAAAATGACATTTGTATGTGCAATTTTCCCTTGGCGCAGGAGCAAACAAGCTCATTTCTATAAAGTATAAGTTAATATTTTCAATGGCTGACTCATGGATTGTGTAATAGACATTCTGGTAATGCATATTATGCAAGAAAATTGTAGGATATTGATTTTTAATGCCTAAAATATCAAAGTCAATTTTGGGCAAAAGCACTGTTTAAACTGCATTTTCTTTCATTCAGAGTACTTTTTAAAGTGTCTCAGGCTTCAGTAAATGCATACATTTAGGTTTGATATATATTTGCAGGTTGTGCCTTCTTATGATTCAATGAGTCAATGTGCCAGTACAAAGGCTTGTTTTAATATCGAGGTTGAAGGTTCTAACTTCAGCTGGGCCTACTGAGACGTTCATTCATTTGAGGTTGATGAAATATGTACCATTGCATGGGATTGCAACAAGCATTTATTCTAACAACTGGTATGTGTGTTATTAAGGTTTGTGAATTATTCACAGTAAATGTAGTTTAATAATCTGGAAATAGAGATAATTTTTTTTAGCGCCTAAAAAGGAATTTTTTTTTTTTTTTTTAAATAGAGTGAATTATTGTAGGTTAGAAGGAAAACAGGAAGGCCTACTGTCTTTGACAGATTCAGAGTGGCAGAAGCTAGGAGAGCTACAGAGGCTGGCTCAAGTCACGCTAGGAGGCTGTCATGTTGACACTTGTGACCTTTTAAATTAGGGCCTTGTCTCTGTGAAATGCAGAATGACCATACGGGCCTCTAAAAGTGGGATTTCCGGTTTCTAAAGAAGAACATCAATACAATTAAAGAACTTAATTCCAAAGGGAAAATATAAAAAAAGGGGTTTCTTCGAAAGTCGCAGCGCGTGGAACAGAACAGAGAGAGAAATACAGAGTGCGGTGGAGACAGCGGCCGTTGGGGAGTCTCCCTCCCGGTTTATCTTCAATAAATCTTGTTTCCAGTACCCCGGTGAGCTTCCTCTAATCTTTTCAGGGTTTCTTCGAAAGTCCCAACATCATGTTAAATGCTCTGCAGAACTGATACATTTGTGTCTCCGCTCTAAAAAAATAAAATGATGCCTGCTAGTTGCTTTTATTTGACAGAAAACGAAGTGTTGCATTAATTCTTAGACAGAAAATAAGATGCAGCCCTTTTCTAAAATTTTTAAGGCTACATGCCTTAATGAGAACGATTTACCAATTAAGACTTATTTTTCACAGTGGAAATTGTAGGTGCCAAATTAATATGGAGTGTCAGTGTAACAATTTTTACTTTTAGAAAGGTAAAACTAAGGTGGCTTGATGTTGCGAAGTAATTGACAAGAGGGTAACAGTTAAGTAATGGAAATTTATTTTCGTGTATTTGGTCCTATCATGAATTGTTCTTGCTGGTCCTGTATGTTAGAAGAGAAACAGTAAAGTTATATTTGACAGCAGATTTCCATTGCCTGGTGATCTACTGTCAAAAGGAGGGTAAGGATTTTAAACCTGACAAATTAAACAGGCCCAAATATTGGGTTTTGGGCTGCAGGTTTACAGTGCATAAAGTACATGACATGGTGTTGTGTGTCACCGCTTATTCACACATGCTATTGTTTTGTCTATGCTTTTTGTGCTTGATACACAGCAAGTATATCTGATAGCTTGACGTTTTGTGCGTTTTTATTATTTTTTATTTGTTTTTTTTGCATGTTTGTTGCTGCTTTTGATACTATTACAAGCTCCCCTGTGTTGTGAGGGGATGGTCATGACGATGCCCATCGCTACGCAACAGTTGGTTGAACTTGTTCTGGTTACTAAATTCCACAGATAATGATATTTCATGCTGTGAACATAAGAGACAACACTTCACCAGTGCATGTCTATTTGGCTATAATGGTATTGAAGGAAAATAAAAAGAGATATACAGGATCAAAGTGTGTCACCTGCAGTTAGTCACGTTACTGCCCCTTCCCTTAAAGGAACAGGCAGCCCTACATTTATGTAGCCTTGATTGGACCTAAGGATGAAATTATAGATCTGTGACTCAAGGTGGCCTAATTTCTATATTACATTAGTTAATGATGTTCTGTTTCCTAAGTAGCATATGGCTTTTGTTCCTTAAAAGAAAACCAGGTTTTCATTTTTTCCTGAAGAAGGAACTAAAACATTAGCTAGGAGTACCGTATATGGTGTAGTCACCAACGGTAGAGTTAAAATTTGTGTAACTTTGGCCTTTGTGTATTACCCGTACTCTCGGTGTTGTGTCACATGCCTGACTATCACCCAAATAATTTTTTTGTTCTTCCTATAGATTTTTTCTTTTGTTACTTCCCCTGACCAATGTCGCATCATGCTTAGTTATTGAGATTTTAGCTATGTCCTAGTCCCATTTCTCTTTTTCAAATTCCTTTCACCAGTCAGACCTTTTATTATTATTGATGTATTGTTCAGGTTCACATTTCCAGACTGCAGTGATGTACCAGGGACCCCCATGTTATGTATAATTCCCTTTGGTATGACCAGACTGGTTTTCAAGAATTTGCCTTAGGCCTGCTTCAATGTTTTCCAGCCTGACTGTCAGGGTAGCGATAGACTGGTTAACTGACTCAATATTATAGTAAGACAAGTTTTCCATCTCAATAGGAGATATCTTATGTTTACCTTTTTGAACATGACGAATTTTCAATGTCTATTTTAATTTGGTTTTCGGTTCCCTTCTGTTCCTGCTACTTTAATTTTTGGTGGGATCAGATGTGTCCTAATCATGCAAATATCAGGACCCTCTAGTTCTTGTCTTTTTGTTTGCACATTTGACTATTAGCCTGTGTATTGCATAGTGCACCTGATGCACAGTTTTTAAAGGAAGGTTTCTACATGTCCCTGATAATCGGTATCATGTGATTTCTCTATTGAGATGTTCTAAGATAAGGAGGAACACCTAGACTTAATCATTGAGGAAAATATGTGTTTACCCCATTAGACCATGCCACTGTGTGAGGAAATCCATTCAGATAGAATTCTCATGTAGCTATAGATGGCAGAGAATAATGGAGAGAACCCAATGAAAGATGCTAGAGACCCTGTTTTGCCCTTCTGCCTTTGTCTTTGTATTTTATGCCCATGGTGTATGGCTACTCCTTTGAAGATTGCAGACCACCTGCTTGCAGTCCCCTTGTTAAAAACCATGAACTGTTTTTGTACTAAATTGAAGGGAACTAACAACTGTGGCACATTTCCTACGTCACTAGATTCTGCGGGTATCAAGTCATAATAACCTGCAGGACATTGATTTAAGCCTAATTCCCACCAGTGACAGCTACAGATGAAAGACGGACGTTTTGGCCCTACAGTCTCAGCACCCAGAAAGTAGCAAAGCTGGACAGCGATCGCCAGCGCATGGTATCGTACTTGCTCCATCAGACGGCGTTGGACATCACAAAACCAAAGTTTCAGTGTAAAAGAGCTAAAGAGAAGGATTCCTGTTGTTGATGGCAGAGCTGTTTTGAGGTTTCATTTCTCTACCTGTCATGTGCTGGTAACCTCTGACAGTGTGCAATCCCTTAAGCCCCTTGGCCTGAGTTTTGGCCACACACCCCCTTTTCTTTGCTCCAACGGAAGAAGGGCAGTGCACCGGAGATTTCAAGTTTGGAAAAAGGCACTATATTGTGGTGCCCATGAAAGAGCAGCTTGAGCGTCCTCTGACACTAAATAATGAGTGTTGGAGTCTGAAACTGCTGCTGAGCTTGAGCTATTTCCCAATTAATGGTGCTTGGGTATGCACGAGATGATTTGTGCCCTTGATCAATGAAGAGCACATTGTTTGTAGTGTCTGCCACAGAGGAGAGACACTGGTGCATTGCTTTAAGACATTGAGACTTTCGAGTGAGCTGTGGGTGTTTGCCAGGAGGGCACTCCAACTAAGCAGTACTTTTCTCACGAAGAGGCCTGAATTGAGAGGCCCATGCGAAAGAAAACAACAAAAGAAAATTTGATGGACAATAGAAGCCTGCCAGAGAGGCTTTTTGAACGGACTCTGGGCATAGTTGGTTTCACAAGAGCTTTCCGTGTGATTGTATAGACTAGGTGTTAGGAGACTGATTGTTTTGCTGGCATTGTTTTTAAGTACTATTCTGTTTAGTAAAAGCAGAATAAAGTCCATTTTCTGTGGAAAGAGTACCCCCTTTTCACCTTAGAGCATTGATGAGAGTCACCACTGTTCCACCTGAACATACCAAAATTACTGAAATGCAGAGGAGCACTAAAAATGTTACTAGATAATTTTAGGATTTGCTTTTTGGTTAGGGTTGTGAAAAATTATTATTTCATTTGTAATAGTGGTCACTACTTTCTCCCGTTGTCTATATGTTCTTAATAACGTGTTTTCTAGTGTCTTTTAAACATGACGTTGTCATTTATGGGTGGGATTGTTTTTCTCTACTCAATTGACGTCTGCACCCACTTCCCAACCTATGTCTTTTCCTACTATTGTTTCTTTGCACTCTTTTCACCCTTTTCCTGAACATGAGCAGGTTAGAAGATCAGAATTCGTAAGCAATTCTTTTGTACAGCTTCTGCATCAACTCTAGTTAGTAGTGAACATCACTAATTGTTGGGTGTGTGATCTTATGCCACCTACTGCAGATAGAGGTATTCCTTACTTTGTCCGGCCATATGTGGCCTCTGTGTTACATCATGCATAAGGAAACCTGCACCAAGAGACGAGCTAAATACTAGGATGATGTTACAGCAACATCTCAACGACTTTAGAAACATAGACCTGGACTCAGATTAGCATGAGAATAGGTTTATTGCCTATGTAAGGGCAAAAGGAGGGTTTGTGGTTCTAAAAATTCTGGACCCATGTAATTTACTTTGCCACAGCAGTACGATTTTAGTATCAAAAGACCGATAATGACTAGTACACTAAGCATGAGCATTTTCGCTCAATTCCAACAGCGTTTTCACCTCGAAATCGCCATTTTCGTCCTGCACTCGTGGCTCCCATTTTATACACGGCAGCCATTTTTAAAAGTTGCCCTCACATAGGCTTATAATACAGTCAGATTTGATTCCAAGGACACGTACACCTTGATTGACTTTTCTCTGACCTGGGCAAGCTGGAACCATTGCCTCAGGCCAAACCTGTTTGGTCAGTCCCTCTCCCAGTGGCCGAATCAGATAGCATCAAGGCACACCATGCCATAAAACCCTTATTATCGCTCACACACCCTGCCTAATCTTGCTCACACCTGCACCTGCTCTTTTCTTCTTCTTACTTTACGAGGGGGAGGTGCCCGTTTTTATTGGGGGTCCACACTTATCTGATGTAAAATACTAGGCTTTGCCGGGTAATTTATTATGGGTTGGATGACATGAAATATGAGGTTTCATCATGACACTGTTTTTTCCTTTGTAGTGAAAACATGTGAATGACCAACCAAAATGTCAAGAATGTTTGCCTGAAGCTTAAAAAACTGTATATAAGGAAACCTGACTTTGCATTTAAACACAGTTTCCTGAGAACATACAAACCGTGCTGTTGTACTTCTAGGACGCTTGTTAGTTGGTTGCAGCCAATAAATTCGATCTTTGACTTCACCTAGAAGACTCTGAGTTTCTGTGGTCTGAATCAGGAAAGTACCCGAGGTCTTTGGGTGTACCCTGGCACCACTGGGTTACCGGATGAGTACCGGTTCTGAAAAACCCAGTAGCTCAGTAGTGATACCATCTGCCTATAGTGACCATAGCCCCCTAGCTCTATTTTTTAAAGCACCTTTGCAGGTTGAAATGAGGGAGACTGGTCCAAATCAAACATCAGGGGCGAAGGACAATGGCAGGAGGCTGGGCTGGCGTTCTGCAAACCTTGCGCTTATCATGGACCAGGTGCAAAATACCTGTCCCAGTTTGATAACATTGTGTCAAGTGGATACCGGCTATGCTGCTAACTCTTTATTAGGTTTTGCAGAACTTCTGTCTTGCATTAGGGATTTGATGAGCAGACCTATAAAGAATGGTCCCATAGTTGGCTGTTCATAGTTTGACAAATCATGTAGGATAGCAAACACCTCTCTGGGCCAGGCTCTTAGGCAAACTCCTTGAGATCAGGCTGCTGTTTCTGCCTGTAGAAAGGTATATGCCGGAGCCTTGAAGAAGCAGAGGGCGAAAGTTAATGAAGAGCACTTGGAAACCATAGTGGTAGCTTGCCGGAAAAAAGGATTCCCAGGCTTTCTGGCAGGTGGGTAGGGCTGGTCTTGCTAATGGTAATTCTTCTGATGTTGTTACGTCAGATACCTCTCTGAAGCCTGGCTTGATCATTTTTCCAGTATCTATGGGTCTGATGAGGTAAGGGCCGATATTGATCAGGTGATTTTAACTTTGAATCTTAGCCCCCCCCCCTTCTCAGAATTGGAGGTATTAAAGGCTATTCGTGATCGCCTCCCCAACAAGGCCCCTGGACCCGATGGGATTACGATGGATCGATTTATAAAATACCCAGAGTTTTGGTCCCCCTTCTAACTAATATTTTTATTATGGTGTGTAAAGGAGGGCCTCCAATGTCGTGGAGGACATCTGTAGTGGTATACATTTTTAAAAAGGGACATTTTTTGGACCCTAGGTGTTATTGACCAATCTCGCTGCTAGACTCCTCTTCAAAATTAATAGGGTGGGTTGTGTTGGAATGCCCGATTTCTTGGCTGCAAGAGAAAAAAGATTGTGTCTCAGGCCCAATATTGTTTCCAGAAAGGCTTGGGCACTATAGAACAGGATTTCAAGCTCTACCTTCTATTGGCTAAGTATAAGTATGTGAGGGGTGTGTCCCTTCATTTAGCTTTCATGGACTTGTCAAGTCCGTTCAACTGTATCAACAGGCAAATGTTGTGGGGTATTTTACTGACCATGTGTCTTGATGGTTGTAGGAGAGTGCCCTCTTTCTTGGCATGGTTACCCCCATTTTCTGCCTGTTGTCAGTGTGTTTGACTGTGTTCACTGGGATCTTACTAACCAGGATCCCAGTGATTATGCGCTCTCCTCTAAATTTGGTTGCTACTAACCTTTTCTCCCCACAATAGGCATACTGGTGCCCCCATGTAAGTCCCTAGTATATGGTACCTAGAGCATTGGGTTTCTAGGGGATCCCTATGGGCTGCAGCAGTTATTCTGCCACCCATAGGGAGCCCATGCAAAGGGTTATGCAGGCCTGCCATGGGAGCCTGCTTGAAACGGGTGCACGCACCTGGTTTCACTACAGGTTACAGCACCAGGTCACTGTAAGTCAACCCTATGGTAGGCCCTCTATCAGCCCAGAGGGCAGGGTGCAGGTACCTGTGTGTGAAGGCACCCCTGCACTAGCAGAGGTGCCCCCACAAACTCCATTTTACTGGACTTCACGAGTGCAGGATGCCATTTTACATGTGTACTAGACATAGGTTAATACCTATGTCCAGCGACATAATGGTACTCCGAACCTGGGCATGTTTGGTGTCAAACATGTCAGGTTCATACCAAGTATTGAAAGTATGACCCCATGCACTCTGGGGGCTCCTTAGAGGACCCCCAGCACTGCTACCACCAGTCTTACAGGGTTTTCACTGGCAGCCCAGCTGTTGCCACCCCTCAGATAGGTTTCTGCTCTCCTGCTGCTTGATCTGATCAAGCCCAGTAAGGCAGAACAAAGGATTTCCTTTGGGAGAGGAGGTAACACCCTCTCCCTTTGGAAATAGGTATGACTGGCATGGGAGGGGTAGCCTCTCCAAGCCACTGGTTTTGGTTTGAAGGGCACATTTGGTGCCCTCCATGCATAAATCAGTCCACACCGGTTCAGGGACCCCCAGTCCCTCCTCTGGCACCAAACTGGACAATGGAAAGGGGAGTGACCACTCCCCTGTCCATCGAGCTCCTCCAGAGGGTCCCTGGGTTCTGCCATCTTGATTCCAAGGTTGGCAAGGAACTCTGGGAGCATCTGAGTGGCCAGGCCAGGCCAGGCAGGTGACATCAGAGGCACCCTCTGATAGGTAGTTACCTGGTTAGGTAACCAGGTCTCATCTTTTGGCTATATAGGGTTTTCCTCTTGGGTGGGTCCTCAGATTCAGCTTTCAAGACTCCAGCAGGACTCCTCTGCAACCTTTACTTCAACTTCTGGCCTCAGGAACCTCGATTGGACCCTCCAGGAACCTACAAGCTGCAGATTCACGAGGAAGACTCTTCTGTAACATTGTATCCGGAACTCCTGCCAGCTTTGCAACATTTCCCTGGCTTGCATCTTAAGCCTGCACGAGAAGAAGGAGGAATCTCCATTGGAGTGAAGGTATCACTCCCCTGTAAATACAGGTACCTCACTGCATCGACGACTGGCTGCGTGGATCTCCCCTCATCCTGAGTGGCGTGGGTCCTGCATCATGTGTGGTGGTCCGGAGATTCGCCCTTGGTCCTCTCTACCAACTGTTGCACTTTGGTTGTAATAAGTCCTTTCCACTCCACGCAAGACAGAATCCTCATGCACTGCATCCTTTGCAGCTGCCAAGGCTTGTTGCTTCACCTCCAAGGGGAATTTCAGGCAACGCTTAGCTCCAGCCCCAACAATCCCTCCTGCAACTTCTGGACCCCTGTGTGGTCCTCCGGTGACTTGGGAACAACTTCTGTACTGCTGCATGGGCTGCTTCAGCAACTTCTGTGTCCCTTTCCTGTGAGACACCTGTGGGTGCAGCCTCGGTTTCTGTGACCCTTCTGCAATGCGGAGGGTCCCCTGTGACTCCCCTCCTGGGTAGAGTCGTCCTGGACCATGCTGGTCCTCAAAAGCACCCCTTTTCCTCCAACCCCAAGTTTACCTTTGCCAAAGCTTGTTGGTGGGAATTCTTCACCAAAACTCATCTGCAAGCCAGCTCCCAGCGTGGGACACCTTTTGCATGCATCAGGAACCCATCTCCAGCTTCTGGACTGCAGTGCTGACCTGTCTTCCTTCGTCATCTACCAACTACAAACATACATCTGGGTGGGTAGTATCTCCTACTCCCCTTGGACTCCACAGACACTTGTGGACTTGGTCCCCTCTTGCCACAGGTCACCATTTTCATTTTTCCACTGCTGGCTCCTTGCAGGCTGTTCTGTGTGTCTTTGTTTTCTTCTTTTCACCCTTTGGGGTGGTTTTGGGGAAATCCAGTGTTTTACTCCTGCATTCCTGGTCACTGGGGTGTACTCAATTACTTACCTGTGTGGTTTCCTAGTACTCCCAGCTCCCCTCTACATGATTCACTTACCTAGGTGGGGGCCCTGTGTTCTCATTCCACTTTCTTAGTATAAGGTTTGGGCTCCCCCTAGGACTACTATTGCATATTGCTATTTTACACTATTTTCTAACCTTTTTATGACTCTTACTGTTTATTAGTGTGTGTATATATATATATATATATATATATATATATATATATAGTATTTACTTACCTCTTTTTGGAGGGGTGTCTAGTATTTTCTGATACTGTGTTACAAAAATGAAGTGCCTTTATTGTTGTACAACCAAAGGATTTCTTTCTTATGTGTAAGTACTGTGAGACTGTAGTGGTATTGCATGAGCTTTGCATGTCTCCTAGATAAGCCTTGGCTACCTCTAGAGAGCCTGAATTCTAGACACTGCCTACACTTTACTGAGAGGGGATACCTGTACCTGGTATAAGGTGCAAGTACCATAGGTGCCCACCACACACCAGGCCAGCTTCCTACAATGGTGGATTGGTAAATCTTTTGAGACTTTTACACCAGGAGCAGAGGACAAAAGCGAGGTATGGGGCAAACAGTGAGACCACCTCAACCTTTAGAGTCAGTTGGGGTGTACGCCAAAGGTGTGTTCTTGCCCCCATTTTATTTCTTCTATACATTATTGACCTAGAGAAAACTTTGGTCTCCATAGGAATCGATGTCCCACTCATTTGCAATAACGCCATTCCGGCTCTATTGTATGCAGATGACGCAGTTCTACTGGCTAGGACAGCTAATGGGCTTAAGCCATCGGTAGACACCTTTGGTGAGTTCATGAAAAGTTTGGACCTCAAAATTAATTGAATGAAAAATTTGGGAATGGTCTTTGGCCCTAAGAATACCAAGACATGACCAGTGCACAAAGAAGGACATGCTCTGGCAAAAGTACGTTATTTTCAATACTGGTTGTTAGAATTTGACGAGGCATGTAGTTGGCGCCTCTGTTTGAAAAATAGGGTGTTACGCTTTATGCGCACAGTGGGAATTACTTACTCCCTAGCCACTAATGTAGGGATGAAGCTGGTTGACCCCATACTGGAAGTTTATAAGAGTAAGTGTCTACTCGACATGACCTAAGGCATGGGGCTATAAAGAGGTTGGGAGCGTCCAGGTAGAGGAAAAAATTAAATTGATTTGGTCGCCAGTTGCTGGGCTTTCCGCCTTCCACACCGCACTTCTCTATCCTTCAGGAATTGGGTCTAGGATTTCTAAAGAATAGAATTAGTGTTGCTCCGTTGAAGCTCTGGTGTGCGATCTGGACAAACTAGGAGGCTGTCCTCAGTCAGTTGATTATAAAGGGCTGCCTAGCTAGTGATCTTGCTTGTTCAATCCCATGGCTGAAATATATTAAAGCCTCTATTACTGCTATGGGTTGCCTGCATCTGTTCGAGAATCTGCATTTAATATCTAAAAAGGATAAAGCATGGGTCTGAGATTGCTTTCTCAAGCAGAGACGGGCAGCCCAAGAGACAAATGAAGTAATAAAGTTGACAGTCAGGGAGTACTGTATGGCCCAAATGTCACCAGGACTGGTACATTACCTATTGTATGTTCATAATGTGTATGAGCAAATGTTACTAACCCGCTTTAGGTTGGGGGTTTATCTGCTGGATGCCGTTCTCCACCCCCCACCCCCCCCAGGGCAGGTTTCCTTTGGTGATATTTGTACTTGCCCCTGTGATGAACAATCCCCACAAACACTTCTGCACTTTGTGTTTTTTTGTAAGTTTTATGAGCCTTTTAAAAAAAGTAAAAAAAAAAAAAAAAAAAGTAAATATATCTGCTACCACTGCTATGACAGATGAATTTTACTAATTGTAGGGCAGCTTTGCTCTTCCTTCGTCAGTTGAATAATCACCATGTATGCAGTTCTGTTGGTCATTTCTTAAAAGGAGCGGTGGCTTGACGTAAGATGCTGCTTCTTTTAACCTTTCTTGATAATAAGATGAAGTGTTCTGTTCTTAGTGGGATTTTATGTAGCTTATTATGGTATGTTTTTATATAATGTATTGTTTTGCGATTCTTTTATGATCTATATTTATATGATGGTATAAAGAGTATTCATTCAAATACAAAATATTTTAAAACTAATTATTAAAGTCATGGGCTGAAAACAAAAATATCGCAATATAATTTCAATAATAGTTTTGCGAGAAAAAACAGATTTAGGGATATAGTTACAATAGAAATAATTATAAATATTACTATGATTGCATTGAATATAAGCAAAGTGTACAAGTCACGACTCCCTTGTTTGTGTCTTGTCCATCAAACATGCCTCTGAAAATGGTAGATGGGTTGCCTGCCAATGTACTTGTGTATCTGTGGTGGTTGTGGAGTTGGAGACCAATTGGTAACAACCTGCCATGTGAATGTCAGTCTTTGCATAGTTGCGGTCTCACCGGATGTGTGAACTCCTGGCCTGGAATCCATTTTGGGTCCATGTCTCTGCCTGGGACTGGATGGATGTCAGGATAGGAGGCCAGAGGCAGATACATTGGGACGTTGATATAGTTTGCTGTAGGCTCCATTGTGTGACCTATTTTAGTGTTAACTTATGTGCATTTAAATACTCATGTTAATATTGAGTAAATTAAATTGCTTAACTTTGCAAAACCCCTGCTGGTTGGTGCAACCATCCTTTTTAAAAAAAACACCCACTCTTGTTTTAGTTACTGGTGAAAGGCAGTGGCCCAGCCTACACAGAGAGGACTGTGCTACTTAAATTCAGTATACGGGATGCCATCTAGCTGATTGGACCCATCCCCGGACATGAGTAGCCCCAACCTCAAACACTAAATGGTTAACTATAAACACGTCTAAAACTAAGGTTATAATTGTTGGAGATAGAGCGAAAGTCAAACGTCTATTTAATATTGAAGGGCCAGAAGTGAAGTAGAAAAATGTTTTGACTATTTAGTATTCTGTTTGCAAGTTAGCTTCTCCAAAGGAGAAACCTGCTACAGTACTTTTTACCTGGTGACAGGTGGAATTAAGAAATTCAAAGCTAGACATGGTTGTTCCAGTATGAAGTTTGTAAAGAATGCCTTTTCTACAAAGGCTGCAACTTCTACTGTCTACAGGATACAACTCCGGAGCCACATTAACAGCGAGAAACTGCTGGTAGCAGAAACTAATGTTAATATAGATTTCTTGCTGTTACTTATTTGTCTGGTGTTCCTGGGCGTAAGAATAAAGCTGACATTAAGGCCGTCAAAGATAACATAATACTGAAACCATTCATTTACCGATTGCAGCTATGTATGAAAGACCATATTTCTGAAAATAGGCTCGGATTGTGGGAATGAATAACATTTAGAGGAGCCATAAATATGGGGCAGACTACGTTTCGTGCCCTAGCGTTTGAGAAGTACTGCCTACAATCATCTACTACAGCCATTCTTAACATGTCTTCTGTGGACCCTCAGCGAATCACTACTGGAAACCAGAGACTCCCCCACCTAAACAATTTCTATTATTTGAACCTCAAAACAATACACAAAAACACAAATGTAAATCAAACAAACACAACAATCATGAATGATTTTATTTAAAAACAAAAACATATGCAAAAATGGACATGTAACTCGGAAGGCTATAGTGTTTAAAACAGTTTTATTTCTAAAAGACAGAGCAATATGTTGTTCGCAAGCATCTTATTTTATCTATTTTGCTAAAATGCTTGCTCCTTTTTTGTGGGGGTGTACAAGTGCTGCATTTACAGTCACAAGACGTCCATACTAGATTCCTTTTGCTGTACTTAAGCAGCCCAGACAATTCCAGATAGGAATACCAAATCATTAGCATCCAATTTCAAATTCAATCACGTTTACAAAGTGTTTTAGCATTTTCAATGTTTAGTTTTGCTTTTTTATGGATGTATACTTTATTAATATGCTATTTAATTGTCTAAACAGCTGCGGATCCCTTGAGTGGGCATCCTAGAGCCCCCAAGGGGTCGCAGACCACAGCTTAACAATCATTCATTTACTATATCTATAAAAGTATTAAATGAAGCCAAGGAAGGTTGTGGGACTAAAGCTTGAAAGCACCTTAGAGGGAATCCCAGGTATAAAGTTATATAAATATTTGGAAGCCATGGATGTCTCAAATATGATACTTGAAAAACATGAGATCGTTGAATATTAAATTAAGCCTGAAAATGCTTTTACTAAACTGCTTTATTACTGGCAGGAGCACAAGATATTGTGTAATCAAATCAAGTCAATGTATTTGCAATAATATGGCTATTAAGAATATCAAGCATTTTATATTATTTCCTCCCCTCTATTGAGGGCCTCACTCGCGTTCACACGAAGAAGTAGCAATGACACTATACTACTTAAAAAGTATACAAGAGCACAATATGATGTATGTAGGTTTCTTACAGTCGCTTAGAACACACAATAATAGGGGGAGAGGGGAGATTAACTTTTTTTTTTTTCTAGGTAAAGAAATGTTCATGTATAGGTTTTGAAGTTGGGATTTGGTTTATAAACTGAAAATTGCATATGAGGCATTATATAAATCACGAGTAGGGGCGAGAACCTACTTTGGGGGACACAGGTTGGCGTGCCAACCTCAACACTCCTTGGTCAAAGTCATACTCCTAATACCTGGCTAAGAGTGATTAGAGACCCGCGCGTGGCTAAGACCTCGGGGTCCACGTCCAGCTCACTCTCAGAGGTGTTTCAGTCTGAAGTGATAACTTGACCATCGCCTACTACTCAGTGGATTCAGATTGCAGCTGGAGAGACAAAAAGGAATAGCAGGGCCCTGGCGAATGTGGCTGTGGCTCTGAATAAGACTGGATCTGACCTGGCCAGCACTTCAGGTCTCAAAGATCCCATGCCGTTCTCTCGAGAAAATCCCCTCACACCACATCCCACTTCGGACAGCAGGTCTGAGGTCCAGCGCTCAGAAGCAGTCCCTTTTGAACATTTGCGCACACGGACAAGCCAACACAGACCCACAGCCAAAGGCAGCCCTCACATGTCCTCCTGAACGAGACTCAGCACAAGCACTCTTACAGTGCCTCCTGGGTGGCACAACAGGATCCTGCAGCCTAATGATACCACACGAAACACTGTCTGACAATACTGAATTTATGTCAGTGCAAGGCACTGGCAGTCACGTCCAGAGATCTGTTCTTATTTTTCAAAATCAAGCTTTAATCCAGAGGAACAAATAGAAAGACTCAAAAGAAGGAAGAAAAATATTAGAAAGCACCTACAAAGGGAGAAAACAGGGATGAAAAAGAGCCTGTGTCAGGATGGAAAATGTCCCTTGCATATCTCAGGAAACCATGCACCCCTGTCCTCTGTACACAGGATAATCGTGAGTAGAGAACGCAGAGCTTGGCTCCGAGTAGGAAAACAATGTGCACTCCCCCCCCCCTTTACTAGGTGTGAGCTCTGTCATTTCATTAGGCAGTAAAAGACTGCTCATCAGCAACTGATTCTACCTGCCAAACAGGCAAGCACTTTGACCTGTTGTAAGAATTGTGGGCTTTTAACCACGCCCAACGCACACCTATCACTTTCATTCGTTCATGGGCTTGCCTTTCAAAATTCCTTTGTTACCATTGGTAAATCCTTTACGTTTGTCCCTCCTTGGGGCAGTTTTGTTAGTGCCTTGCAGACTGCCTGTTACATGGATAATTGGACGATTCTCGATACGTTTGACTGCGAGTGAACATCTTTCTTTTTGTGTGTCTCCTTTGCGCTCATGCTGGCCATGGCACTTTGAATCGTCTCGCTTATGTCATCCGTTTTACTTTTCATTTTCAATTTAAGTGGCAAGAAAAGTCCAGTTAGGAATTTATAACGCGAATAGCTCTAACTCGCCTGGGCGTGGCCAAGATGGCGGCTAGCTCACACGCTTTCTGAGAAGCTCTGCTTGCGGCCCGAACATTAATCCTTTAACTTCCTCCTCTCGCGTGTCCCGGCTGTCCTCCCCTCGTTAAGTGGGGCTCTTGGACATTGGAGAACCGATCGCATGCCTGTCGGTTCCCGGTGGAAGCTGGGGAATCGCATGGGGCCTCGAAGGAGGAGTAGCGGAGGTGCTAAGCGGCACCTCTGCCTGGCGAAGGTGCGGCAGTGCGGGCTGCCGAGCCGGGGCCTTCCGAGCACTGCTGAAGCAGCGGAGACAAGCTGCCCATCAGGGCGAGGAATTGATGCTGTAAAGGGCCACCGCAAGGCCCCCTTGACGAGAGGATTTGGCTTGGCAGCACTGCAGACAGGGCTGGAGGAACACGCCGGCCGCTGCGGCCTGGTCGGACGTGACCTGATTGTCTGCCGGGCGGAGACCACGCCCCAGAGTTCGTCTGGTCTGCTCCGGCCTCAAGCGGGGAGATCGGAGGCGCGGAGCTGCCTCCGGGAGCGGGCCGAGGGAGAAGAGGTTTGGTGACCGGAGGGTGCAGACGGTGGCGCACAGGGCACAGAGCTCTGGGGCAGCACCATAGCATGCCGTGCCCGCAGAGCAACGGTGCGGAGGGCCAAAACCAGACGTTGACTCACAGAGGGTGGCCTGAACCGGGGCATATCAGCATGAGGCGCGCACAGCAATGTGGGGAAGGAACCTAGTGACACTGCAGCAGCTGAGCTGGCTGCTCTCGATGATTGGGCAGGTGAGCGCGCTGACGACGGTCTCACCCGGTGGGGCCTAGAGTACAGGCAGGCATAAGGCCCTATCTCGCTACACGGAGAGGGCACAAGACCACTGACAAGATCACTTCCTTGGGTGCAGGACCTTCTGGCCATTTTTTGGACCATCTGACACGGCGCCAGATCGCTTTCTTGATACGCATGGCCCCCAACCAATTGCCATATACGGTTCGCCTGCTGATTCACTGTCCTGGACCGCTGTACTCAGTACTGGGGCAACGGCCAAGGACCCATTGTGGCCCAGTCCTGGGGCAGCGCTGCATCGGGCCGCTACACCAAGCATAGTCAGCTGGACTCTACTGGGGACCCTACGCCCGTGCATGGGATCGCAGCGACGGCCTTCCCTCTGGCACTTGTGCTGAATTCAGAAACACACTCGAGCAGCAGACCCTGACTGGCCACACATCAACTTGACTGTTCCAGAGGCTCGAGAGGACTAGGGCCTTTACTAGCGCCCTTAACGACCGCATCAATCATGGTCAAGCCAAAACCTCCCAGGCCACATCTATTAGCGGATGTGGAGGAGCTAAATCCTGCTGGCCCAGCTGGGAAACAGGCTGCAACACTGCAACAAATGAACCGGACACTGCAAGCACATTCAGCGCAGTTCGATAAGCTGTTACAAGCAGTGCTAGACACGAAAACTGGTCTGGAAGGGAAAATAGACTCTGTAGTAATTGAGGTAAACCTACTCAGGGCGGACCATCGCAAATTAGCAGAAAGAGTAAGCGACAACAAACGATCAATTGCAGTTGCTCAACCTGGAGTCAAAGATTTGCACGACCAGGTACAACGAATGGAAACAGAGGTCAGCCTACTCCAGAAAAGAGCAGAGGACGCGGAAGGGCGCTGTAGAAGGAACAACTTCAGATTCATAGGATTCCCGGAGCGCTGAACAATTCTCGGAAAAGTGGCTTCTGGACAATGTCATGATGAACACGGCATCACCAATGTTTGCAGTGGAGCGCGCACACCGGATCCCAAGCGGCCCGCCGCAGCCGGGGGTCCAGTCTTGACCCTTGATAGCGCACCTACTGAACTTTCGGGACAGAGACCTGATTCTCCAAAGATTCAGGACCCGGGCCCCATACCGATGGATAATTAGGTGATAACAGCGTACCCGGACTATACCATAGAAATACAACGCAAGAGAGCATCCTTTACGAGAGTAAAACAACTTCTGCAAGACAATAATCTCTCCTACTCTCTGCTGTTCCCTTCACAACTCCGGGTAATAGATGGGGAGAAGACTCATGTTTTTCTGTCCCCCGAAGACGCCTGGACATGGCTGCACGCCAAGGGCATGGCCCAGCTCAAGCAAGATGACATTAATCGGAGCACGTGGCTCACTCCCCAACCCCGTAGATGGAGGAAATCTAAATCAAGGGCACGCCCTTCCCAAGCACAGGTGGCAGAAAGCCAGGAACGAGCCCTGAGGGAAGCCAACCTGTTTAAATCACCACTACATCAGACGTATCGAGACCCAGACGGGGCGGGCTTGGGCCTCTCGGCGGATCCATCTAGTGGTTCTTCCTCCCCCTTGGCGCTCGGCCCGGAGCTCACACCATGCACAGCAGATGACCTCTAGATCCCACACTGCAGCGCACGATGGCAGATTATAATACTAGGACTCATCAGATCCAGTGGAGGGATGGCTGGATGCCGCCGGGCCCGGCGCTCCTTTTCACGCAGATACTGAGACATTAAGAATGGAAGGGAGGGTGCGCGGGGCATGACTGGAGGGGATAAATATCCGGCGGAGACCGCCAAGAAAGAGTCACACCGGATGGACCCCTTGAGGTATGGGGGGCGTGGGGACACCTGAAGGACTTTGCAGTGACAGTTAGTGTATTGGGCACCGGTTGTGCCTCAATGTTATCAGATGGACTTCTCTCTTCAGTTTCTTTTTACTCTCTCTTCCTTCCCTTTCTTTATCACACTATGCGAGGTTGTTCCACGGTGGGAAACTGGGGTGGGACGAAAGTGGGGGAGCCGATCACGCTTGGCCCAAGACCATTATCCTGGCTGGATACCGGGGCCCACGCTACCTCTAACATATGTGAAAATGCCCACTTATAACATAATGACCTGGAACGTGCGAGGCATGGCTAGCCCCATTAAACGCTGCAAGATTTACACATATCTCAAAAGGCACAAAGTCCACATCGCTATACTCCAAGAAACCCACTTAATAACAGAGGAGTTACTCACCCTACAGAACAAATGGCGAGGGCTAGCTTACGGCACCACCTTCTCAGCATATGCCAGGGGAGTACTAATATGGATAGCCCCAGAAGTACCCTACACTGTAGACCATCACAAAATAGACACAGAGGGCCGATATGTGCAGCTAGCGGGTTCATTAGATGGCACTCCACTTACTATAACTGGCGTGTATGCTCCCAACAGCAAACAGGGAGAATTTCTCCTGTCCCTCACTCCCCAATTGTTTCAGGACCCCACCTTGCAATACATATGGGCAGGAGACTAGAACAGCGTACCAGATATCATTGCTGATAGGTCACACCCCCCTTTGGAAGGAGCTCCCTGTAGGAAGACTTCCCATGTGTTTCAGGCCTGGATCTCAGAACTCGGGCTGGTAGATGCATGGCGCACATTGTATCCCCTAGATAGGGAATACTTATTTTCCCCGGTGCACCGCCGTCACACAGCCATAGACCTGATGCTATGCTCGATCGCGCTGGTTAGCAATTTCACAGGAACCTCATATCTCGTTAAAACACTCTCAGACCACTGCTGGTCACCTTCTGTTGGGGCAAAACGAGAACACGCATCCCAACCTGGCGGTTACAGCCCAGCCTGCTGCTTGACCCTCCATTTCATCACGAATTATTAGAGCACCTCTCGATGTACTTCAAGCTGAATCAGGGGACAGCGTCTTTGTGCGCCGTGGAGTGGGATGACCAATAGGTGGTTGTGAGAGGCATGTGCATGGCAGCGGCGGGAGGGATGCAGCACGTATTATTGGATGATTTGAGAAGGGCAGAGACTGAGCTCCGACTGGCGGAGAAGGGCGTAGCATCAGGCGTGGTGGCTCGGGGGACATCCGTTCGCTCCAGAAACAATTAGATAAGGTCGATAGGCGCTTATGCAATTATGACTACTGCCATCATGTAGCTAGAGCACACTCAGAGGGAATTTGGGCTATAATTTGTCAAATATGGTAGTATAATATGAAATAAAAAAAATGTAGGACAAGCTATAGGTTATGTTATCTCTGTAAGAAATGTTTAATAATTAACCACTAATTGTTTACCTTCTCGTCAAACAATGTGATGGTATGATACGTAATTTCATGTATGTATAATCTTCATACTTTATAATGGATTACATGTGTGGTGATACCAGGGACAAGCTCACAATATTTTCTCTTCACCCTACACATACTCACCTTATAGTGCATTGTACTATATTTTGATTGGTTACATAATAATGTATTCTCTTTGGTCTAATTCCATAAATCACTATTTGTTGTCACAGTACAAACAATTTTGGGTTAAATGGTTACAGTAGTATACACAATGATTTTCATTGGATATCTTTTCTAATGAGGTTCATTTTTTATTGTTTATGTAACATGGAAGAGCAAAGTTTTAGTCCTACTCTATACGCACAACGGATGGATTAATTATCCACCGTTTTTCCATCTGATTCATAGCGTTAGTCCTGTGTTTATGTTTATAAGAACACCAGGCAAGTGGTCCTTTCTTTATTTTGTTGTAGGTCGAGTTTCTATTAGCGACCTAAGGCCACGCCGTATACGGCGTCTTCATGTGGATCAGGTAACAGCGTATGAGCTGTTACTCGCGTTTATTTGGTGTTTGGTTTTTGGAAGTTAAAAGACACGTGGCGATTTCAATACGGGGGAGGTGTGCAGGCGGGCCACGCTTCCCCTGTTAATTTATTGGAGAAGTACGAGAAGGTACGAGTAAGCAAACAGGCATTTAAACCATGCAGGCTTATTTATGGCTACAAAAGGTTAGTAATGTATATGAATTAGGAAATATTTTCGGCCACTGAATTGGGCAGGCGATAATGTAATTAGTTTTTTGTTAAGGATTTGCATTATCATATGACGGGTTACGAGGTGAATACCTAAAGTAGATTTATTTACATCCTTCCTGCGCAGATTTCCTTTTGACAGCTACATATTGACTGAGTGGAAACATTATTAGTATACTAACTCTGACAACGGAGATGCTAATCACTTGGAACATTATATAGTTTACATATCTTTTAGATTACTGTAAGGTAACTTTCGACTGCTTTCAATCATTTGGGTGAATTTAGATTATTTTGGGTGTATTCAGTTGTTCGTGCATAATGTGACAACAAATGGGTTATATGTCAACCATAACTTTAATTTTCTCTCTTATGGTTTCTAAATTTAACACAATTATACAATATCTGCATATGGTTCCTGTCTTTCCACTTTTTGATATTGTGATGGTGAGTGCATGATAATGGCAAGTCACTTTTTGGGTGTCTGTTTGATTTAACATCTGAAGACCTTTTTGGGATACTAATTTACTCACAAAATCCCTTGTTTGGATAATGGTTTTCATGTCGGCACTAGCATTCCACACGTCAGCTAATTAATTTATTGTCACTAAATTTAGTTAATGTCATGTTCTCTTGATGACTCTTGGGTTCCAGAAAAACCTTCTAAGAGGAACGACTATATTCCAGCCCTGAGGAAGTCAAGTGATGAAACACGTGTTGGCTGAGATGTTGTTGTAAGAAATGTGGACATTTTGTTTTACTATGGATTTCCACCCAAACTAGAGGTGATAAGGATTTCAAGAACATTTGTTTTGAACTAAATGGACTTCAGAAATTAACATAACAGCTTTGGTGCATTCAATCAATCAGTGAGTTTGTAAAGCGCGCTATGTACCCGTCAGGGTTTCGAGGCGCTGGGGAGGGGGGGGGGGGGTGCTGCTAGCGTTCAAAGAGCCATGGAGCCATGTCTTGAGGAGTCTCCTGAAGGTGAGGAGGTCCTGGGTCTGGCGTAGTGAGGTGGGGAGAGAGTTCCAGGTCTTGGCGGCGAGGGAGGAGAAGGATCTGCCGCCAGAGGTCTTGCGCTGGATTCGGGGGACGATGGCGAGGGCGAGGTTGGCAGAGCGGAGTTGACGTGTGGGGACGTAGAAGTGGAGTCTGGTGTTCAGGTAGGTGGGTCCGGTGTTGTGTAGAGCCTTGTGTGCGTGGGTGAGGACATTCAGTTTACTTGAACTCAAACGGACTCATGAAATTGGATTTGTGTAAATTATTTAGGCTGTATATTAAATGAGACAATTCTAGTAATAGAAAATTAAGATTCACGACACGTTTATGATGCACTTATCTGATAATTATGGATTCAAATGAGTGGTTACTCTGGTGTATTTGAAGGGGCATACTAGTGTTAAGCTTTAAGAGTCCTTACCTTAGGAAGTTTACTTTAGGTCAACGGATGCCACGGTATGTACACACTCAGAGGGAGCCCGCTCCGGTAGACTGCTGGCCTGGCTGGTACAAGGAGATCAACAACATAGACCGATAGGAGCAATAATATCAGAATCAGGAACAGTGATTAACACCCAATAGGGAATAAACAAGGCTTTTCAGCGATATTACAGCACCCTCTATGAAGTGCAGTCCCTCCCCCGCCCCCCCATCCGCACAACAATTGGCGGAATTTTTCGGAGCACTCCCTATGGCTCGCTTAACAGCAACGCAGCAAGGTGAACTAGATACACCCATCGAAGCAACAGAGGTTCAATTAGCCCTGCATTGATTAGCGGGAGGTAAGGCTCCGGGCAGCGATGGCCTTCCGGCTGAATATTACTGCACATGCTCAGGGCAATTAATACAACCTTATGTTGAAATGGTACATGAAGCGCTCGAGAGAGGCAGGCTATCAATGTCACAGTGAGAAGCAATAATTGTAGTACTGCCGAATCTGGGACAGGATCCACTGGATGTTCGCTCATACAGCCCACTTTCTCTCCTAAATCTAGATTGTAAGCTGATAGGCAAGATCCTAGCTAATCGCCTACTCCCACTGATGCCACACTTGGTTCACGAGGACCAATCGGGCTTTATCCCGGGGCGCAACATGTTTATGAACATTAGGCATTTGTTGCAAACCATAAATGTAACGCCCCAGACTAACCACGACCGGGTAGCGGTCTTTCTGGACATTGAGAAAGCGTTCGATACATTGGGCTGGCCCTTCCTGCTAGAGACGTTGTCCCGCCTGGGAATCGGGAGTGCTTTCTTGAAGTGGATAGAAATACTGTATGCAGACCCCGTCGCTCGATTAAAACCAGGTGGAGTGATCTCAGAGGAGTTCCCGATATGCAGAGGAACAAGGCAGGGATGCCCACTGTCCCCACTCTTATTTGCTCCAGCAATGGAACCACTTACCACGTGATTCAGGATGAGGGTGTGGGAATGGGGCATACCTTATGGGGATGGTTTCCAGATTATCTTCTTATACGCAGATGACGCGCTGATATACTTGCGCGACCACGCTGCCTCGCTCCCGGGCATGCTACGATTATTGGATCAATTCATGACATATCAGGCTTGTGGGTCAATTGGTCCAAATCCTGTCTGTTCCCGTTGGCACCGACACCGGAGGAAATGAGATTCAGTACTCCGACATACACATTGCCATGGGCGTACACAACCTTTAAATATCTAGACATACACATATATCATGACGCTGCCGACCTGAGGGAGGGCAACTTGGGGCGCGCACTTCACTCTATAAAAGGATCTCTGGCTTTCTGGGGATCACTCCCGCTCTCACCCATAGGCAGAGTAGCAATTGCCAAAATTATAATATTACCGCGCATGCTCTATCATTTCGCGGCTCTGCCACTACAGATACCTCGTGATTTTTTTCACATTGCTGAATAGCCTCATGACTGAATTAATATGGGGCAAAGGCCGCCGGCGAGTAGCCCTAACTGCCACACAACTTCCCTTAGAGCTAGGAGGGCTGGTCACACTACACTATGAATTGTATTACGTAGCAGCGCAAATACAGTGGGCTTGGCGTTGGCTACAAGACCCCACCGAACTCAAAGGCACAATTAGTACAGACCGCCCTCGGACGCACAAACATAATGCAATGGTTGCTTGATGGCTGTAGCTCGGCCGCTCAAAACAATATCCTGATGCGAATAGCTCACTGGTGTTGGGGCCACTACATACTAGATGGGAACCGCGTACCCCCATACTCACCCAGAATGTCTCTTCTGTCTGTCCCCGGGATTTCTAGGTTGACCAGGCACCACAATATACAACAGTGGCCTGAGAGGGGCGTCCAAACAATCGGTGATCTATATCCGGAGGGTCTCATGTTGCCTTTTGCGGAACTTACCTTGAGGTTCGAGGTAGATAGAGGATGGTTCCTGGCATACTGTGCTCTACAACAATTCATGTGTCGCACCTGGGGATGTGGAGACAGAGAACCTCCCACATCGCTACTACACAAGTTGCTCTCCAGCCTAGGAGAACAACGCAGCATATCACAGCTATATAAAGCACTACTAGATAACCCGGAGGTTGCCCAGCCCAAGGCAAAGGCAAGGTGGGACGGAGTCCTTTCGGCCCCGTTGGACCAGCGGGACTGGAATATGGCTCTAGGCTTGGTCCGGTCTGCGTCTCGCAACCCTAGGTTTCACTTTACCCAGTTCAGCTACCTACACCAAACTTATTTATCCCCACATCGGCTACAAAACATGTTTCCTCAATCTCCCCAGGAGTGCCCACGATGTGGGGAGGCAGTTGCAACCTTTTTCCACATGACATGGGAATGCCCGCCTCTTCTGCGCGCCTGGCAAGACGTGACTGCTCTGACTGCCGAGCTGGCTGGATGTCCGCTCTCACCCACGCCTGCTTCGTGCCTACTGGGCATCCGCTCTCGCCCAAAAAAAGAACAAGCAAATACAAAGATGCATTGAGCTGGCGTTCATCCTATTCAAGCGCCTGATAGCAGTGCGATGGAAGGTACCGGCTGCACCAGACACCCGACAATGGATATAAGATTTGTTGAAGTGGGCGAGAGCTGAGGCACAAACGCTGCACTCACTCCAAGACAGGGGAACACAAGTCAAGGGGATAGACACTTGGGACACCCTGGTCACATTACATGAAGCTAAAGAGGATTCCCACACGCCTTGATTATACAGTCGAGTCCGACCAACAGGCTATAACTCACATAATCCACGATCTAACTGGACCTTGTGGTCTACAGACACACGCCACGGCCCGGCCCTAAGTCACACCTCAACCGCAATGTACCACACAGTATGAGTTATATAAGCAGACACCCCCAAGATGATGTGTAGCGAATGGAGGGGGCCAGGCAGAGGGAGACTTGGCCCAGGAGATTCTATTGGGGGCTGAGACAGGAGAGGTTTGTCGGTAGTAGAGGACCATAGGTAGCATTCTCGGAGCCCTCCCCATAGGGCCCTGATCGCCTTGGTCCGGAGCACCAGAGACCAGCACATTATATTACTACAAGGGGTTCCCCTGACCCCCACACCTCGTGGACTCTGCTCGTGGGCGCGGTCCACTGCAGCCTCAGGAGAATATGCATCACCAGGCAGGTGTGGAGAGGTCTATTGGCCTGGATCCCCCACTAGTCTGCCCGGAGCAAGATCACTTGTTCCCTAAACCGGTGCTTACTTAGCAGGGCTACTGGAATTATGTGGCAGGGGAGCACCAAATTATGCAGCAAGATTGACTTAATTATGCATCAGGAAAAGCCTAATTTTGTGGCACAATTTGTTAATAGTATTACTTGATTATTTTTACACATAGAACTACCGTCTGGTTAAATATTTCATCTAATTATGACCAATTTAACAACCATATACATAAAGAAGCAACCGAAAGATGACCAGTTAGCCTTTGCAATGGGCCTTCCACTGCGTGTGAACACATGCTACTTTTTTGTAACTTTTGATTCGTTTGAGCTAGAAACACATTTTTTTTGTTAAAAACTGCAGATTATGCAAAATATGATGAATTAGGTGGCAAATCCTTAATTATGCAAGAAAAGTTGCAGCATCACATAATCCAGAGGCCCTGATCTATGAGCACTCTGCACCTCTTCCCTCGACTTGTCCATAGAGGGTTGCACATAGCGGCTGGTGTACATCTGTCTGTGAACTACAAGAGGCAGTTCAGACCCAAGACTGCCTGCGAGGACTTGGCACAAAGTAGAAACATAACCAATGGAGTTTCTCATGCCACTCATAGGTACAAGAGGGTTCCAGCTTAGCTTACCCCTACTGAAGAGACATTCCTACGCACCACAGCATAGTCAGTCAGCAAGGCCTCTCCCATTGATTTGTGACCAGATGCATGGCAGAGGGAGCAGCACGGTCCCGGTCCCCAACTGGCAGAATTTACAATGCAAAAGTGCTACATTCCCGGGAGAATTCTAGAATTTAGGACGCATTTCGCTTTCCAAACAGCCAATCCAGCTCTACCTTTGGTGGCTCGATGAGAGGTGTTACGGATCTCCAAGAGCTATCAGAAGACCACAAGCCACCTCTACTCTAGGCAATTTGCCCTCACCTGCATTGATTGCATGCTTAAAATTACCTTACCTTAGAGAGCACCCTAGACCAGAACAGGGTGGCCTTGTTCATGAACACAGTGGGGTTCACTATTATTGTCCTCTAATTTATGCAGAATATGGAAGTGTGAGTTGTCTTTATAGTACATTTTTCTTTACCAGTCGAAGCGCTGGCTGGGCAAGAGTTTATTAATTTATTCCCAGTAGTCACCAATTGCACTGGTACCTCTTAAAAAAAAAAAAAAAAAAAAAAAAAAAAAAAAAAAAAACACACACAGTATTAAGGTCATCACACACACTGTTTAGAGTCCTGGACTTTTCACTCACAAATTATTAGTTTCAGATATGGTTGTATGATTAGGTCAATAGAAGGGGGGGGGGGACACAGTTGAATTACAACACCCTAAAAACGTTAAACTGTTACATGAAAGTCAGGTTTGGGAACATTGTGTATGAGGACATCGCTTAAGGTAGGGTGACTAGCTGTCCGTAATTTACATGGACTGCCTGTGTATTTACTTGAATGTCTGTTGTCCAGGATGGAAGTTTCCATTGACGGCATTTGTCCATAATTTTAGTCTTTATGCTAGAGGACAAATGTTAACAGGTGAGATGGCTCAGCAGAAGGGACGGTTGGGGTTGAGGGGGGTTTCTTGTGCCGTGATCCAGAGGGATGGACAGACAGCTAATCTAGAAACCAGCCTTCTTGCCATGGTGCTGACTGCCTCAATGAAATGTAAATGTATGCTACTAGTTAATCTGTGCATGTAAAAGCCCCTTGAATGCAAGTATAAGTGTTGATAGAGTTCACTTTTAGCTCCCTGGCGTGAAAGCTTTCTTCTTTTTGAGGGGTATTGTTGGGGTGTTCCAAGCTGAGCTGTGTGCTTTTAATTAACAGTTGTAAAACTGTTTTGCAATATGTGCTACCTCCATATTACTAAAACCTACACTTCAAAAACCGTTTTTGTCTTTTACCCTAAATTTATTTCCCCATTTTGTGGCAGCTAATGTTATACTGTGTGTAATGCAAATTACAAATAGTGACTTAAGCATTCACAGTGCTTTCTGTGATGGAAATGCACCTCTTAGCACTAAATAAAAAAATTCACAAGTTCATGCTAACCTAACAAGATTCAATTCCATGTGCCTCTGGATGGCCACACAAACATCTGCAGTGATCATATTAATCAACAGAAGTTTCATAATATAAAGTAGTACATACCATGTACTTTTAATTTTTTGGATATTATGTCAAATTAACCTGTTTCTACTTAGCACAGTTTACTATACATCTCAAAGAATTGTACAATGCCATTGTCCTCTGGTGCTAGAGGATATTGAGAAAAATAAAGTAATCTAGTCAGTTGCTTAAATACATCATATGTGACCAGAAAGCCAGGGCTCCAATCCCGGTTCATCCACATGACCAAATTGTGTGATTTAAGTCAAATCAACTCACTTTATGTGTCTAGTTTACTTGATAGTGACATGTGAGAACAGTTAAGTAATTCAGTTCAATATGGATCCTATACGAAAATCTCACATGTACCTTCTTTAATGGTCTATAATGTTCCACCAGGCATAAAAATACTATTGGCCATGATGTAAGGGACACCAGACAAATGGTTCACTTTGTTCACTCACTGCTTTGTCAGAAGGGACGGTTAATAAATGTTTAAAGTTTATGTTTATAAACTTCCCCTTCAATTAAATATCAATGTAACATTGTGATATAATATACAAAATTAAAACACTTCCATGTATTAAAGAACCACTTTCTACATTGTAAAGTCTTTATATTTTATTTGTTGAGCAATTTACAATCCAAATATTCTGAATATTCTAAATGTTCTTTGGCACTTAGGGATGAGACAGATAAGTGGTTCGACTGCAGAGCCAAGTCAAAACATGGACAGAGTGGACAAGTGCTTAAGGCCTAACTTTCCAAAGAACCTGGCCCCTGCTTCGCCTCCAGAAGCACTACCAATGGACCATCCTACCGCCAGAGTTTGTCAGGGTGGATGGGCACTGTTTATTCTAACACTTGACCGTGCGTCTTCGGCTTCTGGCCTCTCTGCCGAGACTACTCTGTGTACACAATACTTTCTGATACTCATGGAGAGCCCATCTGATTTTAGGAATTGACCCACCTTGCTCTTCTCTTCCTTATTTGTCCAGTTCTTAGCAATGATCTTTAAAATCATTTACTATGGATCTCCCATCTGATCTTGATTTCATCCTGCTCTTTAATTATCTGTCTAGTGATTAGGCTCCCAGTTCTGAGATAAATTTAGAATCCCTGATGCACTTTCTAATGTGTCAGTCGACTCTTGGTGCTGTGAGAGTACAGACAAGTTGTGAATACCTTAAATCCTGATATTAAGTGTGAGACTGTCACCCACATCGGCTCGGTCTCAATTTTGTTTTTTAGGTGTGATGCCTAGTGGAGGGTGAGGTGAGCAGAATGTGAAAAAGACACTTACCTTAATGCTTCCAAAACTGTTTACTTTGGTATTGAAATGTTTAGAAACAAAATGTTGCTTTCTCTCCAAGAAGAAATGAGTAGATTTGGGTGGGAGTGATGTTCTTGACACTAGGCCCGGTTCCAGGATTCAGGGTCTGGGAGGGCCATGAAGAAACACAGGTGGGCCAGGAAGATGAATAGGGCTACTTAGCATTTTATAGGTGTTTGATTGCTTGCTGTGCCCATGAGGGTAGTTTTGTAGGGGGGATGGGGAATATACTGTACTAGTTGTGCCAACTAGTTTTATTCTGTAGTTCTGGGGCATTGTACCTATGTGATCTTCTGCCCTCTTTTCCTTGCACTCCATGCTTTCTAGCCCACCTCATCTTCTATTTCCTTCCATCAGTTCCTCTTCTCTCTCCACCTCAACTTTTCTCCCCACCTCATCCTCCTTTCTTGTTGCCATCCCCACCTTTGTGTATGCTTTACCCTCGCTCTCCACCTCACCCTTCTCTTTCCACCTCACCTTCCGCTTTCACGCCACCTTTCCATCCCCTTACTGTGCATCAACCTCCTCTTTCTCCACTTCACCCTTCTGACTCCACCTCACCATTCCCTCTCCAGCGTACCTTTCTCACTTGGCTTCCCCCCTCCCAGTCACTGCCCCATACTCCTCTATCTTTCAAGCCCACCATCTTCCCTCTCTTCCTCAATATCCTCCCTCTGACTCACACACCTCTCTGTCCCACTAACTCCTACCCATCAGCCTCTCCTTATTTTGCTTCATCTTTTCATCTCTCCACCTCATAGTCCTCCCTCCACTTTACTGGCTTCTCTCAGCATCACCTTCACTATTGCTGCATGTGGGGTAAAAACTGGAAGGAAGGGCGTTTGATCTACTGTACAAGCGTGTATGACTGTACTTGTGTTGGTGTGCAGGTGCGCGTAATCAGACCTTACACTGCTGTTTCCCTGTATGTGTTTTCCACTGATAGCTTCCAACAGCTGAACAGTAGCAGCTGGGAGGCATGTATTATACCAGTCATTCTCATGAGCACGCACAAGATCTACAAAGATCTGGGCGCCATTTGCATTTCAAACAGATAATAAGAAGAACAACTTTTAAAAGTTGTGGATAGTGGCTACTGCCGCACATTTACTTCAAAAACAATTGTGATAACAATTGGAAGACCAGAAAAAGTTAGCAACCCGAGGAGAACCAACCAAACATCAAATGTGTGCCTGTTTCTACCCTTAGCTACCCACTGAGTGGAGCTTCTGAGTTTGAGGACTAGACTTCTCATTGAGTGGCTATTTTCTGAAAGAATATTTGGTTGTCAGTTTCTTGAGTGGAATGTATATTAAGGGGAACTAGAGGAAAATTACAGTTAATGTGATTAACCTCAAGTCTGAACTGTTTTTCCTACATTTTGACCTGCAAGTTACTGCCTCGTGTTCTCTTCCTCTTTCCCACTGGAGTCACTACCCTTGCTTTCTTTATCACTCTCCCCACTTGTCCCATCAATCTCCTCCAGTCTCTTAAATCTCCTTCTCTGGTCCCTCCCCCACCATTGATCATTTACTCATCACCCTTTTTTCTGACCACATTTCTTACTCATCATACCCATCCGACAGCAGCGTCATCCTTTGCCTTCACTCTTCCCTACTGCTCTCCCTCTATTCACCTCTGATTGCTCCCCTCTAAATGCCTACCCATTGCCAAGTTCCCATCAGATACTTTGCTTATCATTTGCCTGCTCCGTCTTGCCCCACTCCATCACCCTCCTACATCAGACACCTCTTTCATCATCCTTCTCTCACAACATCCTTATCGCCTTCTCTTATCAAACCTGTTGGTGCTTAATTTATCAAAAGATAAGTGCCACATCCCAAACTATTCCTCAAGAGGCTGCTCCAGCTTGGACCACATGCAGGCCCTTCCAAAGCTGCCAAATATCAAAACTAATGTCACTCACTTACCATCACACTCCTACAATTGTGACAATTTGGGCTTTACCAGGTGAGCTAAAGGTATAAGAATGGCCTCAGCAGACTAGTGTTATTATTACAGATACCGGATTGTTACACAGTTGGCTCCTTTGCCAGAAGGCAGACACTGTCACCACGTGGTGGGCTACATAAATAAGTGCCAATGCCAAGCACTGGCAAACACCAGTACAAATTAAGCACTATTCTCCATCATGATAATTTTTCTCTTTTCCCTTCTATTCACTATTTTCCTTTTACTTCACCCAGCTCTTTCCTTGCCATTCTTTTTTCCTATACACTACCTTTCCCTACTCCCATCTTTTCTATCTTCTGGCTTACCTCTAATCACCCCCTCCCATCTCTCATCTCTGTGCCCCTTCATCTTTTCATCAGATTCTAGAATATTTGATCATGCTCTGAACCCTTTAGCATCCCAGATGTGAAAACTGCGGCCCTGTGTTTTTCAAAACTTCTAATGAAAGGACATGGTCATATCCAGAGCCGCTAGTTGCTCAACAGCTAACAACATTTAGAGATCGAAGTGAGGTACGCACTCTACCTTTCAAAATGTCCCAAAACATCACTACTATGTGAAGCACAAATAAACAAGTTTATTGAGTTCAGGGACACCCGACAGCTCAGATTTATTTTATCATTGACTGGATATAAAAGTATTTACAATGCTTACTTTCCCACATTTGGGTTGGAAATAAAAGTCGGAGTAGCAAGATTAAAACTTGTGAAGCCAAAATTGTAGGAGCATCTCAGCAGCAAGTGCATTAGCCAACTAAACTATGTCATCAGTTTATGACAGAGGTCTTCAAACTGTAGTGCGTGGCCCCCCAGGAGGGCCCTGGAGTCCTAGGAAGGGAGGTTGCGAATTCCCCCAGCCAGTCATTAAAATGCTGCAATGAACTTCCATTGATTGAGTCTCCTGGGCTGTGAAAGCAAAGCTGCACAGACAGCTAAAGAAGCCTTCATGCCAGGGTGCCTGCCTCCTGACTGAAATGCAAATGAGAGCTACGAGTTGATCGGCAAATGCAAAGGGCAAAATATATGAGGGCCGGTTCTGGCTTTAATTGATCGAATCCCTCAAAGCTTTATGATGACAAAGATTTGTTCTTTTTGAGTGGTAATTCAAAGAGTTAACAACAGGGCTAGGAAGTTAACAACTGGGCTGTGTGATTTTAATTGTATACACATAGGGCAACATTTTTAAAAAGTGGCGCGGCACCCAGTGCAGCACCACTTTTCTGGCGCCCCCATGTGTGCACCAAATCTAAGATACGGCGCACCGTGGCGATAGGGAACTAGCGTCAATATTTTTGTCACTAGTTCGGAGCTTTGCAGGATTAGCATAAAAAATGTTGACCTAATCCTGCAAAGCCCATTGTAAACAATGGTGTGCCTCCTTTTAACGCCTGCTCTGAGCAGGCATTAATAGTGCTGGAAAAAAATTATGCAAAGAAATCTCTTAGATTCCTTTGCACCATTTGTTCAGCCCCCCTAATGGGGGTACACCCCCTTTGCATACATTATGCTTGGCGCAGGGATAATGTAACATAAAGTGTTACAAAGTGGCGCAATGCATGTATTGTGCCACTTTGTAAAGTTGGCCCAGCGATGTTGGCCTCGTTAGGCCACATTAGAATAAAAATGACATTAATGTGGCACAAGGAGGCGGTAGGGGCTCTTAAATCTGCCCCATAGTGCTTACTACCCCTGAGGAGGTGTTGAAGGGCCAGCTATTTAAAAAAATGTATTACAAATGGTCTGGTATTACTTAAATCTACATTTTGGAAACATCATTTTATCTTAAACCTTTTTGGGACAGTGCTTTCCGTCATAGGCTGTGACCTTGTGGCACTAAAAATACAAGAGCCACTATTCTCCACTGCACCAACCAAGATTTAATTATGTGGCTCTCTTGTTACACACAGACCTCTGCAGTGCATTAACTAGAAGAGGTTTCATTATGCAGTACAGTGCATTTCCCAATGAGTAACCACTTTTTTAAAATGTATCTTTCATTTAAGCTGCCCGTTATTTTTTTATGTAGCTAACGGACATTGAAAGACCTTTAAAAAAAACACACAAAAAAAACAAAAAAAAAGTATCTAATATTTTGGGGCATATTTATGAGAGGCTTGTGCCGCCGGAGTATTACTTTTATTGACGCTCCGGCAGCACAAGTGTTTCAGTCATACCTATGAGGTTATGCAAAGCATGGCCTCATGGATATGGAGTAAGTCAAAGCTGCACAAGATGCTGCATTGCCTTACTCTCTGCAAGGAGGCTTTCCATAGGCATTGCGGAGGGTGTTCCCGCGCAAAACCCATCTTTTTTGATGCTGCCCCAGATTTACAAAAATTACATAAACTGAAGCAGTGCCAAAACCTTGTGCAGGCGTAATGAGGATAAATGTTTTCATTTCTCCTCGTTCTATGTGGGTTGCATTCTTCAGCACACATGAAAAGAGGAAAATACCTCTTGGGATTGTTTTTGTGCAGGAAGATGCCCCTTCCTGGACAAAAACAATCCTGCCTATCTATGTTGGAGCTAGGCAGCAATTTGTGTGCCATCACAGGGGGAAAGGACAAGAATGCATTTTATTTCATTAATACAGAGCTTTCCTGCCCTTTTATATTGGCGTATTGTAGTGTAGCAAGACGACTTGCAGCACTGCCCTACGCCAATTCCTTATAAATGAGGATCTTTGTTTTTAGCCACACTTTTGACCATGCCCCCACACTCACTGACACTTGGTTTGCTAAACATGGTTTAATATTTCCTAACCGTAAAAATGATTTGCTGTCGGAATTGGGGATGTTTATGATTGTCGATGATGAGGAGTACCAGGTTCTAGAATTTTGTGTCAGGAGGGGGTCCTTAGGCCTAAAAATATTTGAAAGGGGCTCCCAGCATCCAAAAGTTTGAAGAACTCTGGTTTAGGGCCTGTTAACGCAGTGCTACGATCCATTTCTAGTCACTTGATTTAGCCAAAAGAGAATTATTAGGGAGTGAATAAATGCACAGTAACTGGGGCCCCAAAGTGTGTTATCTGTGTCTTAAGTTTCTTTTGATAATACTAGGAGACCAGGGATACCGGGAGTAGGCAGGACAACAGCAGCACATGTTTCCAGTCCTGCAGCAATAGAGCCACCACTTCTGTTCAATGTCAGAGAATCCTGGCTAAAGTCTTTTCACAAAAGGAAAATTGAAACGTGCGACATTGACACTGAATGTTAAGCATGGTGTAATGTCAAGCGCAATGGTGGCTGTTATCATGCATATGTGAATAGCGAGGGTCACGAGTTCCCTTTCTGTTCAAGTATCCCAGGGAATCGGTGCTATTTATGAAAGCTACACAATTAAACTGAGAAAGTGAATCTCCAGGTTCCCCAGGTAACTCATTGAGAAAAAGCTGGTCTTCTAATTGGAATAGGCCTTGGGTAGGCCATGGGGCTGCCTGGGAGGGCCTGGCCCATCCACTAGAACCGGGCCTGCTTGACGCCATGCTCAAGGGCATCACTTTCTTGTTGAACAAGGACATAATGCACTATCTGAATGTAGCCTAGAGGTAATCTGAAATAAAATAGTGCATAAAAATGGTATATAACTGCAAGATTTAAAAAAATAGTAAATAAATGCATTGATAAAGTTGCCGGGTACCGCCGCACCTCAAAAAGGTGTCCATAAAATTGACCTTTTGTCCTGAATTTGTACCATTTCTCCTTTTTTTTTTTTTTTTTTTTAAACAGTCCCGTCCTTGCCTCCATGATGGGGAACGTGGGGGCCTTTCCAGAGCAAGTCTGCCAGCTTATTGTGGCTGCCGAATGGCCCAGGGTCCTACACTTTGATACCCAAACCCTGAACTAGACCCTTCCTCCAGCCAGAATGTTAGTGCAGCAGGGACAGTTCAGACAGGCCTGGCCACCTACCCGAGAAGTCCACATTGCACTCCCGTATCGCACAAACCTGCCCAGGCAACAGCCTTCCTGTAACTAAAAGACACCTTTGCCGTTATCCAGAGCACTCGTTTCCTATGTCAATGCGTGAGTGGTGCATCCAGGCTACGTTTTTACTTTGGAGTCTGACACTGGTCTTCCCGCCTTTACGGTGGGATATTCAGGTCTACAATTCCCAGAATGCAGAGTTGGCAACATGTTTGGACGAACAGTTCATGCATGAACCTAGGAAATTTGAGGCCGTCGATCCACTCATCCTTTTTAATTCCGTGTGTACATTACTATCAACAAAAGGGCTATAATAATCCTGACCTTTGTGAACTCGCTTGAAAGGACAGTTTGTAAACTATTATAAACGTTTCATTTGGAAGTATATTATTCACATCTTAGTAGGACTTAAAGGTTACTTTACAGAGGAAACGAAAAAACAATTATTTTGCTGCCTCTTCCGCTAATACAATTTACAAAATGTTATCACCAAGTCCTGAGCTGACGCAGGCACCATGGCCTAAAGGCGTCACAAGATAAATGGCAGCGTTCGTCTGCTCTGACTCGCGAGAAAATGGACGAAAGTACAGATTGGTAGTCTGGCAAATTAGATTGAGGGGGGGAGGGGGGGAGGGGTGGAAGGGTGGGGGGGGGGGGTCGGCATTAAAACGTACCTTGAGAAGAAATTCACAGTCGCGGTAACTGTGTGACGTCACAAGATGCTCGCCACACCCCCTGTACCGAATGTGTCAGATGTACTGCTTTAAGGGCCACGCCCACAGACTTGAATGATGTCAGCTGTGAGATATTCAGTCAGGCCTTGTTTGCTCTCTGTAGTACTGGCCAGTGGTGTAGCAAGCGCCCCTGCGGCCCTAACGCAAGCAAGGAAATTGCCCTCCTCCTCCAAGGACCTGGTGTTGTAGTTAAAAAAAACAGCCACTAATAGAGATGAAGTGGGCCACTCACTCCCCTGAGCCTCGGTCGCTACACTTCTGATAACTAGCTGTGGTACTTTTGGAGTTTCTTTTCCCCTTATTTTTGCAGAAACGCAAGCCTATGTCCCGCTTCAGAACATGTTACACCGACTAGTTTCGAGCGAGATGCTATGGTGTTTTTTAAACCATTCTCTCATGGCAAAGACATGAAGATGGCATTCTGTCATGATTTCTAAGAAGCACTTGACAGAACTGTAGTGAATATTGGGCCTTTCCCTAAAGGCAGAGTTGCAAAGCGGATCATCTATGACCATTACCCAAAGCAAAGTGATCCATCACGTCACTAGCAAAGTATTTGACTGTGAGAAACATTGTGCAAGGCTCTCAAGTTTCACAGGGCAGAATATGAGTATCCCTTTCACACAATGCCTTTTCTTAGCATTCTGGGACTTGTAGTTCTATTTACCCCAGTAGAAAAGCAGGACTACAAGCTCCAGAATTTCAAGTAAAACCTTTTCCTGGATGAGCTACTCACACATGGAAATGATAAACGTGAGAGTTCTGCGCGTTGCATTCTGTTTCTTCCTGCTTGAGTTTTCATATCACGTGCAAGGCTGCAAGGAATAGACAATAGAATAAGGCGAGCTAAAAATGAACTGGCATAAAGTTACCACATTACTCCATATCAAAAGGGCATCATCTCCTCAGGCAAGGTTTTTACTTGAAAAAACAATGCATTCTGGGCCGTGAACTCTGATTGCATGTTTCGATCAGTAGGACTAGACTGGACTAATGATTTGCAAAAGGAAACCCCATTCTAGGATGCGTGTTGCCCTCATGACCAGAGCAATATGGAAACTTTGTGACATATCCAGCTGGGGACAGAGATCTTATTTTCCGAATCTAAGCCAGAGAATCTCATCCACTCCAGTTTTTTTTATTGTACTTGCAGTCTTGGATTAAGAACTACAAGAGGCAGAATGCAAACAAAAATGATAATGAATGAGATACTCGCACCTAGGACTAAGAAACTTGAGAGCTCTGCCTACATATGATTAGTTTGCATCATCTCCTATTTTAAGGCTGTTTACTTTTGTGTTTCTCAACAACGAGGAAGTAGCACACAGATAAGGAGAGGCCCATCTAGTTGTCTGGTGGGCCTCAAATATACCATTAGAGGATAAACATCCCTCCAGTCTACAATGTATCCGTCCTGAGATAGGGGCGTCAACCTGTTTATGCTGAGAAGCTCGGTTTTTATTTTCATTCCGAGAACCTGTGAAGTTTCCCAGGCCCATACCTGAGTAGGTCATCCGGTCCAGGTCTGCATTGTGGTCTTTTCTTGAGATAATAGCATGGATAAAGAGTACTACAGATCCTAGAATGGAAAGAAAACATCTGGATCAAATGTACATGATTGAAAATGGGACACATGGCATCGTGATGCCCTTTCTGTTTGAAAAAAGAATATAGTAAATCAAATTGGAAATCCTGAGAGCTTGGATTCTAGTATTTGTAGTCCAGTTTATCCTATTGTAAATTCAGCAATGGAAGCACCTAGATGCAATGAAAATAGACATTTGCAATGAGCGATATATTGGCTTTCTCAATTTTTTTTTATCCATGTTGTACAGCTAAACAATATTGTACAACTAATCTAAACATTTTATTTTAAAGGTACAAGATATGGTAATGAACAATTGTTACCAGCAGAATGCAGGAGGTCATGAGACCCAGCAACCTCAGAGTCAGTCTCACTGAAAAATGGAATAGAGGCTGAACCAGCTGAATCATAGTCCGAATATCCTACACTTGGCGTTCCAAAGGATAGGCCCAAACCTGCAGTGTATCCAGAACAGCTCTAAATGAAAAGGAGAGTCTGGGAGGGAATCAGAAGTGTATTCAGCACATTTATAGTGAACCCCAGCGAATGCAAGAGGTCCACAGTAGTCTGGAGGTGGTAGATGGTTGCCTGGGGCGAGCCTCTTTTCCAAAGCAGGTTGTCGAGGTAGGGGAAGACAGGAACCTCTGACCCCCCCTCTCGGATGTGCAGCAACCATTGTCATCACTTTGGTGAACACCTGAGTGGCACTGAAAAGGCCAAAAGGGAGCACAGCAACCTGAAAATGCTTATGGCCCACTGCAGGTGTAGTAAGATGGGTTATGATTGTAGTACCCCTCTTTTTTGCCTGGTGTTGGTATGTTTTGGACTGTAGTGCACTGGAATCCTGCTAACCAGGACCCCAATGCCAGTGCTGTCTCCCCTAAATTTAGTTGCTGGCAAACTTATTACACCAACAATTGACATACTGGAGCACCCATGTAAGTCCCTACTATATGGTACTTAGGTACCCAGAGCATTGGTACACCTGTGGTCCCCCATGGGCTGCAACATGTATTATGTCACTCAAGGGAGCCCATGAAAAAGGTGACTGCAGGCCTGCAGCCAGCGTGAAATGGTGCATGCACCCTTTCACCACCAAACCTGACCACTACACTTAGACATTCTAAGTCACCCCTCTGGTAGTCCCTTCAGCCAAAGGGCAGGGTGCATGTCTCTAAGTGTGAGGGTACCCCTGCATGAGCAGAGTACCCTACAGACCCCAGGCCAATTCCTGGACTCTCTAAATGCGGGGGAGCCATCTTAAGGTATGTAGTGGACACTGGTCAACACGAGTGATCCAACTACATAATGGCTTCTCTGAACTTAGGCATGTTAGGTAACAAACATGTTGGACTCATATGACGACACCGATTCCAGTGTTAGTTGCATGAAACCATGTACTCTGGGGGTTCCTTAGAGGATCCCCCGGTACTGCCTGTGCAGCCTTACGGGGTCTAGCTGCCAGCCCACCTGCTGCTGACCCCAGACACTGTTCTGCCCTCCGGCTGGTGAGCGAGGCTCAGGCCAGAGGAGAAGAACAAAGGATTTCCTCTCCCTGCCTGTGTGTTAGGTGTCTGATGAGTGGGGTGGCCTCTGAGCGCCATCAGTCTGCTTTGAAGGGCACATTTGGTGCCCTCCGTGCATAATCCGGTTTGCACGAGTTCAGGAACCCACAGTTCCAGTTGTTGTGCGAAACTCCAAAATGGACATGGAAGTGACCACCCCTGTCCAGCTCCTCCACTAGGGAGGTGCACAGAGCTCTGCCAGGTGGCCACTTGATTCTGCCATCTTGGAAATAAGATGTGCAGGGGCCCCTGGGAGCATTGGCCTGGTTAGGCCAGGTAGATGACGTCCCTGACCTCCTCTGATAGGTGGGTAACTGCAGAGAGTGACCAACCCCCTTTTAGAGTTACGTAAGGGCTCCCTACTGGATGGGTCCTCAGATTCCTAAAGCAAGACCCTACAAGGAACTCTCTGCAAGACATCTTCTGCTCCTGGCCTCTGGAACCGCTGCTGGTTTTCGTTGGAACCGAACAAGTTTGCTTCTGGTGGAAAGGCTCACATTGCAACATTGTTTTTCTGGATCGTGCACAAATTCTGCAACATCCAAGACTGTGCATCCTTCAGGGTCACAAGGGTTCTGTTTGCACCAAGAAGCACAAAAGAATCTCTCTTGGAGTGAAGGAATCCCCTTCAACCACAGGCACCTCAAGACAACACTGAGTGGCTGGTGGGATCTGCTGTCCACGGACATACAAAGATCCTGCAACACAGGTGGTGAGTCTGTGGCCTCCTCTGGGTTCTCCTTGTCTTCTATCCAGCTTGGGAGACTGTGGGCCTCTGCTCCTGCCAGTGGACTGGCACCCCTGTGCACCACGACTGATGCACTTGCCAAGGCTTGTTGCTTCTTTCTCTGAGAGATCTCCAGGCTCCAAGATGCCCCGGCCTCCAGCACTCTGCAAACTGCAGATCAGCTCCTGTCCTGCAACTCCTGCGACGTGAGACTTCTGTTTTGCTGGGCTGGTAAGACCTCCTTGTGACTACATGTGTCCAACGCCTGTAGGTCACTCGTGGAGGCTTCATGGACGTCTGTTTGCCTTCCTATGTGCTGAGGGCTAACTCAGACTCCCTCCTCCTGGGTAGAGTCACCTGGACCTTGCTGGTCCCCAAAACCTTGCAAAGTCTTGTGGAACACTTGTTTGTATTTGCCAGTGCTTGTTGGTGACCTGGTTGGTCACTGACCCTCCTGCAATCTGGTGACCATCGAGGGACAGCTTGTAGGTGACTCCTGGGTTCTTTCGCAGCTGGACTTCTCCTTCCACTGACTTGCAGGAATGTCACCTTCAGGAGGGTAGGCATTGCCACCTGCACCACATGGGCAACTCCAGTGGTGCTGGACTCTGTCCTCTTCCTTTTCAGGTCCTCCACATCTGGATTCCATCCCTGGGTTCTACCAGCCTGGTCCACGGGTCGTGACGGCAGCTGGACAATCCGAGGCATCCACAGGCTTCAGAGAGAATCCCTTCTTTTCTCTGCATGTGGGACCCTGATGTAGGTACTCCTGTCTTCTGGTCCTCCTGGTGTGAGGGCACTCTCTATCCATCCTCTTGCCTACTGGTTGCCTCGGGATCTACTGGGAAGGTCCTGAATTCCACAAACTCCAACCACTCCTCTGTGTTGGTCTATGGGACAACTGGGTGGGTAACTGACTTACTCCATGTTGCTGGGGTCACTTACTGTGCTTGCCGCTGGTATTCCTAACTGTCCCCAGCCCCTAGCTAACTACCACACTTACCTTGGCTGAAGTCACTGTTTCACATTCCATTTTTGTAGCATATGGTTTGGCCCTCCCCTAGGGCCCTGTGTATTTTTATGCTACTTCTGATGGTTATTCTGTGTATATATTGTGTGTAATATCTCCAACTGAGATATACCAGTGCCAGTTTAGTAGTCGTGCAGTAATAAAGTATCATTTTGTTTTGCAACACTTGTGTGGTTCTTTCTTGTAAGTGAGTTACTGTCTGACTAATGTGGGGTTGCAAGTGCTTTACATTCCTCCTGGATAAGCTTTAGCAGCTCGCCTCAGCTACCCCTAGAGAGCTTCTGCTATTTGGAAACCTATTCACTATCACTAAAGGTTGCCTGGACTCAATATAGAGTGCCACACCATAGATGTACACCATAACCTGAGCCAACCTCCTACAGCAGGTAGTGCCTGTGGGCTGGCAGGGTGGGAATATGGAAGTAGGTGTCCCGCAAGTCCAGCACAACCATCCAGTCTCCAGCATCTCGGGCAGACAGAACCTAAGCATCTTGAATTTCTCCTTCTTCAGGAAGAAATTGAGAAGGTGCACATCTAAAAGGACAGATGCCTCATCCTTTCTGAGCACCAGAAAGTAGGAAGAATAGCAGCTATGACCTACTTCTGATGCTGGCAACCTTTCTATGGCTCCTTTGGCCAAAAGAGCCTGTACGCCCTGATGGACCATGGAGACGTGGTCATCTGTCAGCTGGTCTGAGGATGGTGGCATTGCCGGGGGTTGCTAAAAATGGGATGGAGCAACCCATCAGGACGATTTGAAGTGACCACTTCTCCGATGTTACAGACTGCCTGTGGGGCAGCAGATATTGAATCCTACCACCAAATGGGTGCCCATGGTGGTAAGAGGGCAAACTAAAGTTGTTTAGAGGCTGTGGCTACTGGGAGGGCTGGTGGATTGGGTCAACTTCAGGCTCGTTGTTCCACAAGGTTCGTGGGAGCCCCATCCATGGCCACAAAAGGACTGGGGAGCCTGTTGACCTTGGTGGCCAGGTGGGAATTGATGTGGTTGGTAGGCCCTATTATGACCGCGAAAGAAGCTAAAGCCAGAACGGGGTTGGGGTGGAGCCATGGAGAGGCCCAAGGACCTGGCGGTCACTTAGCTATCCTTAAAGCACCACAGAGCTGAATCTGCCTAGTCTCCGAAGAGACGGGTGCCATCGAGGGGCATGTTCATAAGGGATGCCCGTACAATCACCCGAAAAGCCAGTTAATCTCAGCTATCATGGCGTCTGATTGCTACTGATGATGCAATTGCTCTGTCTAGGCTATTTGGTCGTATCCCGTCCACAGTGAATGGTGAACTTTGCTGTTTCTCTGCAATTTGCAATATCCTATGACTGTCTGGCTTGTGCCTACTCCAAGGCCATGGACAGCACTTGCACAACCAAATCCCAAACCATGTGGCTGTATTGGCTCGAAAGGCACACAGTGTTCACTGATGGCAGTGCAAGGCTGGCAGGAGAGAACATCCTCTTGCCAAAGATGTCCAGCCTCTTGGATTCCATAAACGGTGATGTGGTAGGGAATGTGCCAGGGTTGACTTTGGAGGTGGAGGCCTGAACATTCCTGTTATTTGAGGTGTGGTGCTGGGTGAAGAAAGCTGGGTCCTCAGGAGTGGGGCGATAGTGGCAGGCAATTGTCCTGTGCACAGGCACACTCTGTGCAGATCTTGGCCCAGGCCCGAGCAGGACATCAGTGAGGGCTTCATTAAAAGTGAGAAGGGGGTTTGAGGGGGTGACTTCTGGCAGAGGTACCTCTGTAAAGACATTTGTCTGGACTGCCACCCAGGGTAGCTGAAGGTCCAAAACCTCAGCCACCCTTCTCACCACCATAGAGAAGGAAGCCTCTTCCTCTGTAGACATGCTGGGAGAAGAGACCAGCCCAGTGCCTGGGGAGGTGTTCCGACCATTGGCATCCGCCAGTTCTCCATACCAGTTATCATTGGCCTCCTCATTGGAGTTGTAGCCATAAGGATCCCCAGATCCTCCCCAATCATACTCCTCTCCAGGCCTGTCAAAAAAAGGAGGCCCTGGCTCTGATTCAGAAGGTTGAGTTCCACCTGGCAGCAGATTCAGTGGCGGGTGCTGACAGTCCGGCTCTGTCATGGAGTTGGGTATGATGTTGGGGCCGGCGCCATCTGGAGAGACCTCATTGGAACAGGAACTGGGGAAGGTCAGGGTCTTGCGATCAGAGCCATTCTGGGTCCAGCACTGGATTGAGCCGGAACAACTGGTGCCAAGGGCAGACCCATCAGCGGAAATCCAGTGGAGGCACCCTCTGAGCCCATGGGGCCCGAAGGTGCTCTAGAGGGGTCAATCCACCAAAAACAGAGCTGCTTGGCCTCATAGAACCCTTGGACTTGGGCAAGGGGTTGCTCCGGTCCCTGGAAACTCAAGGATGCATGGAGCGGTCCCAGAGGCAAGTTCCAATACCACACATGAGCGATGTTGTTTCCATGCCTCGTCCAAAGATTTGGACCAATGCAGTGAAGTCAAAGAGTGCTTCAACTTCTTTGATTTCATGGACTTCTTGTGGGACTCACCCAACAACCTTGAGCATGGTGATAAGTGCCTAGAACGGGCCGTGGTCCTTCCTTAGGACCTGGAGCATCATGGAGGTGAATGGTGTCGGGAGACTATGAGCTTCAAAGAGTGTTCCCTCAGCGCCTTCAGGTTCATGGAGCAACAGTCGTCAAGTTCAGGTCCAGCTGCAAACACCAAAGACCAACCCGATGGGGGTCTGTCACAGACATATGTCCATGACAGGAACCACAAGGCTTAAACCCCACCGATTTCTTGGGGGGACATCCCTGGAAACACTGGGAGACAAGTCTCGAAAAAAAGAGTCTCAACAAAACTTTAAAAAAGATGAGTAAAAAAATGACTGGATGTAGCTCTCTCCATATCTACGCAGACTGGTGCGAAAAGAAAAGATCTGAAGTCAGCATACTGAGGTGATGCCTATATAATCACTACTCACGTCACGTCCAGCGCAGACGACAATACCGATATGAATTATGCCACCTACTGGCCTGCAAAGGTACTGCCTGAAAAGTTTCTCGATCCAGTCTGCTGCATGGGGATTATTCTAAGGTAAGGAATCTGCAGCTAGAAGTCTCTATCTGATGCGATGTAAAGGTGAGCTTTTGGTATGATGAATACCCTGACCCAACAAGCATGGGAAATAGGAGTCTTGTAAGGGACTGAATTGCTCTAGGAGTAGAGGTGCTTACATAAGTAAAAGACAAATTTGTAGAAGCGCATATGGCATATCCCAAGAAAGATCAGACTTTGATAGCAAGTCAAATACACAAAAGGAGAGCACTGGGAGTGTTGCTAGCCCACACTGCCTCCCTAAAAAAATCTATTATCACTACAGGTGTGGGGTAGTAGGGAACCGAAAGTAAGACTGGGTCAGTCTTAAATCGGTGTTGGTTAGGTCGCTTTGGATCCTAACGCGAGGGAATCATTGTTGGAGAATATCCAGACAGGGGGGGGGGTTTGTTGCTGTGTAGTCCCACAGGGGAAGGGGGAGTCTCCCTTACGGACTAGGTGGTCTCACACACATAATAGTGTCATGCTTCATCATATGGCCACCTAGCCCCACCCAAGCAAGATGATACTGCTTGGGCGGACTCAACCTCTTGGTTAAAAGAACCAGAGGGAGTACTGAAATTAAACTTACTGGATAGTTACTTAGATCCAGATGAGGTGAGTAATAAAATTACCAAGCATGTCACTGATAGTTGCTGCTAGTTTTAATATAGGTGCATGCTGGTAAGACTAAAAGCAAGGGGAAGAGGCTCGTTGGAGGGTAATGTCTCCTGGAGTCTAAAATCAAAAGTGGATGACCAACATGTTTCTGCCCTCACTAGGTGCTGGTAGGTCAGGGGCATTCGTCAGGGTCGGAGCACACGCAAAAGGTGGGGTGCTCAAAGTGGATAATGAATGGCCTACCTGAACGGGTAGTTCACGGTGGGGTAGGTCTGTGATAGGAAATAGATAGACCACAGTTATTCAGAACATATTTAGAGTGAGAAAAACCGTGGCAAACCACTGCAAAGCACACAGCACAAGGTGAAAAAATGTAAACGGCAATCACACACGCATGCAGATGTGACTTACCAGGGGGTAGGGGGCGATATGCCTCTGGTCTGGCAAATGCCGGGGAGGGGTTTTCCCTTGTAGTCACACTCTGAGGAGATTAGGCGTTTAGGTAGAATGGGAGAAGAAGATAAAAAATGTGTAGAGAAAGGGCAGAACAAAAGGGCGCGAGGAAGACCTAGATAGGGAAGACAGGAAAGACAGGGAAAGCAAAAACAGGGGAAAAAAAGGGGGGGGGGGGAAAAGGGGAAAAAAAGGGAGTAAAGAACAGGGGGGGGGGAGGAAGGGGTTGCTGGGGTTAGCGGTTGGTGACAGAGAAAGGAAGAAAGGAAAAAAGAAGAGGAGGAGAAAAGAAGAAAACAAGGGAGACGGGACAAAGAGAGAAGAGAAGAAAGAGACAAACAGGAAAAAAGGAAAAAGAAGAAAAAAAAGAAAAAGGGGGGAAGGAACGGGGTAGGAGCTAGGCAGAATGAGGAAAAGAAAGGTGAAAGAAAATATCCAAGGGGCCAGGGAGGCCAACACTTACCACTCCAAAGGGAATACCATGGGGGGTACCTACATGCCGGAGCCAGGCCGCTCTGGTACTGACTGAAGGGTTGATCTGCAATTTATGTCGATCCACAACCAATAGGCAAGAGGCTGGGAGGCCTGGGGGCGGGGTCCGGAGTGAGGATTAGCAGGTGTGTCGGGCGTGTTGCCTAAAAAAAACCCCGATACTCGAGGAGTAATTCTGCCATGCCTATAGACCGGCCGCACCCCCCATACGGGGTGTGCCGGTGCTTCAATGCGGAATCCACCCGCGGGACCTCTAAGGAAACGGGGCCCGCGGTAGACGAGTTAGAAGATGTGATGAGGATGTGTTGCGGCTGGCAGGCGCGGAAAGCGTCCTGCCGAGATGCGTCGCGGGAGGCGCGGCGCGTCATCTGCGCCCGCGGGACTCTGGGAAATGGAGTCCCGTGGAGCGCGCCTGGTAGTCCATGTAGGACGCCCAGGCCGAGTCAGGAGAAGAGAGAAGGGGCGGGGGCGGGCGGGGGGAGCCGGGTGAACAGAGAGGGAAGAGAGAAAAGGGGGGATGGGGGGGGGAAAGGGGAAAGGGAAAGGAGGGAAGGGGGAAGGGAAGGAAAAGGGGAAAAAAAGGGGATACAGGAGGAAAGATTAAAGAAGGGAGTGGGGGGGGTAGGGGGAGGGGGTTTGGTGTGGGGATAAAGAGGGAGAGGAGGAGGCGGGGGAGAAGAAGACAAGAAGAAAGAAGAAAGACAGGAAAAGGGATAAGAAGGGATGAAAGGGAAGGCTAAAAAGGGGGGGGGAAAGGGTGAGGAAAAGAGGAGAGCACAGAGGGTAAAAACATGAAGGGGGGCGAGTGGGAAAGAGAGGAAAAGAAAGAAGAAAGACAAAGGAAAGTTGAGGAAGGAGCACAAGGGTCGGGGAGAGGAGACAGACGGGATGGATGCGGAAAGGGGAGGGTATCAAAGAGAGAGAGCGACAAGGGGGGGAAAAAGAAAAAGAGGAAGGAACGGGGAAAGAGGAGGGAAAAGAAGACAGAGAATGGGTGAAAAGAGGGGTAAGTACAGGAGGGAAAAGGAACAAGATGAGAGAGAGAGAGAGAAAAAAAAAATGAAAAAATGAAAAAATGAGCGACAATAGCTCTGATGGCAGGAGAGGGGGGACTAATCTGGTTAATAGGGGTACAACCCTGGTCAAAAGTAAAAACACAAAAATGAAAAATAAATACACAAGCGAGAGGGTGATTTAACCCACAATAGGGCATTATAAGGCCCCAGGGGGGGATCTCAGGTGGCGGGGGAATCGTAAAGATATCTAGTCATCAACCTAAAGATGACCACTGGATATTGTCATTCAATCCTCTAGTGTCTGTTTGCAGCCTCCATATCCACCTCTGTTCATATAGTAGTAGTCTACAATATGTTTGGCATTGGTTGTTGTTGATTTCAATTGGTCCAACACCACCCATTGCATGTGGTCAGGATGGTGATTGTTGGAGATATAATGCTCAGTGAGTCTTGTGGCATCTCTTTTACAACTGATGGTGCTCCTATGTTCGACGATGCGTGTGCCCACTTTTCTCTTTGTCATCCCAATGTATCTCTTGTCACAGGGGCATGTGATCATATATACCATGTTTTTGCTGTTGCAGTTCGTTAATTGTCTCAGTTCCCAGGGCGTCCGTAGTCCTAAATCAAGTGTAAGGGTTTTCTTGGTGAATGCGCACACGCTGCAGCTACCGCAGGGAAAGTGTCCTTTGGGGGGAGGAAGGTCCCAGAGGGTCCTTTGTCTAATTGTGGTAGGATTTACCCGTGGGCGTGTATGTATGATCATATCCCGAATACCTTTTGCTTTTTTGTAGGCATTCATTGGGATCTGAAAGGGGAGACCACCAGAAGTGAGGATTTTCCAGTTTTCATTTAGTATCTTTTTGATCATATTAGACGCTGGGTTAAATGTATTCACACAGATCAATGGTTCTCCCTTACTGGCTCTGCTGCTAGGATGTAGTAGAGTGTCCCTCGGGCTCACACGAGCACGTTTCTCGGCTCTTCTCAGTAGGTGGTCCGGGTATCCTCTTGCTTGGAGTTTCTTAGTGAGCTGCTGCGCATGTTTTTTATAATCCGTTAGTTCGGTACAGTTCCGCCGAAGACGTAGAAATTGGCCCACTGGCAGGTTTTCCTTGAGGGAGCGTGGATGGAAGCTCTGAAACTGAAGGAGAGTGTTTCGATCAGTCGGTTTGTAGAATACTTCTGTTGCCAGTGAGCCATTTCTTTCTGTGATTAATAAGTCAAGGAAGGAGACCGCTGGGTCACCCAGTGTGGCTGTGAATCTCAGAAAGGGATTCAGGGTATTTAGCCAAGTGACAAAAATATTTGCTTCTTCCCTTGTGCCTCTCCAGATGACCAGGATGTCATCGATGTATCTCTTCCACAGCCTGATATGATTGACATATGGGTTCTCTTCAGTGAGGACCATTTCTTTCTCGAAGTGATCCACATATAGACATGCCAGGCTTGGAGCGAAGGTGCTACCCATGGAGGTGCCCTGGATCTGTAAGAAAAAGTTCTTATCGAACTCAAAGAAGTTTCTAGTAAGGGCCAGATGAGCTAAGTCCAGGATAAATTCTGGGGGGGTAATGTAGTTCCAGGTACCCCTATTTAGTAGGTCACTGATCACTTCCAGAGTTGCTTCCTGTGGAATGTTGGTATATAATGATTCCACATCTAGTGTTATGAGATGTTCTTTGTCTTTATCAAATTCCAGGGCATCTAGAAGGGAGAGCACATCTGTTGTGTCTTTGAGGTATGTGGGAATTTGTTTCACGAGTGGTTGGAGGAACCAGTCGCAAAATTGGGACAATGGTTCTAATATAGAGCCAATTCCGGAAACTATTGGTCTTCCCGGGGGTGGGTGTTTATTTTTGTGAATTTTGGGCAGGATGTAGAAGTACGGGGTTTTGGGGTCAGATTGGTCAGGGAAGAAATCACTTTCCTGATTGACAAGGGTATGAACAACGGGTGGATCACTAAACATGAGGCCGCCTTCCTCAACCAATCTGACCCCAAAACCCCGTACTTCTACATCCTGCCCAAAATTCAGACCAATAGTTTCCGGAATTGGCTCTATATTAGAACCATTGTCCCTCACTGAAGAGAACCCATATGTCAATCATATCAGGCTGTGGAAGAGATACATCGATGACATCCTGGTCATCTGGAGAGGCACAAGGGAAGAAGCAAATATTTTTGTCACTTGGCTAAATACCCTGAATCCCTTTCTGAGATTCACAGCCACACTGGGTGACCCAGCGGTCTCCTTCCTTGACTTATTAATCACAGAAAGAAATGGCTCACTGGCAACAGAAGTATTCTACAAACCGACTGATCGAAACACTCTCCTTCAGTTTCAGAGCTTCCATCCACGCTCCCTCAAGGAAAACCTGCCAGTGGGCCAATTTCTACGTCTTCGGCGGAACTGTACCGAACTAACGGATTATAAAAAACATGCGCAGCAGCTCACTAAGAAACTCCAAGCAAGAGGATACCCGGACCACCTACTGAGAAGAGCCGAGAAACGTGCTCGTGTGAGCCTGAGGGACACTCTACTACATCCTAGCAGCAGAGCCAGTAAGGGAGAACCATTGATCTGTGTGACTACATTTAACCCAGCGTCTAATATGATCAAAAAGATACTAAATGAAAACTGGAAAATCCTCACTTCTGGTGGTCTCCCCTTTCAGATCCCAATGAATGCCTACAAAAAAGCAAAAAGTATTCGGGATATGATCATACATACACGCCCACGGGTAAATCCTACCACAATTAGACAAAGGACCCTCTGGGACCTTCCTCCCCCCAAAGGACACTTTACCTGCAGGAGCTGCAGCGTGTGCGCATTCACCAAGAAAACCCTTACACTTGATTTAGGACTACGGACGCCCTGGGAACTGAGACAATTAACGAACTGCAACAGCAAAAACGTGGTATATATGATCACATGCCCCTGTGACAAGAGATACATTGGGATGACAACGAGAAAAGTGGGCACACGCATCGTCGAACATAGGAGCACCATCCGTTGTAAAAGAGATGCCACAAGACTCACTGAGCATTATATCTCCAACAATCACCTTCCTGACCACATGCAATGGGTGGTGTTGGACCAATTGAAATCAACAACAACCAATGCCAAACATAGACTACTACTATATGAACAGAGGTGGATATGGAGGCTGCAAACAGACACTAGAGGATTGAATGACAATATCCAGTGGTCATCTTTAGGTTGATGACTAGATATCTTTACGATTCCCCCGCCACCTGAGATCCCCCCCTGGGGCCTTATAATGCCCTATTGTGGGTTAAATCACCCTCTCGCTTGTGTATTTATTTTTCATTTTTGTGTTTTTACTTTTGACCAGGGTTGTACCCCTATTAACCAGATTAGTCCCCCCTCTCCTGCCATCAGAGCTATTGTCGCTCATTTTTTCATTTTTTCATTTTTTTTTCTCTCTCTCTCTCTCTCATCTTGTTCCTTTTCCCTCCTGTACTTACCCCTCTTTTCACCCGTTCTCTGTCTTCTTTTCCCTCCTCTTTCCCCGTTCCTTCCTCTTTTTCTTTTTCCCCCCCTTGTCGCTCTCTCTCTTTGATACCCTCCCCTTTCCGCATCCATCCCGTCTGTCTCCTCTCCCCGACCCTTGTGCTCCTTCCTCAACTTTCCTTTGTCTTTCTTCTTTCTTTTCCTCTCTTTCCCACTTGCCCCCCTTCATGTTTTTACCCTCTGTGCTCTCCTCTTTTCCTCACCCTTTCCCCCCCCCTTTTTAGCCTTCCCTTTCATCCCTTCTTATCCCTTTTCCTGTCTTTCTTCTTTCTTCTTGTCTTCTTCTCCCCCGCCTCCTCCTCTCCCTCTTTATCCCCACACCAAACCCCCTCCCCCTACCCCCCCACCCCCTTCTTTAGTCTTTCCTCCTGTATCCCCTTTTTTTCCCCTTTTCCTTCCCTTCCCCCTTCCCTCCTTTCCCTTTCCCCTTTCCCCCCCCCCATCCCCCCTTTTCTCTCTTCCCTCTCTGTTCACCCGGCACCCCCCGCCCGCCCCCGTCCCTTCTCTCTTCTCCTGACTCAGCCTGGGCGTCCTACATGGACTACCAGGCGCGCTCCACGGGACTCCATTTCCCAGAGTCCCGCGGGCGCAGATGACACGCCGCGCCTCCCGCGACGCATCTCGGCAGGACGCTTTCTGCGCCTGCCAGCCGCAACACATCCTCATCATATCTTCTAACTCGTCTACTGCGGGCCCCGTTTCCTTAGAGGTCCCGCGGGTGGATTCCTCTTTGAAGCACCGGCGCACCCCGTATGGGGGGTGCGGCCGGTCTATAGGCGTGGCAGAATTACTCCTCGAGTATCGGGGTTTTTTTTAGGCAACACGCCCGACACACCTGCTAATCCTCACTCCGGACCCCGCCCCCAGGCCTCCCAGCCTCTTGCCTATTGGTTGTGGATCGACATAAATTGCAGATCAACCCTTCAGTCAGTACCAGAGCGGCCTGGCTCCGGCATGTAGGTACCCCCATGGTATTCCCTTTGGAGTGGTAAGTGTTGGCCTCCCTGGCCCCTTGGATATTTTCTTTCACCTTTCTTTTCCTCATTCTGCCTAGCTCCTACCCCGTTCCTTCCCCCCTTTTTCTTTTTTTTCTTCTTTTTCCTTTTTTCCTGTTTGTCTCTTTCTTCTCTTCTCTCTTTGTCCCGTCTCCCTTGTTTTCTTCTTTTCTCCTCCTCTTCTTTTTTCCTTTCTTCCTTTCTCTGTCACCAACCGCTAACCCCAGCAACCCCTTCCTCCCCCCCCCCTGTTCTTTACTCCCTTTTTTTCCCCTTTTCCCTCCCCCCCTTTTTTTCCCCTGTTTTTGCTTTCCCTGTCTTTCCTGTCTTCCCTATCTAGGTCTTCCTCGCGCCCTTTTGTTCTGCCCTTTCTCTACACATTTTTTATCTTCTTCTCCCATTCTACCTAAACGCCTAATCTCCTCAGAGTGTGACTACAAGGGAAAACCCATCCCCGGCATTTGCCAGACCAGAGGCATATCGCCCCCTACCCCCTGGTAAGTCACATCTGCATGCGTGTGTGATTGCCGTTTACATTTTTTCACCTTGTGCTGTGTGCTTTGCAGTGGTTTGCCACGGTTTTTCTCACTCTAAATATGTTCTGAATAACTGTGGTCTATCTATTTCCTATCACAGACCTACCCCACCGTGAACTACCCGTTCAGGTAGGCCATTCATTATCCACTTTGAGCACCCCACCTTTTGCGTGTGCTCCGACCCTGACGAATGCCCCTGACCTACCAGCACCTAGTGAGGGCAGAAACATGTTGGTCATCCACTTTTGATTTTAGACTCCAGGAGACATTACCCTCCAACGAGCCTCTTCCCCTTGCTTTTAGTCTTACCAGCATGCACCTATATTAAAACTAGCAGCAACTATCAGTGACATGCTTGGTAATTTTATTACTCACCTCATCTGGATCTAAGTAACTATCCAGTAAGTTTAATTTCAGTACTCCCTCTGGTTCTTTTAACCAAAAGGTTGAGTCCGCCCAAGCAGTATCATCTTGCTTGGGTGGGGCTAGGTGGCCATATGATGAAGCATGACACTATTATGTGTGTGAGACCACCTAGTCCGTAAGAGAGACTCCCCCTTCCCCTGTGGGACTACACAGCAACAAACCCCCCCCCCCTGTCTGGATATTCTCCAACAATGATTCCCTCGCGTTAGGATCCAAAGCGACCTAACCAACACCGATTTAAGACTGACCCAGTCTTACTTTCGGTTCCCTACTACCCCACACCTGTAGTGATTATAGATTTGATAGCAAGTCACCAGCCCAAACATCTTATTAGGGTAACATCCCACAGTAGTGAGGTGATGAATGTTCTATTTTTGGACATTACTCCTCACTGATGTTTCTTTACTTCCAGTGCTCATAAGCTCGGAAAAGGAAACAATGCATTTTGGACTGGAACCCTTCAAGGTTGGTGGACTGTTCACCTATATTACAAAGAAAAGTTAGAATTACTGGCTTCAACATACAAAGTGTAAAACTTCCTCAAAACTATATCTTTCCACTTTCTGCCCCGTCAGTCTGAAGTGCTCAAGGATAGAAGCGTCTCTCGTTTTTTTCAACGTCCTCTCTGAAAGCATCCCCTTTTCATATTTTGCTACGTTTAGTTTTCGTTTAGGCCTTAAGACTGGGAGCAAGCAAATGCCAAGTCCTTTGTAACTTATTTCTTAAAATAAAATACAATTTGCAAACCCAGTATATATTTTCCGCACCAAGGTTGGACAGAAATTCCTGTTTACTGCAAAGAAAACATTAAAACCTTAAGGAAAAAAAAACTATTCTCCTTTTCACCTCAAGAGGCAGTTTTGGGGGTTGATTTGTGGATGAACCCAAAGAAAGATATTCAGACCTACTTGGGTGGCAGAATCTGATATGAGATTCTGTATAAAGATCATCTCTAATAATCAGTTGTAAAACAGCATTGTAAATAAAATTCGTAATGATGATCTTTCAAACTACAAACAGCAATTAAGAGAATTCTAGTCAATTCTTGAAAGATGATGCATAAACAGGGAGTCGTATGCGGCTATTCGTCTATCATAGAAAGTTAAAAAAACATATATTTGATTTGAGATACTCGGCGTTTCTCACATCTAAGGATGACATCGTTGAAGTGGGTGAAAAATCAAGGTCAATGCTCAGTAAGGGACAAAAGGCCTCTACGACATCTAGTAGTCCTCGCCAAAAGAAATGTTCATCACTCATTTCACTTTTAATTCTTGGGCTACCAGTTTGCCTAAATTCAATTTGTATTCATTTTGATATTCGAAATAAATATCATTTAAATCAAAAAGAGGAAACGCGTTGCAGACATGCGGCTTAGCACAGTTTTTCCAAGTCATGCAGAGGACCATCATCTTGACACCAGTTCACACTGCTGCAAACAACTGCCGTGGTTGTATACCAGACGCAAGATGCCCTACATCTCAAAACAGACCCCTACAGCGGAAATAGACTATTTCTGTTCATTCTTGAGGGAAATATGAGAATCTGAACTAATTGAAACCACATCCAAGCTCAAACCTGCCACCAAATTCTGGATACAATCCTCATGAACCTCTAAAGAACTAGTAGAACAGCCAGTGGTGGCTCTTCCGTATGGCCGGAGGAGCTTGCCCCCCCGCCCCGCCAGCAGCGGCAGCTGCAAAACCTTTACCAGAAAATGATCATAAACTTTGTTAATTATTGTTTTCTTGTAAAGGGCCACGGGGTCAAGAGCAGCGTGGGGGAGTGCTGAGTACTCCCCCTCACTCAGCATGTATGTTTGGATGGCTGTATCGGGCCTGCCAAACACACAAGCGAAGTAGGCTCTCTCTCAAGCCCGGCAACACAGTTGCCGGACTTGAGAGAGCCTGCACAGGCTCCCAGTCTGCCTGGGAGTGCCCTTGCTGGGCACTCCCAGCCAATCCTGACGTTGCCCTGAGCAGCATCAGGATTGGTGCAGGAAAGGCTGGGAGCATCTGGCAACAGAGAGGAGCGGCGCTGCGGCGAGGAAAGGTAAGTGTTTTATTTTTTTATTAAATTAAATAAATGTTTATTCCCCCCCCCAGCAAGCCACTACTGAGAACAGCCCCTTCCAGAAACACCCATTTGACCAAACAGTCTCTCAAGGATGTGTCGTCTGGTCACACCCCTGCTTAAAAAAAAAGACAGCCGTGGACTCAGGCGATCTAAACAACTTCTGCCTCTGTTCCAATATTAACTTTCTCACCAAAGTCTTAGAATGTTAATGTAAGGAAACATGCTTTTTGCAGGTTTACCCAAACTTTGTGCCCCAATTTTGACTACTAGATACTGGTGTAATGGCTCTGAAATGCCCTGCTAAACATAAATGGGTGCATGTGCTCAGAACCTTAAAATGGTGCATGTTTAAATGTCTTACCCCCAAACAGTGTAGTCTAACTTACTTGTATGTGTATGCCCTAGTATATGTTACAAGGTGTACCCAGGATCCGTAAGTTAGAGCACCCCCCCACCCCAGAGACAGCAGCACTTGTTGTTTGCCACTGCAGACTGGAATGGCAGTTTTAAATTGCTAACTTAACTTTGCTATTTAAGGTAAGGGCAAAGCCCAAAACGTCCCTTTTAGGTTTCTCCTGCACATCGCTTGCGCTGTGCGTACAAAAATGTTTGTGCTAAAAAAACTTATTAAAAAGGGCCTTCAGCCCGCCCACAGCCGATCCATTACTTACAAGTTGTAGCTTTGCCAGTCACTTGTTTTCTTGCTTGCCACTGGTCAGCAGTAGCTGCTCATGTCATCAGGTTGCATTTCCTACCTGTCTCCTTTCCTCTGCTTCGGCTGTTCTGTGTCACTTCGACAAAGTACTGTTTTTGGCTGGTGGCGAGTGGCTGGCGCTAGTGCCCTTCCACCTGCCACGCACTTCCGGGGTACTTCTTTTTTAAACCTATTACCCGCACTTCATGTGAGAGCATGTGTGCTGTTCTGTTGTTTAACACACACTCTATATCGTCCTCCCACCACTGTTCATTCCCTCTCTCTTTTTTTTTTTTACATAGCGTGAACTCCAACTGAAGGTAACAGATGTCTTTACTCGAGTACCAGTTGCATTACAGATGGTGTGTATTTTCCAAAACAACTCCCCTTCCTTGCTATCCCTGGTTCCAGCTCAGACCAAACTTACATTGGTATAGCTTCTTTGTACCAACAGACTGGTACATTGATGTAAGTATTTAGAGATGCATTAAATAACCTTTCGATTGGAAACGTTGTACAGCAGGACAATCAAAAGAGGCAAGAAACAGAGTGGCCTAAAGTCCATAAATCAGAGTTGTAGAGTATTTTTTAAGTTAAGATTGTTGTTTATGTTAAGATTGTCATTGCATGAAAGGAAACAGAATGGACTAAAAAATGCTAAGCCCCCCTACTAGCAGTGCTATGGTAAATTCCGATGTTTGTGGTAACGTCTGTATCTGCACATGTGGCATTTGTTATAATTGCAGCAAACGCTTCCACTGCACTAATCTCCACCATTCAAGGCCCACCAGGTCACAACAGTTGAAATTTACAAGGAATGGGGGGTGCTGGTAAAATACAGGGACGGGCGGATTCTGCTGAGGAAAGCGCCACATTCCGAGACCTGCGGTTTCGTATTTTATCAATTGCAATAAACATCGCGCTCTCGTATCGCCCCCTCCCGTGGAGTATTTGTATTGGGGGGCGAAGAATAATAGAGTAAAACATGCAACAAGTGATGTATTAACACATGTACACAGTGCGGTCGGTTGGTATACTACATGCTGCAAACATTGTGTTTCTTTTGGAATACATATGTGCATCTCAAACCCGATAAAATACGCCGTGAATCGCACTTTGAACCCAGACGCCACCCCTGTTCCTGCTCTCACTCCCAGGACATCTTGAATTTATTCGAGATTTTGTGTAATCCAGACAAACATCTGAGTGCTTTACATTGGAGTAAAGCTTGACCATACGAACAGATAAACAAAACAACACATTATTATAGCTTACATTATTAGACTAAATCATAACACTTTTCACGGTGAATTCATTAGAGCAATAAGGCAACAGAACCGCTATATATACTTTGTTAGGAGTTTAAAACGGCCAAGAAGGGGTGGCGGAAAAACCTTACAACATTTGATGATATATATTTTACAAACATTGTCCCCAATTAAAGACGCACTGAGTACAGGTTATCTTGATTTATCCAGGACCCAGAAATCTGGTGATGATCTGCATTGTGACAAACTCCTCGGCCTTACTGTTCACAGGCTCGTGTTTGAAAACGCTTGCTGATCACTCATTACTTCCTTAAATAGCAATATTGTCCTCAGTGGGCCTCTCAAATTAGTACAATGCTTTTTGGGATCATCTTTAACTGAGGACAATGATATGACGGCCGGTCTAGCCTAAAGACAGCACCGCCGTGAAAATGGTAATTGGGTCCAGTTTGGGTAAGAAATGGAAGCATCTAAAACCAGGACGTCAGGTTGGCAGCAGAAGTGTAGAAATCTGGCAGATGGTATTGGACAGCCCATTGGAGGGGTACGAATATTTAATTAAAAATGTTTGGTAAACTGTAAATAATTGCTAAACTACCAATCCCAAAAAGCATTGTACTCATTTGAGAGGCCCACCGGACAGCAATTTTGCTATTTAAGGAGTTAATGAGTGATCAGCAACAGTTTTCAAATATGAGCCTGTGACCTGCTAGGCCGAGGAGTTTGTCACAATGATGCAGATCATAGTGGTAGCTGTGGTGAGCAGCCAAGATGTATATAGGAGTGTAAAGCGCTTGTGACTTTCATATGAGTAGTCACACAGTAACTTACCTCATATGAAAGTAACCACACAGTGTTGCAAAAATAAAGGTACTTTATTACAGTAACACTGAACAAGATTACTTACAGGCAGTCCCTCGATTGGAAGTAAGTACACACTATATATACACAGTAAGTATTAAGAAATAGCATAGAAGAACAAAAAGCATTGTCAAGAAAAAGACACCCTCAAGGGAGTCCCTAAATAGTCCTACCAGGGGGATTGGTCACTTTGCAGGGTGACCACCTATTAGAGGGGTTCATTGACGTCAGTCACGTGTCCTGACCAACCAGATGCTCACAGAGGCCTCTGCCCATCTTGCTTTTAAGATTGCAGAATCAAGTGGCCACCTGTAGAAGCTCTGGGCACCACCACTGGGGTGATGATGGACAGGGGATTGGTCACTCCCCTTTCCTTTGTGTGCTTTTAAGCCAGAGCAGGGACCGGGGGTCCCTGGACTAGTACAAACGGGATTATGCAAGGAGGACACCAACTGTGCCCTTCAAAGCAAGCCGGTGGCGTGTTGAGGCTACCCTTCCCCAGCCATGTAACACTTATTTCCAAGGGAAAGGGTGTTGCCTTCCTCTCCCCCAAGAAATCGTTTGTTCTGCCTTCCCCTGCTTGAGCTGGTCAAGCAGCTGGAGGGCAGAAACCTATCTGAGGGGCTGCAGCAATGTGGGCTGCCCGCAAACCCTGTAAGACTGGCAGGAGCAATACTGGGAGGTCCTCTAAGGAGCCCCAAGAGTGCATGGAATCATGCCACCAATACTGGCATTAGTTTTGGGGTATGAATGCAACATGCTTGATACCAAACATGCCTAGGTTTAGAGTTGTCTGTGGCCAGAACACGGGTAAAATAGCTTCTCCGCACTCAGGAAGTCCAGTGCATTGGAAATGGAGTTCGTAGGGGCATCTCTACTCATGCAGGGGTGCCCTCAGACATGGGCAACTTCACCCTACCCTCTGGGCTAGGAAGGCCTCCCATAGAGGTGACTTACAGTGACCTGGTGCAGTGACCAGCAGTGAAAGGGTGCATGCACCTTTTCACACAGGTTGCAATGGCAGGCCTGCAAACATAGTTTGCATGGGCTCTCATGGTTGACATAATTCATGCTGCAGTCCATGGGGGACCCATGGTGTACCAATGCCCTGGGTAACTGAGTAACATATACTAAGGACTTACAAGGTATACCAGTATGGCAAGTGTGGGGTATAAAGAGTACCAAATCAACAAAATTTGGAGGAGAGAGCATTATCACTGGGGTCCTGGCTAGCAGGATCCCATTCAAGACAGCCTAAATACACTGATAAACAGCCAAAAAGTGGGGGTAACCATGCCAAAAGAGTGGCTTTCCTACAGAGAGCACCAAATGTACCCTTCAAAGCAAGCTGGTGGCATGGGGAAGCTACCTCTCCCCAGCCCTGTAACACCTATTTCAAGGGAGAGGGTGTTGCATCCCCTCTCCCACAGGAAATCCTTTGTTCTGCCTTCTCCTGCCTGAGTTGGTCAAGCAGGAGGGGGGCAGAAACCTGTCTCAGGGGGTGCGGAAGCGTCGGCTGCCCGCATACCCTGGAAGACTGGTGGGAGCAATACTGGGGAGTCCTCCATGGAGCCCCCAGAGTGCATGGAATCATGCCACCAATACTGGCATTAGTATTAGGGTATGATTCCGACATGTTTGATACCAAACATGCCTAGGTTTGGAGTTACAGTCATGTAGCCTATGGCCAGTTATGTAGCCTATGTGACCTATGGCCAGTAGATAGCTAAAATGTCTTCCCCCACACAATTGGAACTGGAGTTCGTAGGGGCACCTCTGGTCCTGTAGGGGTGCATACACACACAGGGAACTGCACCCTGCCCTTAGGGCTGAAAAGGCCTACCACACTGGTGACTTACAGTGACGTGGTGCAGTAACCAGCAGTAAAAGGGTGCATGCATCTTTTCACGCAGGCTGCAATGGCAGGCCTGCAGACAGTTTGCATGGGCTGCTATGGGTGGAGTTGTACATGCTGCAGCCGATGGGAGAACCCTGGTGTATCAATGTCCTGGCTACCTAAGTACCATATACTAAGGACTTACAGGGGTGCACCCGTGTGCCAATTGAGGGGTGTGAAGGGTACCAAAGTAAACAAATTTAGAGGTGAGAGCACAATCACTGGAGTCCTGGTTAGCAGGATCCCAGAGAAAACAGTATAAACACACTGATAAAAAGGCAAAAAGTGGGGGTAACCATGGCAAACAGAGTGACTTTCCTACAGACAGCACCATCACGAAAATGGTAAACGGGTCCAGTTTGGCTAAGAAATTACTACAGCCAAAACTAGGACGTCAGGTTGGCAGCGGAAGTGCAGAAGTCTGGCAGATGGCATTGGAGACCCCACTGGAGGGGTACTGAATATTTGATACAAAATTGGTAAACTGTAAATAATTGCTAAAATACCAATCTAAAAAGCATCATACTCAACTGAGAGGCCCACTGAATGGCAATATTGCTTTTAAAGGTGTTAATGAGTTCTCAACCATGAGCCTGTGAACAAGGACGCAATGCGTCCGAAACGTGTTGTCAGGATACTTCAATTCGATTTCCTCAGAAGCAGAAGATAACTCCTCAGTCCCGACCCGAGCTACTCACAACGAATATTAATCCTTCGTGCTGAGTACCCAGGAGGGGGAAAGGGGAGTGGGATGGTAGAGAGACTGCCACAGAGATGATGAACACCAGTACTCAGTCTGCCTCTTCACATCTAAGATTGGATACAGCACCTGCAAGAGTCACAGTCGCAATTACTAGGGACATACAACATCAGTTTTTCACTTTCTACTCTCAACACTTAATTCTCTTTAATTCTATTATTTCTTCACTCACCCTGAGTTCTCTGTAGCCTTGCTTCTCTCTATAAATGATAGCTCTTCTTAAAAAATGCTTATTACTGATTCTGGAAGAACTTCTCAACCTTTGTTAGAGATTGGTTTTATGTTGCTATATATATATATATAGTTGGTGATAATGCGTTCTTCAAATCAGCTGATGTTATTTAATTTCTCCTGTCTTATTGTGACTTCTGTCAATACTTGTATTTGTAAATGCTTGTTTATTAAAGTTCGTTTCTCCTTTCTTACTTCGACATTTGTTGATAACTTGTATTTGTAAATGCTTGTTTATTACAGTTAGTTTCTCCTTCCTTACTTCGACATCTGTCGATAACTTGTAGTTGTAAATGCTTGTTTATTTAAGTTCGTTTCTCTTTTAAACTCTATTTTGGTTTATTACCATTGAATTTGTAAATGCTTATTTGTTAACAGTTCGTTTCTCCTTTAAACTTGGCCTTTGTTTATAACCTTGACATTTGTAGATACTTGCTCTTTTAAAGTTCGTTTTTTCTTTGACTTTAATATCTTAAACAAGAACCTTGTAAACATAAGGTTAATTCATACATTAACTCTGTAGCCTTGCCGACTTCCACGGGAACGGTCTACTATCAAACTCTTTGAATAAACCTTGACAATATTTATCTGTTTTCTATAATATAATCTTCAAATGTAATTTTACCTCACAGGAGTTTCTGTTCTGAAGCGCGCTCTCTCTCCACACAGCTGATTCCTGTCAGACCTCAGTTGAAGTGCAAGGCTTCCAGCTGGAGAGCTCGTAACCTAGCAACCAACCGATTGCAAGACTAGAACTGTAAATAACCTTCAGGACTCACAGCGGCCATCTTGGATCTTCTCTTCTTGATTCTTCCTTTGAAATAAGCGTAAGATTACTCTGCAAACCTTCTTCCAGTTTGGGCTTTGCTGTCTCCACTGAGGATATCTCTTTGCTTTTCTCATGCACTTCTTTGATTTGACTTGGCAAGTTTGTGTGGTCATGACAGTACTCCCCCTCAAGGAACAGTTCTCCAATTTAGGTTTGCTTGGGTAGGTTCTATGAAAGTTTCTCACTAATCTTGAAGCATGTACATACTCGTGCGGCTCCCAGGATCGTTCCTCTGGACCATAACCTTTCCAATCAATTAGATAATAAAGCTGGCCATTACGGATTTTGGAATCTAAGATTTGATTGACCTCATACTCTTTTGCAGAGCTAATCTGGATAGGAATTGGAGGGGAGTTTTGACGTAAATTTGGAGGACTGTTCTTTAACAAGGAGACATGGAAAACAGGATGTATCTTTAGATGAGCTGGCAACTGCAATTTAACTGCCACTGGATTGATCATCTTGTCAACTTTGAATGGGCCTATAAATCGTGGCTGGAATTTGCGATTTCCTTTGAGACGTAAATGACGAGTGGATAACCGAACTTTGTCTCCTTTCGAATAAATGGGTCTCTCTCTTCTTTTTCTATCAGCCTGAGTCTTATATGAGTCTTTTGCTTGAATGATGTTTTTTCTAGCCCTAACTAACGTGGTCTGCAAATCCCTCACCATCTCTTCTACTGCAGGCACTGAATCATCTTCTTTACCCAACATTACATTAGGATGTCTACCATGGTTCATATAAAAGGGGGTGAACCCAGTGGTGGAATGAACAGCATTATTTTAAGCAAATTCAGCTGCCCACATCAACTCGGGCCATTCCTTCTCTTTATCGAATAAATTGAGTCTTAAATACTGTTCTAACTCTTGATTCACTCTCTCTGTTTGCCCATCGGTTTCAGGATGGTAACTGGTAGAGTAACGAGAATCAATTCCTAATCTTTTACTAAAGGCCTTCCAAAAGCGAGAAACAAATTGGGACCCCCTGTCTGAAACTAGAATTTTTGGGATACCATGGGCACGTACTATGTGTTGTGTAAACAACTGTGCAACCTGTGGGGCTCGAGGGATTTCTTTCAAAGGAATGAAATGCGCCATTTTAGTGAAAGTGTCTACAAAAACTAGGATAGTGTTAAAACCTTGGCTACTAGGGAGGTCCACTATAAGATCCATAGTAACAGTATGCCAGGCATGGGGTGCAGTGGGCAAAGGTCTTAACAGACCTTGTGAAGCTGTTCTATTTGATTTCCCTCTTTGACATTTGTCACAAGTTGACACATATTGTCTTATCTGAGTTTTCATTTTTGGCCACCAAAATTCTCGTTGTATTAGATTTTGAGTCTTTTGAATTCCTTTGTGTCCAGCCAATTGATCGTCATGATAAGCCTGAAGAATCTTTTCTTGCAGCTCCACAGTCGGAACATACAGTGCACCTTTAAAGTATGGCAAACCTTTTTTGATTTCTCTTCCTTGGCCTTCTTTGGACCACTTCAGCATTCCTTCGAATGTTAAGTTTTCTTGAATTTCTTTGGTTAAATTTTCATACAATATGGCAGATATGAACTTCTCTTGTGGAATAATCAATTCTTTTTCTGGAGGCTCTTTAACTGCACCAGTATCAATTCGAGATAGAGCATCTGCCTTCCCATTTACTTTTCCTGGTCTGAAAGTGATAACAAAATCAAAGTCTGCAAAATATAGGGACCAACGCAGTTGTCTAGCTGTTAGAGTTCGAGCTGATTTTAAAAACTGTAAATTTCGGTGGTCCGTGTAAACGGTCACTTTATGCTTAGCTCCCAAAATGTAATGCCTCCACTCACGAAAAGTTTCTTTGACTGCCAATAGCTCCTTATCCGCAATTGAATAATTTATCTCTGGTGGTGTTAATTTTCGAGAGAAATAGGCCACTGGATGTAATTGACCTGTATCTTTATGACGCTGGGAAAGGATACCTCCTATGGCAACATCTGAAGCATCTGCCTCCACATAATATGGCTCATCTGGATTGGGGTGGAGCAAGATTGGAGCTGAGACGAAGGAATTCTTCAAAAAATTAAAAGCATTTTCAGCTTCTTTTGTCCACTCAAACTTCACTCCTTTCTTCAACAATCAAGTAATGGGTGTAACTGTTTGAGAAAAATTGGATATGAATCTTCGATAAAAATTAGCGAACCCCAAGAAACTCTGGATCTCTTTCACATTGCAAGGAGAAGGCCAATGTTGCACTGTCTTTATCTTGGCAGGATCCATACTAACTCCTTCTGGTGACAAAATGAATCCTAAGAACTCAACTCGTTCCACATGAAATGCACACTTTTCCAATTTTACATAGAGATGCTTTTCTGCAACCTTGTGAGGATGGATCGAATATGGGAAATGTGCTCCTGTAGATTGTCGGAAAAGATTAAAATGTCATCTATATAAACCACGGCAATCCGGTCGAGGAATTCTCGTAATATATCATTAACGAAATGCTGGAAGGCAGCGGGAGCATTGCATAACCCATAAGGCATCACTTGATATTCAAATAATCCGTATCGAGTCAGAAAAGCGGTTTTCCATTCATCCCCTGAAGCCACTCGAATCAAATGATATGCTCCTCGCAGGTCCAATTTGGTGTAGATTCTATCATTCTTTACTTGATCTAATAAAACTGACACTAAAGGCAGTGGGTATCGATTCTTGATGGTAACCTGATTGAGGGCTCGATAATCAATGCAAGTTCGAAGACTCCCATCCTTCTTTGGTATGAAAAATAGTGGGGATGACACTGGAGATTCAGAAGGACGAATAAAACCATTAGCAAGATATTGATCCAAATACTCCTTTAAATGTTGATTCTCTGCTTCGGTCAATGCGTATATTCTGCTACATGGCAATATCGCACCTGGCTCCAGTTCAGTTTTGCAGACGTAGGGTCGATGTGGTGGCAATTTCTCAGCCTCCTTTTCATCAAAAACGGCGACTAAATCCTCATATTCTTTTGGGATTTCTGCTGTCTTTAGTGCACAGATCATTGAAGAGTGTGATGATAAACAGGCCGCTTGGGACTTGGTGGACACTTCCACTCCATCATGAAAGCAATTCTCTTTGCAGTAAGAGGAATTCATCTTGATCGTTCTTTTGCTCCAATCAATTTGTGGATTATGTTCTGTAAGCCAGGGCAGACCCAAAATGAGTTGAAATTGTGGAGCATCTATCAAATTAAAGATCATCTGCTCCTGATGTCCACCAAAACCTTGCATCTGAATTGGTTCGGTCTCATGGGAAATGGGTCCTGAAGAAAGATTGGTTCCATCCACAGCTCTTACTACTTCCAAAGTAGATTTCTTGATAAATCGAATACCCATTTTACGAGCGTATTTGATATCACAGAAGTTGCCCGTAGCTCCAGAGTCTATCATAACTGAGATCCCTTGAATTTCCTTCTCAAGGGTCTTAACTGATACTGTTTGTACCAAATGTGGTGCTGCGGTTTGTAAGGTATTCGCCACTCGTTGATCTAAAGGAGTTGTCTTGGGTTCTGCTTTCATCAGGGCAACTCCCTCTACTGATGAAGCTGGCCTTTTCCCGAATGAAGAGCTTTGGGTTTCTTGGGACAGTTTTTAACAAAATGCCCAGATGCACCGCAATATAAACATAGTTGATTCACTCTTCTTTTCTCTTTTTCTTCCTTAGATAAAGGACCTCGGATGGAAACAATTTGCATTGGTTCTTCTATCGTTATCCCTTCTCCGGCTCTCGTAAGATCATTTCTTACACGATCAATTCTCAGGGGAAATGGTCGATACTCTCTTCTCTTTTCTGCTCTTCGTTCAGTTAACCGGTGGTCAATCTGTAACACAAGATCAATTAACTCCGAAATTTCGGTGGGTCTATTTGGAACTTGTGCTAAGGCATCTTTCAATTCATCTCTCAGTCCACGATAAAATATGGCGGCTCTTTTTGACTCCGGCCAGGCAGTCTCTACAATGAGTTTATTGAAATGAGCCAGATAGGCTACTAGATCTTTATTACCTTGCCTGATTTCCAGTAGTTCATTGTCAGTGGCTTGAGCTGCAGTTCGCCGATCAAATATTCTTAAGAACTCTTCCTTGAAATTTTGGAAATTATATAAACATTTCTGGAAATTATTGGCATGGACAATGCGGCCGCATCTCCTGTCAGATAAGACAATATAAATGCCACTTTGGACTGGTCTTCGGAAAAAATGACTGGTCTACATAAAAAATGCAATGAGCATTGGGTCAGAAAAATCAGCGCCTTATTTGGATCCCCACTGAAGCGCTCGGGTTGAGCCAAAGGAATAATAGGGGAAACCGCATGAATTTACTTGAGTGGATATACCTGCAGACTGTGAAGGGCTAGGGATTTGTGAAAACACAGATTCATTTGATTTAGCGGTGTTCCCTAACTCATTTATTCGCTGTTTTATATGGACTGTTTCTTCTATGGTGTTATTTAATTGTTTCTGTAACCCTTCCAAAACGGTGGCTAATGCTCTTATATCAATTCCTTCTGCCATTCTGCTCAGGAGGAAATCATTTTTTCCCTAAAATTAGGGTGATGGCACTTCAATCTGTCAGGATACTTCAATTCGATTTCCTCAGAAGCAGAAGATAACTCCTCAGTCCCGACCCGAGCTACTCACAACGAATATTAATCCTTCGTGCTGAGTACCCCGGAGGGGGAAAGGGGAATGGGATGGTAGAGAGACTGCCACAGAGATGATGAACGCCAGTACTCAGTCTGCCTCTTCACATCTAAGATTGGATACAGCACCTGCAAGAGTCACAGTCGCAATTACTAGGGACATACAACATCAGTTTTTCACTTTCTACTCTCAACACTTAATTCTCTTTAATTCTATTATTTCTTCACTCACCCTGAGTTCTCTGTAGCCTTGCTTCTCTCTATAAATGATAGCTCTTCTTAAAAAATGCTTATTACTGATTCTGGAAGAACTTCTCAACCTTTGTTAGAGATTGGTTTTATGTTGCTATATATATATATATAGTTGGTGATAATGCGTTCTTCAAATCAGCTGATGTTATTTAATTTCTCCTGTCTTATTGTGACTTCTGTCAATACTTGTATTTGTAAATGCTTGTTTATTAAAGTTCGTTTCTCCTTTCTTACTTCGACATTTGTTGATAAATTGTATTTGTAAATGCTTGTTTATTACAGTTAGTTTCTCCTTCCTTACTTCGACATCTGTCGATAACTTGTAATTGTAAATGCTTGTTTATTTAAGTTTGTTTCTCTTTTAAACTCTATTTTGGTTTATTACCATTGAATTTGTAAATGCTTATTTGTTAACAGTTCGTTTCTCCTTTAAACTTGGCCTTTGTTTATAACCTTGACATTTGTAGATACTTGCTCTTTTAAAGTTCGTTTTTTCTTTGACTTTAATATCTTAAACAAGAACCTTGTAAAGATAAGGTTAATTCATACATTAACTCTGTAGCCTTGCCGACTTCCACGGGAACAGTCTACTATCAAACTCTTCGAATAAACCTTGACAATATTTATCTGTTTTCTATAATATAATCTTCAAATGTAATTTTACCTCACAGGAGTTTCTGTTCTGAAGCGCGCTCTCTGGCCACACAGCTGATTCCTGTCAGACCTCAGTTGAAGTGCAAGGCTTCCAGCTGGAGAGCTCGTAACCTAGCAACCAACTGATTGCAAGACTAGAACTGTAACTAACCTTCAGGACTCACAGCGGCCATCTTGGATCTTCTCTTCTTGATTCTTCCTTTGAAATAAGCGCAAGATTACTCTGCAAACCTTCTTCCAGTTTGGGCTTTGCTGTCTCCACTGAGGATATCTCTTTGCTTTTCTCATGCACTTCTTTGATTTGACTTGGCAATTTTGTGTGGTCATGACACGCGTTAGGTGGAGGAATTTGTCACAATGCAGATCATCAGATTTCTGGGCCTGAATAAATCAAGGATAACCTGTACTGAGTGCGTCTTTAATTGAGGACAATGTTTGTAAAAGATTAGACGGCCGGTCCAGCCGTAAAGACAGCACCACTGTGAAAATGGTAAGAGGGTCCAGTTCGGCTAAGAAATAGATACAGCCAAAACCAGGACGTCAAGTTGGCTGCAGAAGTGCAGAAATCGGGCAGATGGTATTGGAGAGCCCACTGGAGGGGGATGAATATTTGATTAAAATGTTTGGTAAACTGTAAATGATGGCTGAACTACCAATCCCAAAAATCATTGTACTCATTTGAGAGGCCCACCGGAGGGCAATATTGCTATTTAAGGAGTTAATGAGTGATCAGCAACAGTTTCCAAACATGAGCCTGTGAACAAGGACACAATGCATCTGAAATGCGTTAGGCTGAAAAGTTCATCACAATGCCGATCACTGGATGTCTGGTGTAGGAAGCTGGTCTGGTGTGTGGCGAGCACCTATGGTGTTATAACCTTATAACAGATCTAGATATCTCCTATTAGTGAAGTGTAGGCAGTTTCTAGGAAGCCATGGCTCTCTAGAGATAGCTGTGGATGAGCAGCCAGGACTTAACTAGGAGGCATGCAAAGCCTATGCAATTCCATTGTAGTCACACAGCACTATCACACATGAGAGAACCACAGTGTTACAAAAATAAAGGTACTTTTTGTAACACAAATACTAGAATACTTAATAGGCAATCCCCCAACTGGAGGTAAGTAAACACACTATTATATACACATTAGAACTCAGTAAAGAGCAGGGAAGCACCTACGCATTGACAAAAGTATAGGTAAACATTGAGGCCTCTAGGGGATGGCCAAACCATAAACTAAGAAAGTGGAATGTGAAAGACATTCCCCCACCCAAGGAAGTAGAATAAGTAGAAGGGAGCTGGTGTAAATAGGAACCCCAAGAGGTGAGTACCAGAGTGGCCCCCAGTGATCAGGAGAGCAGAGGTAAGTACCTGGGTTTCCCCAAAACCAACAGGAGGAATTTGTAAAAGGATTATGCAAGATCCAACCAAGACTGGAAGAACCCAAAGGTGGATCCTGACAGAAGAGGACCTGCAAAGGAAGGGGACCAAGTTCAGTTTGTGTTGGAGTGTCCGATGATGGCAGGAGCCACTACCCACCCTTCTGTGGATACAAGACCAGGTCGACTGTGCACGAAGAAGGCCAGCAGTCCAGCACCGGAGATGAAGAGGAATCACAGGAGTGATGCAAGTGGTGTCCCACGCTGGCAGTTGAGATGCAGTCAGTCACTGGTGCTGGAAAACCACCAACAAGCCTCGGCAAATGCAAGAGATGGAGAAGAAGTTTTGCAAGGCTGAAGAGGACCAGCAAGGTCCAGGGGACTCGAACCAAGGAAGGGAGTCTGGGGTGTCCCTCAGTAGTTGCAAGAGTTACAAGAAGAGGAGGCAGCCCCCACAGGAAACCCACTGGCAGCAGGCACAGCAGTTGCAGAGCGGCCCACTCAGCACACCTGAAGAGAAGTCCCACATCGCAGGAGCAGCAGGCAGGAGACTGTGCTGTACAGGAAGGAGTGCTGGGGGCTGGGGCTACATAGAGCCTTAAGACCCCTTGGAAAAGGAGCAAACAAGCCTTGGGAGCTGCAAGAGTTGCGGTGCACAGGGGTACTGTCCTGCAAGGAGATGCAAGAGCTTACTGTCTCCCAAGTTGGATAGCTGGTAGAAAGGACAAAGGGGACCACTCCAGACTACCACAAGTGATGCAGGATCCACACCGTTCCAGATGAGAGCAGATCCACGCAGCCGGTCATCATTGCAGCTGGTGCCTGCGGATGCAGGGGAGTGATTCCTTCACTCTAAGGGAGATTCCTTCTTACTTCTTGTGCAGGCTGAAGACTTGCCCCCCCCCCTCAGAGGATGCGCAGCTGGGGAAATGTTGCAGTTGCTGGAAAGAGCTGGAGAAACAATGTTGCAGAGCTGAGTCCTAGTTAAAGTTGCAGATTGTCGGTTCCTGGAGGGTCCATTTGCAGTCCCAGTGGCCAGAAAATGAAGTAAATGATGCAGAGGAATATTTCTGGAATCTTGCACATTGAATCTGAGGACTCACCCAAGAGGAAGACCCTAAATATCCCAGGAAGGGGGATTGGTCACCTAGCAGGGTGACCACCTATCAAGAGGAAGCTGTGAAGTCACCGACCCGACCTAGCTATTCAGATGCTCCCAGAGGCCTCTGTCCACCTTGGATTCAAGATCGCAGAATCAAGTGGCCCCCTAGAGGAGCTCTGGGCACCACCCTTGGGGTGGTGATGGACAGGGGAATGGTCACTCCTCTTTCCTTTGTCCAGATTTGTGCCAGAGCAGGGATCAGGGGTCCTTGGACTGGTGCAAACCGGTTTATACAAAGAGGCCACCAAATGTGACCTTCAAAGCATACCAGTGGTTTGGGGAGGCTACCCCTCCCAAGACATGCCACACCTATTTACAAGGGGAGCGGGTGTTGCCTCCGTCTTCCACAAGAAATCCTTTGTTCTGCCTTTCCCTGCTTGAGCTGGTCAAGCTGCAGGCGGGCAGAGACCCATCTGGAGGGTGGAGGCAGCACAGGCTGTTTGCAAAACCCTGAAAGACTTGTAGGAGTAATACTGGGGGGTCCACTAAGGCACCCCCAGAGTGCATGGAATCATACAAACAATATTGGCAACAGTATTTGGGTATGATTCCAACATGTTTAATACCAAACATGCCCAGGTTCGGAGTTTCTGTTATGTAACTGGGTCCAGTACACTGGTAAAATAGCTTCCCGCACTTCCGAAGTCCAGTGCAATGCAAGGGTACACTCACACACAGGTACCTGCACCCTGCACTCTGGGGTACGAGGGCCTACCATAGGGTGACTTACAGTGACCTGGTGCCTGTGGTGAAAGGGTGCATGCACCTTTTCAAGCATGCTGCAATGACAAGCCTGCAGACATATTTTGCATGGGCTCCTATTGGTGGCACAATACATGCTGCAGCCCGTGGGGAATCTCTGGTGCCCCAATGTCCTAGATACCTAAGTACTGTATACTAGGGACTTACAGGGGGGCACCAGTATGCCAATTGTGGGGTGTGCAGTGCCCTAGGCAACCAAATTTGGAGGGAGAGAGCACAATCACTGAGGTCCTGGTTAGCAGAAACCCAGTGAAAACAGTCAAAGCATACTGAGAGCAGGCAAAAAGTGGGGGTAACCATGCCAAAAAGAGGGTACTTTTCTACATCTTGGGCCTGAATAAATCAAGGATAATCTGTACGGAGTGTGTTTTTAATTGAGGGCAATGTTTGTAAAAGATACGATGGCCAATCCAGCCGTAAAGACAGCACCACCGCGAAAATGGTAAGCGGGTCCATTTTGGCTAAGAAATGGATACAGCCAAAACGGAGACATCAGGTTGGCAGTGGAAGTGTAGAAATCTGGCGTGTGACATTGTAGAGCCCATTGGAGGGGTATGAATATTTGGTTAAAAATGTTTGGTACACTGGAAATAATTGCTGAACTACCTATCCCAAAAAGCATTGCATCATACTCATTTGAGAGGCCCACTGGAGGGCAATATTTTTGCTATTTAAGGATTTAATGAGTGATCAGCAACAGTTTTCAAACTTGAGCCTTTGAAAAAGGACGCGATGCATCCAGAAAGTGTTAGGCTGAGAAGTATGTCACAATCCAGATTTCTGGATAAATCAAGGATAACCTGTATGGATTGTGTCTTTAATTGAGGAATTGAGGACTAAGGGCCAGATGTAGCAAAGGATTTGCGCCTCGCAAACGGCGAAAATTGCCGTTTGCGAGGCGCAAATGCCTCTTTGCTATGCAGAAATGCATATTGCGAGTCGGGACCGACTCGCAATATGCATTTCAGAATCGCAAATAGGAAGGGGTGTTCCCTTCCTATTTGCGATTCTGAGTGGTATGCAATACCATTTGCGACCGCCTACGTGGTCGCAAATGGTGTCGCAGTTACCATCCACTTCAAGTGGATGGTAACCCACTCGCAAATTGGAAGGGGTCCCCATGGGACCCCTTCCACTTTGTGAATGGACCCACAACAATTTTTTCAGGGTAGGTAGTGGTCCAAGGGACCACTACCTGCCCTGAAAAAAAAACGAAACTAAAGGTTTCGTTTTTTTTTTTTAAGTGCAGCTCGTTTTCCTTTAAGGAAAACGGGCTACACTTAAAAAAAAAAAACTGCTTTATTGAAAGCAGTCACGAACATGGAGGTCTGCTGACGACAGCAGGCCTCCATGTTTGCGAGTGCCTATACTCGCTATGGGGCCGCACTTTGCGACCCACCTCATGAATATTGATGAGGTGGGTCATTGCGACCCCATAGCGAGTCGCAGTCGGTGTCTGAGACACCGTACTGCATACCAATTTGCGAGTTGCAAATTGCGAGTCGCATGGACTCGCACTTTGCAACACGCAATTTTTTTATTTGCTACATCTGGCCCAATGTTTGTTATATATATATATATATATATATATATATATATATATATATATATATATGTATTAGCTAAGCAAGCATTGGCCAAAGCCAATAGGTTTTGCCTCTCTGATATCTATTGTTTTGTCAATGTACTTTAGACATGTCACACAGCAGCAGCGCTAGCTGCTGCGCACCATGTCTTAAAGTTTAAAAAAAAACACTATGACGCGGTCAATGCTAAACATCGATGCAGTCAATGCTGGCCACGTTATAGCACTTAAAAAAAAAATTAATACATGCTGCATAGCAGCTAGAACTGCTGTATGGCGTCTAAAAAACATTGACAACCCCAATAGATTTAGTAGAGGCGAAACCTATTGGCTTTGCCAATGCTTGTTAATATATGTAAGTCACCCCTAAGGTACGCTTAAAGAGCCCTAAGGTAAGGTGCTTTGTGTTAAGAAGTGGAAAATGTACTTTTACATGTTCCAGCAGTAAACAAACTTAAATTGCTGCTTTTACGAAATGCTAGTAAGCCCATTGGCAAGTGCAGAGATCCAGGGTGACACCTTAGCCCTGCTAACATCTGAATCGGACTTCCAAAGTTGATAATGTAAGGTATAAAAAGAATCAGTGCATTGAATGTGATTTAATGGTAAAATCGAATTTAAGGTCACTATTAGGCAAAGTGCAACTTGAGAAATTACCATTTTAGTTGCCGAAGTTTGTCAGTGCCTGTTTACTGTTGTACTCGGGGTCTGTTCCTGCAGACAGCTTTCTGGCCTCATGCGGAGGCATGCTAACGACTCCCAGGAAAAATAACAATAGAGGCCTGCAACTGGAGGAGGTGTTACCTCCCTCAGACAGGAAGCCACACAACTTTTAGCCCAAAAGGCGAGCTTCAAAGGCGGAGCTGCCTTTGAAAGGCAAATGGGTAAAACTTGGGAAAGGGCGCTCTAGAAGTTAGGTAGGCAGGCTGGCACTAGGCACATTGAAGGGGAAGCCAGTTGGGGTGTGTAGTCCCCTTGGTAGCAACTCCTCAAAGGTGGACTAAGGAGCTCTGGACACCAAGAAATGGGTTCTGCCATTTTAGGAGTGGGCAGAATGGTAATCCTGGGATAGCCAGATCGCACACTTCCCAGGAAGTGGCCATCAAGATGGAGGGAGCCTGGTAGCCCATTGGCTACTGACCAAATCCTACTCTGAGGGCATTTTCTGAACATAAATAGGGCACACCTGGCAACCAGAACCCAGATCTCACCTGGACTAGAAGAAATATCTAGGAAGGACTTCCCTGCTGCATTGTAGAACCGGCACAAAGGAGCTGCACAGTCATTGTTTCTGCTACACCTGGTGGCTTACAAATGAGGGGGTTTGTGCCTGGCAAGTCCTACTCAAGGAGAAGTTGTTTCCAGAGCCCAGCCAAAGCCAAGTGACTCCAAGGGCCAGCTGACTGACCTCCTGTTCACAGCATAGGGACCTGACAGCTAAAGAAGCCTGCTGGGGCAAGTTGGAAGCCCAAAGTCTTCAACCTGCTGCCAACCGTCACCATGCAGCACCAGGGACCAGGACCCAATGTTAAAAGTTGCTCCAGAGTTTGCTGAGTCCAAGAGTGTTGTCAGAGTACAGTTGGGACCTACAGAGGACGAGTTATCAACCCAGAAGGGTTGTCCTGTAACCTTGATACTAGGCAACAGGTACTCCAGTGGTGACTGACTTCTGCCAGCACCGATAGGACTTCGAGGGATGTTGACCATGTGGCTAGGATCACCTCATCTCCTTTGTGAACCGAAGAGTAATCCCAGCAAGACTCCTCAGACCGCATTGCATCTACAGCATCCCTAAGCACCTTTAGCATCCTTCATCCCTTGCATCAGAACACTTCTATAGAAAAGCCCTGAAAAGATTAGGAGTGCCTGGAACTGACTTACTGACTGACTGAATACTGCTTCACCTGCTGAGGTAACTGTTTCCGAGGACCTTGCTGGTCCCCTACACTGGCTCCCTACTAGAGTTGGTCACCTAAATGGACTCCAAGTGACCGCATTATCACTAGCCTAAACTTTGTAGTGAAATAGTTTCTAACTTTCAATGTTCACTGAATTTGTCAATGCTTGTAAATGGCTGAGTAAAATGCTTTGATTTACTATATCTTGTAAATTATATATCTCTGGAACCCTCTGGTGTATCTTTTCCATTGTGGTGTCTAAAAAGACGTAAAATACAGTCTTTTTTTATAAATTGGTGCCACATTTCTTGAGTGTCCAAGTTATTTCTTCTTCAATTGTTTTGGTGCTGCTTAAATGCTTTACATATGTTACGTTGTGTAAGCCTTGCTGCTGAGAGCCACAGCTGCTCAGGGTTGAGCTGAAGGTTTGGCAAACAAACCCTTAGGGTTTAAAGAGGTTGGTAAGAGTATTGCATGGTGAGGTGGCACAGCCACACCACATAATACATTCTGTTTCCTCACTTTGATGCTTAACTATGGGATCCAGACCTTGTGTTTAGCAGTACCATACAGTTGTTGAAGTTGAGACCACTGAGTATCCTAATAGGTAGACACCTCCCAAGTATTTGTCTAGTGTGTTGAACCTCAAAGAATTGTTTTTAAGGATTGTAAATACTTTTTTAAGAAGTTGGGAAAAGTTTGAGAAAGTTGTGGCACAATTTCCTGCAAGTCCAAAAGTTTGAAAAAAAATTCTAAACGTTCTGAGAAAGTTTCAGGAGCCACATTTTCAGCAAGGGACCATTGAGCTCGACATGGCACACCTGTCCAACTTCAAGAGAGATGAGCTGAGGGCATGTTGCACAGACAGCAAGATCGGCTTGGGGGCCATGGCAAGGATAAATGAGCTGATCAAGGCCCTCAGACCTTGGATGGAAGCCCACTGGGTGCCTCCACTTCTGGAGAAGGAACTGCCCTAAAGAAGTGGGGGAAAAGATAAAGAGGAGGACAACAACAGTATCCTGAGTGGAGCAAGTGAGGCAGACAGAGACCTACCACTGTTTACTGGACCAAGGATGGTCACCAGAGCCAACAGCCGAGCAGGCTCTATTGCCAGCCACAGATCCCTGCAAGAGCACACAGCAATAATGGACCTGGAGGAGATAGCCATAGCCCTGGCTGAGAGAAAACTGGCCCTAGAGAAAAGGAGGGCCAGACTGGGATTAGATTCCAAAGAAGATGGTGGCAGCAGAGTGGTAACTGGAGGTGCTGCCAAGGGTGCCGCTGATGTAAGATTGCCCAAAGATTTTGTCCCAAATTATGTCTGGCGTGGACATAGACAAGTAGCTGGCCTCATATGAGAGAACTTTCAGGATGAGTGAGATGGGCATACAACACTGGGTGACACTACTCTGAGAGTTATTGCCAACAGTTGGTAATGATAAATACTTGAGTATGAGAATCATTCCCACACATTAAGATAGCACTTGTTGAGTCATTTGACCCCACTCATGGGGAGTATAGGTAGAAACTTATGACAACACAAAACGGGGTTACACAAACATGGACTATGGGTTGACTTTGTTGACACCAGTTAAGGCACTAGATGGTTGGAGCAAAGGTAACAAAGTAGACACCTTTGAAGGGCTCTACAATTTGATTGGTAAGGAGCACATTTTGACAAATTGTCACTCAGAGAGGTTGCAGCCAGCATCCTGTGGAATGTAAGCTTCCTAGTCCCAAGGAACTAGGCAACACAGCTGACGAGTGGGTTTTTATCAGGATCTGCCAAAAGTCCCCTTGAGGTGATCAGAACAAAGGTGGTCTGGCTCCCTTCTAGTGGAAAGAGGGGGTAAATATACAACAGATAGCCCCAAAAGATGCCAAAGGGGGGTGCCCAAGCTGCAAAAAGGTGTGACCCATGATGGCTGGGGTGTGTTTTGACTGAAGTTTGCCAGGACACAAGAAGGGAGATTCAGTGTGCACCAAAAGGCACCCACCGGTGACCAGGGCAAGGGTTTGGTCAGTGTAAGGAAGGGATGGGCGATTACCCCTAGAAATTCCAAAGGGTACACAGGGGTCACCTCAGTGTCCCTGGATGGGAGGCATTCAACCTCTGGCTCACTGGCCTCCAAGTATGGATAATACCAACAGTGGTCAAATATCATTGGGATGGAGGGGAAGGCTCTGAGAGATACAGGTGCTAGTGTGACCATGGTTATGGTCAAACTGGTTTCTCAGACCAGATCCTACCAGAAGAGATGCACAAAACTGTACATACTGACAATGTCACAAAATCCCATCCTATGGCTCTGGTTGACTGAGTGGGGAGGAATTACTGGCCTAAAGAAAGAAGCTGTGTCCCCTGCCATCCTTGTAGATTACATGCCGGGGAATGACATAGAAAACTCTGCTTGGACACAAGTAGAGAGAAAGACTCATGTAGCCATGTTGGGTCTACCTGAGTGGGTATGTGTTAACACAAGAACACCGAAGGCCCTGAAGGAAGGTCAAGCCCTGAAGGAAAGTCAAGTCAGTCCTGGAGCCTGAAATTATGGACCAGGATCTTAGAGCCAAGAAGAGGGACAGGAAGACTGCCAGCTCAGCTTCTAAAGCTCTGCAGGCCCAGAAGGAGCCCAATCCTCACGGGGAAGGCCTGGTGCCTGTAGACAAGAAACTCTGGAAACTTGCCAGAGCTGGCAGAACTCCATGAAGCATGGGGTCCCCCTAGGGAGACCTGAGTAATGGACAAAAGACCTGCTCCAATCTTAAAGACCGGCGACAGCTGTCATGCAGGAACAAGGGGATACCAGTGGTACCCATAAGCATACTGGGAGGAGGGGCTCCTGTACAGCGAGCCAAGGGACCCAAACCAGGGGCATCCAGGAACTGGTGGTCTCTCAGTCGTACAGGGAGTTCCTCCTTAAGCTGGCCCTTGATATCCTCATAGCTGGGCATGTGAGGCATACCAAGACCTCAGAGAGGTTGGTCAACCACTGTCCCCAAATGACCGAGAAGGTCTAGGAGTTTTATTGTTCCCGTCCCACCTGTTAAGCCAGTGGCAAGGCAGGGTGAGAACGAAAGGCTCTCCTGATACCACTACCTATGGTGGGGACTCACTTTGAGAGGCTGGGGATTGACATTGTTGGTCCCCTAGACTCCAAACAGCTTTATGGAATAGATTTATCTTGGTGGTAGTGGACCATGCAACCAGACACCCTTAAGCTAATCCTGTATGTCCTGTCACTGCCACTGCAGTGGCTAGGGCCCTCCTTGGAATCTTCACAAAGGTTGGGTTCCCTAAGTAGGTAATCTCAGATAGAGGGACAAATTTCATGTCTGCCTATCTGAAAGCCATGTGGGATGAGTGTGGTATTACTTACAAGTTCACCACCCCCTACCCTCTCTCAAGGAAATGGTCTAGTTGAAAGGTTTAAGAAGACCATGAAAGGCATGATCCTAGGGCTACCTGGGAAACTAAGGAGGAGTTGGGATGTCCTTCTTCCAGGTCCTCTACGCTTATACAGGGAGGTCCTCCAAAAAGGAGTTGACTTTAGTCTTTTTGAGCTATTCCTTGGACACACTGTAAAGGGTCCACTAAGCTTAGCTAGAGAGGGTTGGGAGAAACCCCTTAAGGAACCACAGCAGGACAAAGTGGACCATGTGCTTGGCCTTCCCTCCAGGATGGCTGAATACATATAGAAAGCAAATAAAAAGTGGGAGGCCAACCAGGAGCTTGTGAAGCACTGGTATGACGAAACGTCCTCTATGGTTGAGCACCAGCCAGGATAGTTGGTGTGGGTGTTGGAGGCTGTGGCATCCAGAGCACTGTAAGACAAGTGGACTGGGCCATAACCCATCATAGAGAAAATAGGAGGAAGGCAACTACTTGGTAGACTTGGGTAGCCCCAGGAGTCCTCAAAGGGTCACCAGGGATAACAGGTGACAAATGGAGGGGAGGAAGAAGATAGTGAACCTCTCCATGAACTGTTGTCCTCTAATACCCAGGATGGAAGTGTGAAGGAGTAGTACTCTCCCCCACTTTGACAGAACAACAATAAAGGACTGCCATCAGTAACAAAGGCAATTTGCTGGATTGTTTTCTTTGACCCCTGCTGTCTGACGATATGATGTACCCATGATGTGGACATCAATGACAGCTTACTTGTCAAGAGCAAAATATACTGGTTGTCTGACCAGGTCAAAGCCAGCATCAAAGATGAGGTTGCTAAGATGCTGGAGCTAGGGTTGAATGAGGCCCCCCCCCCAGTAGTCCATGGGCCAGCCAAAACCCAAAGGTGGGAAGCCTGAAATGAGGTTCTGTGTGGACTAAAGGGGCCTCAATGCAGTCACTAAGACTTATGCCCACCCCTCACCAAGAGCTGATGAGCTCATTGATAGGTTGAGGGCAGCCAAATATTTAAACACCTGTGACCTGACTTAAGGTTATTGGCAGATAGCACTGACTCCATGAGCCAAATAGAGGTCTGCTTTTTCCACACCAGAAGGCCACGTTCAATTCAAAGTGATGCCCTTTGGGTTGGAAAATGCAGCTGCCACCTTTCAGAGATTGGTGAATACTGTAGAGTGCTTTCAGGTCTGCAGAGTTTCAGTATAGCTTATCTTGATGACCTAGCTGTATTTAGCTCCACCTTTGAGGACCACGCCTTCCACCTTCATGAAGTGCTTCAGGTGCTGCAACAGTTTAGTTCTGACTGTCAAGACAAGTAAGTGCCAGATGGGGCAAGGCTCTGCTGTGTCCTTGGCCCAGCCCAAGATCCAGATACATCTGGCCAGGGAAGCTCCTAAGACCCAGACCCATGTCAGAGCCTTTCTTGGTTTGACTGGATACTACTGGAGATTTGTGAAGGGTTATAGTACCATTGTGGCACCACGAACTGAATTGACTTCTATGGAACAGCCCAGAAACATTATCTAGACTGAGCAGTGCCAGAAGGCTTTTGACACCCTGGAGGATGCTCTATGCTCAGCACCTATCCTGAAGGCATCTGACTTCAGTAAGAAATTCATTGTTCAGACAGAGGCCTCTGATCATGGGACTGGGGCAATGTTGTCACAAGAGAATGATTTGGGCTATGATCAGCCAGTTGCCTTCATTATCAGTGATTCCTCCCCACAAAGCAGCTTTGGCGTGCCACTGAGAGGGAAGCCTTTGCTGTTGTTTGGTCCCTGATAAATCTGAGACCCTACCTGTTTGGGACTCAGTTCAAACTGACCACATACCTCTCAGATGGCTGATGCAAAATGAGAGGAGAGAACCCGAAATTGTTAAGATGGTCCATTTCCCTACAGGGTATGGATTTTACAGTAGAACACATACCTGGGACTGACCTTACCAATGCAGATGGCCTTTCCAGCTTCTCCCACTTAGATGATGAGAACTACCAGGATAAAGGTTAGTTGTTTGTCATCTTTCGTCTAGAGGGTGCCATGTAAGGAAATGCCTCGTTTTGTATGGTCACCCCCCCCAGGTTTTTGGACAAATGCTGCTGGTTTGTGACTTTGAGAGTGCATTGCGGCCTGCTAACCAGACCCCAGTGCCTATGTCCTTACCCTTAAAATAATTCTGTTGAATTAGCTCATACCTAATTGGCTAAGCTAACTTTCCTTTATGTCCAGAGTAGATGGTACTCAGGGCATGTAAATTGGAGGGTCACCCTACAGGTAGCAGCACTGATTGTGCCACCCTGGGTATGATACAAATGAAACAAGACTCCCAGCCTGCCAGTTGCAGGATGAAAGAGCAGTTTAAACTGCTAGCCCGATTTTGCTCTGTTCAAGGAGAATTCATTTCAAGTGCCCAGCCAAAGCCATGAGACTTGAAGGGCCAGCTGACTTGCCTCCTGCTCACAGCACAGGAACATCACAGCTGAAGAAACCTGCTATGGCAAACTGATAGGTCAAAATCTTAAACCTACCACAGTGCAGCACCAGAGACCAGGACCCAGGAAGGGTGACTGGTAGTCCAGGGCAAATGGACTTCTGCCAACAGCTCCGAGGGGACTTCAAAGGACATTGACCCTGTGACCAGGAACACCTCACCTCCTTCATGGACCAAGGAATAGTTGCAGCAAGACCCCTGTTGACCACATCACAATAACAGCATCCTTAAGCTTGTCAGTTCCTTCATTCCTTGCATCAAGACCACTTCTATAGGAAACCCCAGCAAAGGATAAAGGTCTCTGGAATTGACTGAAAACTGCTTTAACTGCTCCTTGCTGGTCCCTCTGACTGGCTCCTTACTGGAGTTGGTCGCTGACTCCAAGTGACTGCATTACACCTAGACCAACTTTATAGTGAAAATGTTTTTATGTCAAATTCACTGAATTTGCCAATGCTTGTTTGCAGCTGAGTGAATTGCTTTGATTTACTATATCTTGTAAATTCTATGTCTATGGAACCCTCTTGTGCATCGTTTCATTCAGGTGTCTAAAAATACATAAAATAACAGTCTATTTTTATAAATTTGTGTCTGGTTTCTCTGTTTTTTATGTTGATTTCTTCTTCACTTATTTTGGTGGTTTTATACTTGTTCCTTTGTGTAAGCCTTGCTAATCAGAGCTGTGGCTACCCAGGGTTGAGCTAAAGGTTTGACAAATGAAACCTCAGGGCCCCAAAGAGGTTAGAAGGTTATTTCACAGTGAGGTCACACAACCACACCATGTAATACACCCTATTTCCTCACAATCATCACACAACTTGACTTGTAAGGGTTGGATATACTTTGAAAAACACCAAGCCACAAACTTTTCCCAGCGTCATGCACAGAAGGTTTTGATGGATGATGTCTGGATGCTAAGATGACACCAACGTCTCCAGGAGGAACATCAAAAGCCAACAACTGTCGCTGGTCAATCTGCAAGCATGGATGTCTAGGCTTTGTGGGGACCATGCTGGACAGATGGCTAGGGGTTCTGGATAACCCACACTCCTGACCAATCTGGTGCCACGAGGATGACTTACTAGGATGAGTTACTGATCTTCTCCAGAACTGAGAGTGGGAGAGGCAGCAGTTGGGCGTCATACAGGAGTCTCGAGCGCCACTCTTTGCAGAATGCCTGCTCTAGGGAGCCTTTTTGGGAAGTATAACATGCAAAGGTGCTGACATTGCACGTTCTGTGCAGTGGTGAAAGGATCCAGCCATAGTTCTTCCCATTTGTGGAAGACACCCAGCACCACCTCTTGGTGTAATTGCCATTCATGGTACACTAAGCATTGGAGGCCTTGGCATTTAGAGATGCCGGCAGATGGTTCACCACCAAAAAAACTTAACCACAAGTCCAACCACTTCAAGAGGTGTACCTGGCACAAGATGGTGGTAAGCATCTGCACCAATTTTCCTCTGATGGAAGGAAGGAAAGCCTTCGATGCCAAGCGAATCACCCCAAAACCAAGAAACTGAAGGAGTCGAGCTTCCACCAGAGCCTTCCCAAACTCAGAAGCAATGCATCTGTGGCTAGTCAAATGTAGGTGAGGCAGTCTGCCACTGAGCCAGTAGTGGTCCAGGAGCCAGCATAGCCAATCTTTTGCAATCTCCTACAAAATCTCTGAAACACAAGGGCGGAGGGAGCACATTGCCTCCCATACCAGCACTTTCCTCTGCACTCTACTACTTCTGCTCTCTACTGATGATGGGCTAAACCCAGAAAAACATGTCTAGAGATAGCAACAATACCTACACCAACTTTGGTGAAAAACTACAGCAACTTTGAAGCAAGCAAACTGCAATTAACAGGATACAATGGGTAAACTGTGCTGGGATGAGAGGCAGTGTGCTCCCTCCCTCCTTGTGCTTAAAAGACTCCTTTGAGCCAATGAGCTGGCGATTTCACCTGGGATGCACCAGTGCCTGTGGAGTGGTACTGTTACCTATGAAGACTTGGGCAGTATACCAGCATCTCCAGATAACCTTTCTCTGCTCTCTACTACTTCTGCTCTATACTAATGAAGAGCTAAATCCAGAAACATGCCTAGAGTTAACATGCACCAACTTTGGTGAAAAACTACAGCAACTTTGAAGTAAGCATACTGCATTTACCAGGTTCCAATGGGGTGAACTGTGCTGGAATGAGAGGCAGTGTGCTCTTTCCCTCCTTCTCCTCCAAAATTCGTATACACTACTAAAGGGTCCCCTGATACTGTGCTCCCTGGGGCTTCATATCACACTGCAGAACCTACATATGCTATTTGGCACTTTTTACCCACAGGATGCAAGAGCCCAACAATCCCAGCAGCCTCAGCCATCTGCACAGAAATCCAGGACGGAGGCTGAAACACTGTGATCATAGCCCAAATGTCTTTGATTCCCTGCTCCAGGGAAAGGGTACGAAACTATACCATATCCAGAATGGCTCTGATGAATGCAAATGAGTCAGATGTGACTTTGGCACACTGATAGTGAAACACCAACAACGTGAGGAGGTTCACCATTGTCTGGAATCGGTTGACAACTGCCTAGGGCAAGACCACCTTCAACAGCGCATTATCAAAGTAGAGGAAGATTGGTACCCCCAAACTCTAATGAAGTACTGTGACCACCAACATCACTTTTGTGGGCACCCAAGGGACACTGGTGAGGACAAAAGGGAGCACTGCAAAATAAAAATGCTTGTGGCCCACTGTAAAATGCTGGTGGAGCCTGTGAGCCTGCAGGACAGGAATATGAAAATAAGTATCATGCAGGTCCAAATGCCACCATCCAGTCTCCATCGTCTGGGGCAGACAGGACATGGGCTAGCATTGGCATCTTCAATTTGTCCTTCCTCAAAAAGGCATTGAGAGGGCAAAGATCTAAAATAGGACAAAGACCTCTTTTCTTTGGCACAAGAAAGTAGAGGGATTAATATCTGGGTCCTACGTCTGATGCTGAAACCCTCTCTCTAGCCCCTTTGGGCAAAAGAACCTGCAGTTACTACTGCAAGATAGACAGATTGTCCCCATCAGCTGTCCCAATGGTGGTAGAAGGTGCAGCAGGCTAGAAAGGAATGGGAGGGCAAAGGTCTGATGTACATTTTTTTTTTTTCCCTAGTAAGATTATTATGATTCCTTGTTTCCTTGGAAATAACGCCTGCCAGTAGAGCCGTTGTTGTTTGGAGGAGTGACGCAGTGCAGAGAGGAGATCGCCGATCACAGTGTTCACGGCTCCGAGCTGCCAGGACCACAGGAGCCGCTCAGGAGCTGCACAGAGCCACACGGAGCCTCAAACTGATGCGACGGGGCCATAGACGGGACCTGGGGCTTTTTTTAGCTGCCCTCACCCCCTCGTGCAGCAGAGGTGTCATAGCGGGTGAGGTTCTCTTTGCATTCACTAATACACTTGAAAAACAGAAGTGAGTGAGGCCAGGTGACTGCAGACCCACGCGGGGTGAATCCTACCTGTGCACTTGTACAAAGGACGGCACACACGTTCTTCAAGCGCCAGGAAGCGGCTGTTTTATTTCTTCACTCATGAGGTATGGGCGGGGTGTGTCCCGCACACCTAAGCCCTGACAATAAGAAACACAGTGTTGTGAAGAGCCAGCACCGCGGAGCGGGTGATGCACACTTCCTAGGACCTCGCCATCCCTGGCTGGGAGCTTTGTACCACAGGAGGTACATCATTTCAGAAAACATATTTCCATTTCACTTCTGAAGCACTTTGCATGCTGGGGCTTGTAGGGTCACAGGATGACAGAAGAGTGAAACTACACGTTCCAGGAGCCAAACTGCTTTTGGCCCAAAAAATGGGACAGGACTAAAAGTCGCCGGAGGACGAAAAGGAGACTTTGTTTGGGCCTCGTCGGAAACTGAAAAGCACTCAGCCCATCAGCCCACCAGTCCATCGCCCTCCCAGGATCGCCGGGACCTGGAATTGGTGTGGGAAGAAGCCCCGAACCCCCGAGACCCCATGAATCTCGGTAAGGCGAAGCACCGGCATCGGGCTTCAGGTAGCAGGCGTCAGGAGCCGGGAGAGCGCCGGGAGAGCGCGCCGGCCTCACCACCCCCATCAAGATCGGTGGCGGGAGCCCAGAGGCAAGCGGACCAGACGAGCAGCCACACCCCAGCCAGACCCCATTAGGCAAAAGCGGCCCCGCGCCGGGTGCAAGGGCCGAGGAAAACCAAGGGGTTCCAAGGGGTTTGCCACTTACTCCAAACGCTAGCTCTGCTCCACCCCACCCAACCCCCACCCTGCCTGCCTGCCTGTCTGAGTGCGGCAAGTTTCACTGGGAGTGGTAGGGAGGTGGAGGTGGCTCCAGGATCTTAAGATCGTCGTCATCTTTGGCAGGTGACTTCTACAGCCCCTCAGCAGCTCCTACAGCGTCTGCCTCAGCTCTAAATTGCACAGCCCTACCTGATCAGACCCCAGACCAGACCGGACCAGACCTCCACACCTGCCAGGCAGCGCTGACACCCAGGACGAGACCAGCTGCACACCGACAGTGCGGAGCAGAGTCTAGGAGTGAGGAAGTGTGGAAGCGTGCATCCAGTGTCCAGATTCCGTCAGTAACGGACAGCGAGAGGGCAGAAAGTAGCAGGTGGCAAGCAACAGAGCTCACTGACGCTCGCACTTGATGACGCAACAAGAAAACTGAAAGCAACCACAGCCTCTCTCAACTGGAAACTCCTGAAGATCTGAGTAGACCCTCCACAAGTAAATCAGCAACAGATGGATCAATCAGGGAGTCATCTGGGGTAGGAGCATGAGATTAGGCAAGGCCCGAAGTCAACCCGTAAATCTAATGAAGAGAAAAAGGAAAAGAGAACCAACCACGGACTGCACGGCAGTAAAAAGGAGAGCAGGCAGTGTCCAGGACCCGGACCACCCCATCTCATGCAGGAGACACCCGACAGACCACGGCCTTGGCGGGGTACAGGCTAAACATTCCTCCTGCACGGAAGAAATAATCTGGGGGGATCCAGACGCTATGGAAGTGGGGAACTCACAGGCTAATTTCCGCAAGATAACCAACTACTTTGCTGCGGTTACAACTCCAGCTGCCAAAAAAAGGACTGGATCACTGGTTCCAAGTTACCAATTCTTAGGGCACGACCTATCGCTCACCCCCGACTTGCAAATATCAGGAACCCACGGAAAGAGTCCCAGAGTGAACTCACCTGCTCCAACCCCCGTTCCACTTTCACCAGTAATAGTAATTGTGAGGAAGCAGCCCCTGAACCCAGATGGCACGGATGCAGTACAGGATCCCTGCACTCTGACACCAGGCGCGCCCTCCACTCCGGGGCTAGTGAGATCCTTAAGGAACACCAGTATAGATCGCAAAATGCTCCACCGAATAGCCAGTCCAGCAAACCAATCAATTCTGGACTCAGAGATGGTAGCAACTGCGGAAATCCTAGAACACAATCCCTGGCAAGACGCCCCCCTGTACCAATACGCCAAACTCCATTCCTTCCCAGCACTTGGATGTGAAAATGAGGAATTGGAACACTGGAATACGGAACAGGGTTACCCATCTAGGACACCTAAGAAAAAAACTGAGATAATCGCTCAGATCCATGCCCGCAAAGCAATTAAAGTAACCAAAACCGGAAGTACCTCTAGCATGGATTACAAATTCAATCTGCAACCTCAATTACAACCACGTCCCCCGGACATGGCAAGGCCAGACAATATGTGGGCTGCAATCCTAAACTCAATGCAAGCTACGTTATGGCCCTGCAGTTCCACTCAAATAAAATGGACATTCAGGTAGACCTGTTAAATATAATGGCAGTATTTGTCTCCGGTATCGACAGCAAGCTGGAAGACCTAAATGCCTTAATTACAAGGGCACAAACTAATCAAGCCACGACTTTACCATCTGCTCCTGCAAGGAGGTGGTAGATAAACTGCCTAAACTGCCGCAAATCCTTGAAGGTATACTTAAAGAAATCGCCTCCGCCCGGAAGGATGAACACATTCATATAACTCCCTTCGCTACCTTGTTAACAGCTGTCCCACTTGCACAAAATCAAGAGGAAAATCCTCGCTCACCTCAAACAGTTGTACCGTCGAGCATAAGAGAGAAAAGCTCTCAGGTAGAAAGCATTGCTTCAGTTAGCCCTAGATTGGAAGATATGGAGAATTATTTCCCATCGCAAGTCACTATCAAACCCGGGAATGGCGAGAAACCCCCTTCACGGATTTTATCAAAAAGAGAACGCCAACGGGCAAGAAAAGGAAGACGATCTGCTCGAGCACTTCAATTATCCATCCCAAAGACCACTGAAATCATCTCACATGAGCAAAGTCAGGAGCATCTGGTTCCAAGTGGTAGGCAGAACGGTGATATCTACGTCCCAGCAAGCACTAGCAGTAACACAAAAGCAGGACCCAAGACCCCCTCTATCATAATAGCGACGGTCCAGCTAACAAAGCCCCAGATGGGGCCTCACGCTGTGTATAGCAAACCCTCGGATAATGGTAATAGACCCCAAGAGGACTACCAGAGCATAAAACTAAAAACCACTAAGCCTGAACAACACAGACAGACATCACAGGCAAATCCGATGGGCAAGAGGTATGTCCTTGGCACAAGGCCGGGCGAAGCAGCCTACATGGAACATGCCGACCACATAGAGCAACTCCAGCCCCTTCACGAAGGCACCCAAAATGATGAACCAACCCCCCAGTTGCTGTGGGTTCCAGAGTTCATCCCAAGATCTACCACTGATATTCTCAATCGCTCCTCTCTTCTAAGACTGATAAAAGCTCTCCCGGATCAACAGATGCTCAGACGACATCGCTGCAATTAAATTCATCCAAGCCAGAGGCTGCCAACACATGAAAACCATTTTCGAGAAAAGGCTTCCCAAATCCCCGTTGAAAGTCCAATTTTGGAAGCAGAAAGGCAAGAAAAGGCTGGTCCAAGTTCAGAGATCCCACCTTGGAAGGGAACGGGCACCACCGGCTCTTCTTTTGGGAGCATCGGGTAACAGCTGAACAGCTGGGGAATTATCCCCACAAAGAGTATTGAATATCTGCTCGTGGAAAATAGGTGGCCTGCGGGCAAAAATAGAGGACCCAGAGGTAACAAAGTTTTTTAGCACCTTTGATATTATACTTCTACAGGAATCCTGGGCAATGGATTCAATACCGTTAGTAGGATTCATTGAACTTTTCAGTCCAGCCATAAAAATGAACAGGCCTGGCCGGCCAAGGGGAGGTCTAGTGACTTACATTAGCACGAGCATCCGAGCAACGATCACAGAGCACAAGGTGGAAGACTTACCCTTCCAACTTATCAGGCTCGACGGATGGGGAAAAAATATACAGGATCCAATGATCCTAGTCAATATATACATCAATCCAAAAACTAAAATAATTGAAGCTAATAAGTTACTATCTGAATTGATAAGGATGAAAAGAATGGTACAATCAGCATATTGGCTAATATCGGGCGATTTTAATCTTAATCTATTCCACATGCCTGGCGAAAATCACATCCAAACAGTGGCAACAGTGCCCGCCCAATCTCTCCCAACTAAAATCAGGAAAGACAAATTAGGTGAGAGTTTCATCCGCACCTGTGAAGGTATAGGCCTCTTCGCACTAAATGGTCGAAAGCTGCTCGACATTCCTCCAGCATGGACAAGATCCTCTGGGAAATCAGTCTCCTACCTAGACTATACACTGGTAACCCCCGCCCTGTACATATTAGTGAGTAACTTCAGCATTGTGGACCAAGTGGAAAGTGATCACAAGCCTCAGGTAATAAGGATCCACTCATCACCACTCAAACCGGAAAAAGCAGTAGCCCTGGAAGGGGCTTTTGGCACCGAAAACCTAAAACGACTTAAATGGTCATCCGATACCATCGTAAACCAAGCAGAAGGCGCTCTACTAAGGCTAGAATTAATGGCCACAGGTAGGGCAAATTTGACAACGGTCTGGGAGAACTTTGCCACCATCCTCATTAACACAGTCAACGTAGGAAGCACAAGAAAGGGAGCACAATTGAGCCATTAAAAGTGTTTATATCTTCCACAGCCTATACGGAGAAGGAAAGCAATTGTTGCTAAATTATTAAGGCAAATGCGAACACTCCCAGACAACGGTCCACTATTGGCCGCCCTGCGAGAGCAGAGGAAACTCTTAAAAAGCTAATTATGGTCTTTTAAAAAACTGCAGCAGGAGACGCTCTGGGCCAAACTACATTACGCATCTAAATCATCCGATCCCAAAAGATTCTGGAAAATCATCAACACAATGGACAAGGGACCAGTGGCAGCTAATAACGCAAATATTTCTGAGGAAGCTTGGGTACACCATCTAAAGTCACATCTAAAGGAATTGGACACCGAAATCGCTCCGCAATCCCAAGGGTTGTCGGAGAGCCAAGAACCCGAGTTTGCAGAATGCCTAAAGATCTCAGCATCAGAAGTAATAAATATCATTGGGAAGTCGCGAACGGATTACGCCCCAGGGCCTAATGGTTTACCGCAGGCCCTGTTTAAATAGGAAATCAGAAAGATGGGCCAACTTTCTGGCTGAGATGTTCAACTGCCTGCTCACAACAGGAATTGTCCCGGCAACCTGGAGAGGCTCAATAATTCATCCCATCTACAAAGGAGGGAACGCAGGTTCCCCAAGCAATTACAGACTTATAGCTCTCCTAGATGTCGAGCTTAAGTATTTTTCATCCTGTGTGTTAAAACATCTACAGTCTTGGGTTACAGACAGTAACATTTTGCCATTCAATCAAAGCGGTTTTACCAAACATCAAGGAACACTTACGAACCTGATGGCACTGGGACTCAACACAAATAGAGCAAAAGCAACCAGGACCCCCACCTACCTGTGTTTTGTTGACTTTAAAGCTGCCTTCGATTGTGTTCCCCGTGGTAAACTATGGGTTAAACTACAGCTTTGGGGACTATTCTGAAACATGGGTGAAGGTAAAATTAGGGGGCGGCTCTCATTTATCTAGGGCAGTTAAAACAACAGCTGGTGTTAAACAAGGCTGCGTATTGGCCCCAACACTCTTTAACCTGTATATAGCGGATCTGTCTACAAAGCTAAACGTGGATCCATCCCACTCCCCTCTTTGGGCGGACACAAAATCGGCGCAAGCTTACAAAATACAATTGTATTTTGGAAGTTTGCGATGATTTTGCTTCAAAAAGCGGCGCAAATGTGGCGCTAAAAAAGTATAAATATGGGCCTAAGTGATCTGTCTGTTAACTAGTGGTCCTGAATATGGTTTCATCCAAGTGACCAAATCGCTGTCCTTGAGGGCCTCATTAAAAGATAATAGAAGTTGTAGAGGTGCTTGACCAAGCAGAGAACCTCTGGCAGAACATCAGTCTTCACCTCCCTAGTAGGGAGTTGTAGGTGTAGTACTTCTGCCCTTTCTGCATAACAGAGTCAAAGAGGCTGTTTCGTCTGTGACAGGACCAGAGGAGAAGTATCCAGGTCACTGACATCCTGTAGTTCCTCATACCAGTTTTCCTCATCATAATAGGAGATAAAGTTATGCCCTTCGTCAAAAATTGTGAGAGTTAGTGGTGAACCGATAAAGCCTGAGATCTTACTATGCAGGTGAGGGCAAGGTATATGAATCAAAAGGGTTGCCAGCCAGCTCTGCTCTGGTGGGAGTAGGGCACAGCCTCAGCCGAGGTGGAGTCTTTACAGTCAGAATACACAACTGGCTGTAAATCTTCATCTGCCATCAATGTCTATGCAAAGGGAACCAACGCAGTGGGTGGTGCCAGAACCTAAGTTTGCCCCAGAGCACATGTGGGTTCAAGCAGCACAGATGGCACCAAGCGCAGACCCGCCAGCATAACACAGATTTGGAGGCCCTGTGGGTCATTGTGTTCCAGGAGCCACTCAACTGAATTTCTAGGCTTTCCGATGGGGCAATAACAATTCTCCAATCCCGGTGAGGACTAACGTGACTGCGATAAAGAGTACATTGCCCTTTCGCAAGTCATCAAGGAGTAGGGGGTTTTGGAAAGAGAACAGGAGAAAATACCACCTTCTGCTTTCTGGGCTGCAGAATCGGACTGCTGGACCCTGGACTGCGTGCCTTGTTGGGTGTCAGGACTGATTTCTGAAAATATTGGGTTATCAATTTTTAGGAGTCTAGGCTGCAAAATAATTACTTCATTAAAACATTGAACTTGCAATTGTGAAATTATACATTGCAAAATGCCAGTTATTGTGAACGCATTGTGCATACTTTTCTTTAAGGCTGAACAAGTCTTCCTCTTTTTACAATACTTTCAGAGTCTCTGAAGTAATGTCTGAACTCAAAAACAATCAACTTGACTAAAGAGCTTCTTTGTGTTCTGGCGTAATCTCTTGCCAAAAATAGTTCTGATGAACTTTCTCTATTTCCAATCTCCTAATTCTCAGTGTTTGTTACAGGAAATATGTCTTTCCTTAATGTCTGTTTAGCAGTATCTTGGATTCTCACCAAAATGATAAATCATGCTAGTTCTTATTGACATGAATTATTTAAAAGACAGATGTAGGAAAGTGCAACTGTTGGCATGGTTACCCCACCCACATTTTGCCTAGTGTTGATGCCAACTTTGATTGAAAGTGTGCTGGGCCCCAGCACCAGTGTTCTTTCCCTAATACTGTACCTTTGTTTTCACAATTGGCACAGCCTGGCACACAGTTAAGTCCCTTGACCAGGGAAGGTCTCTAAGGGCTGCAGCATGCATTATGCCACCCTAGCGGCCCCTCACTCAGCACATGCACACTGCCTTGCAGCTTCTGTGTGATCTGGGGAGAAAAGGGCACCCCTCTCAGAGTGCCATACCCACAAACCACTGCCTGTGGCATAGGTAAGTCACCCATCTAGCAGGCGTTACAGCCCTAAGGCAGGGTGTACTATACCACAGGTGAGGGCATAGCAGCATGAGCAATATGCTCCTACAGTGTCTAAGTCCATTCTTAGACATTGCAAGTGCAGAGTAGCCATATTGAGTATATCATCTGGGAGTCTGTCATTACGAACTCCACAGCACCATAATGGCTTCACTGAACACTGGGAAGTTTGGTATCAAACTTCTCAGCACAATGGACCCACACTGATCCCAGTGGGGGATTTATTGGAAAATGCACACAGAGGGCATCTTAGAGATGCCCCCTGTATGTTAGCCCAACTGCTAGTGTAAGCCTGACCTGTCTGTGCTAGCCTGCCACTTTCAGATACGTTTCTGACCACATGGGGTTAGTGCCTTAGTGCACTCTGTGGTCAGAAACAAAGCCTGTCCTGGGTGGAGGTGCTTCACACCTCCCCCTGCAGGAACTGTAACACCTGGTGGTGAGCCTCAAAGGCTCAAGCCTCGGGTTACACTGCCCCAGGGCCCTCCAGCTAGTGGAGATGCCTGCCTCCCGGACAAATCCCCACTTTTGGCTGCAAGTCTGGCGGGAAAATTAGGGAAAACAGGGAGGAGTAACCACCCCTGCCAGGACCACCCCTAAGGTGTCCAGCGCTGAGGTGACCACCCTCCCTACAGAATCCTCCATCTTGATTTGGAGGACAGGGACCAATAGGGACAGGAATGTGCCCCCCTCAACAAAGGGAGTGGGCACAAGGAGGACAGGGACAGTAGCCTTTGGCTACTGCCCTCTGACCCCTAACACACCCCTAAATCTAGGATTTAATGGCCTCCCTCAACCCAGCTCAACAGATTCCTGGTGACCTACAAGAAAAAGAAGGACTGTTAAGCTGAAAACCCCCAGCAAAGAAGAAGGAAGACGACAACTGCTTTGGCCCCAGCCTTACCGGCCTGTCTCCTGCTTCAGAGAATCTGCAAAAAAAACAGCGACGCGCCCAATGGGCCCAGCGACCTCTGCCAACTCTAGAGGACTGCCCTGCACCCAAAAGGACCAAGAACTCCTGAGGACAGCAGCTCTGTCTGCAGAAACCTACAACCAAGGACTCCAACCTCACTCCGGATGTGTGAGTCCTGGCCCTTGTGCACCTGACGCCCACGGCCTGTCCAGGTGGTCCATCCAGCAAGAGAGGGTCCCCAGGCGATTGTGAGCAAGTGCGCACCCTGGGTTGACCTCTCCACCCCTCCACGGCGATGCTTACACAGGGAATCCCGAGGACCCCCCCGACCACGAGCTCTGGATGAAGATATCTGAAGTCTAAGAACACACTGCACCCGCAGCCCCCAGACCTTGGAGAAACCAACCCATCGTGCCTCATCGTTCAGCAGGCAGCTTTCCTCTCTGTCCGACCAGTGGTGTGCCCAAGACATTTCCCCTGGACCTCGCCTGCAGCCTCTGAGTGACCCTCAGGGTCTCCTCATAGACCAGCATTGGAAACCCAATGTCTTGTTTGCACCCTGCACCCAGCCGCCACTGTGCAGCTGAGGGTGTGTGTTTGGTGCCTACTTATGGGCCCTCCAGTGCTCCTCTAATCCCCCGTGGTCTGCCCTTCTAGTCGCTAGTACTTACCTGCTGGCTAACCGGATTCCGAGTACCCCCTGTCTCCATAGGAGCTCACGTTAATTTTGCTCAACTTTGACCTCTGCACCGACCGGCTCCGTGTTGCTGGTGGTGGGTGTTTGGGGTTAACTTGAACCTCAACCAGTGGACTTCTTAAAACCAGGAGACTGAGACTGTAAGTGTTGTACTTACCTGTAAACAGATCTAACTTTTCTTCCCCCCTAGAAATTGTTAAAAAATTGCAGTGTCAATTTTTAAAATAGATTTTTGCCAATAATTAAACATCTGTATTCCTTAACTATTTCAAACAAAGTACTGTTGATACCTGTGTGAAATACAAAACGTTTAAGGTACTTACCTGCAACTTGAATCTTGTGGTTCTAAAAATAAACTAAGAAATATATATTTTTGCAATATAAAAACCATTGATCTGGAGTTGTCATTGAGTGTGTGCTTCTTCTATTTTCTGTGTGTGTACAACAAATGCTTTGCACTACCCTCTGATAAGCCTAACTGCTCGACCACGCTACCACAAATAGAGCATTAGTATGATCTATTTTTGCCTCTGTCAAGCCTCTGGTCAACCTCTGGACTCTGTGCACACTTCGATATAGTATATACCAAGCCAGCTTCCTACAACAGAGCTCTGTTTTGTTTCATTTAAGCGATTAATCTTTCTTTACCTTGAAATTAATTTACTTGCTTGAAAATTTCAGAAGAACCCAAACTGGGTTTTTTCACCTTTCTTATTTTCTCTCTTTTGGAGGGAGGCTGGAGAACAAGGAACTTGCCTTGCACTGGAACTCGACTGGAGGTAGGCTGGAGGATCAGGAACTTGACTTGACTGGAAACAGGTGAGCAGAGCAATAGGTATGAAGCCAAGCAAGGCCACAGACTCACAAGCATCCTTAAAAAATCAAATGTGCACATGTGCCTTATGGCAGTTGATTGCTTGTTAAGGAAATGAGCAATTATCCTCCTGATTGTGGCACATGTTCAATACAGATCGCATTGTGAAAAGCACACGTTTTGGCAGTTACAGTTGGAGCAGGTGGAATGCAATGTGCATAATCAACAGCAATGCTTATAATAAATGAGACATTTAACAAGCATTGGTTATTGCACACTTGATATTCAAGGATGTAATGAATATACCCAAATAAGTCTGAATGTTGCAAAAACAGCATCTTACTGTAATCAAGCTCTTGGATGTGCTAGAGTGCCCACAACAGTCCACCGCCTCACCCCCAAAAGGCCAACATGCTGGGCATGGTTTCATATGATTCAACAGATTAAATTGACGCACCAAACAAGGGGCATGAACGAAAGACACGGGTTCCCAAGAAAGCTCAGAAGGATCATATCCTTTCCAGGTTATCAGATAATGCAATTTACCATGGATTCACTTAGGCCCGTATTTATACTTTTTTATCGCTGCTTTTGTGCCGCAATTTTGACACAAAAGCGGCGCAAACTTCCAAAATACAATTGTATTTTGTAAGTTTGCGCTGCTTTTGCGTCAAAAAATTACGCAAATGCGGAGCTAAAAAAGTATAAATATGGGCATTAGTGTCTATAATGCGACGGGCCTCATATTCCTGATGCCCATTGACAATGACTGTAGGGAGTGGTGGGTCAGGTCTGCGTGGTAGGGTTTTAACAGAGATACATGAAATATTGGGTGTATCATATATTCAGGAGGTAGTTGCAGCTTCATTGTCACTGGTCCTAAGACTTGTATGATCTTTAATGGTCCTAGATAACGTGGTTGCAATTTTCTGGGACTTGCTAGGATAATGTTACGAGTACAGAGCCATACTAAATCTCCAATTTGGTACATGGGTTCAGGGCTTCTGTGTTTGTCAGCTTGTAATTTCATTTGGGTCTTGTGTTTAGCTAGCTTATTTTTCACTTTCCATTGGATGTCCTTTAAAATCTTTAATTGTTCAGTGACAAAGGGGACTGTAGGGGTTAAGTTTGGAAGGGTTACTGTGAGATTACAGGGATGGATGCAGGGGGCAAAACAAACTGTGAGCACTCTAACCCTCAGTGGATCGAGTTATTATATTTGAATTCTGCCAATGGTAGGGCTTGTCCCATGTTGCTGTTAGTGAGGAAAAGAGGCACCTGAGTGTTTTTTCTAATGTCTGGTTAACTTTCTCTGTTTGACAATCAGTTTGAGGGTGGTAATCAGTGGATAGGGCTATTTCTATGCCAAGTGAAGAACAAAAGGACTTCCAGAATCTTGATGTGAATTGACTGCGACGATCGGAGATCATTTTCGGTGGCAAGCCCTGGAGTTTGACTATATCATGGGTACTCACAAACTTTTTCTCGGGGGCCAAAATTGCAGTATGGTTTGCGGCCGCGGGCCGCACTGAAGTGACAGCGGGGGGCGGGGCTTAGAGGGGGCGGGGCTTAGAGGGGGATCAACCACCCCACCCCCTTTTTCAAAACAATGCCCCTACCCCAGTAACACACACAGCGCGCACACATACAGCGCCATCTGCTCTCACCCCTACCTCAGTAACACACACAGCGCGCACACATACAGCGCCATCTGCTCTCACCCCTACCCCAGTAACACACACAGCGCGCACACACAGCGCCATCTGCTCTCACCCCTACCCCAGTAACACACACAGCGCCATCTGCTCTCACCCCTACCCCAGTAACACACACTGCGCCATCTGCACACAGCGCCATCTGCTCCCACCCCTACCCCAGTAACACACACATCGCCATCTGCTCTCACCCCTACCCCAGTAACGCACACTGCGCCATCTGCACACAGTGCCATCTGCTCCCACCCCTTCCCCAGTAACACACACAGCGCCATCTGCACACAGCGCCATCTGCTCTCACCCCTACCCCAGTAACACACACTGCGCCATCTGCACACAGCGCCATCTGCTCCCACCCCTACCCCAGTAACACACACAGCGCCATCTGCACACAGCGCCATCTGCTCTCACCCCTACCCCAGTAACACACACAGCGCCATCTGCTCTCACCCCTACCCCAGTAACACACACTGCGCCATCTGCACACAGCACCATCTGCTCCCACCCCTACCCCAGTAACACACACAGCGCCATCTGCACACAGCGCCATCTGCTCTCACCCCTACCCCAGTAACACACACAGCGCCATCTGCTCTCACCCCTACCCCAGTAACACACACTGCACCATCTGCACACAGCGCCATCTGCTCTCACCCCTACCCCAGTAACACACACTGCGCCATCTGCACACAGCGCCATCTGCTCTCACCCCTACCCCAGTAACACAAACTGCGCCATCTGCACACAGCGCCATCTGCTCCCACCCCTACCCCAGTAACACACACAGCGCCATCTGCTCTCACCCCTACCCCAGTAACACACACAGCGCCATCTGCTCTCACCCCTACCCCAGTAACACACACAGCGCCATCTGCTCTCACCCCTACCCCAGTAATACACACTGCGCCATCTGCACACAGCGCCATCTGCTCTCACCCCACCCCAGTAACACACACACACAGCGCACACACAGCGCCATCTGCTCTCACCCCTACCCCAGTAACACACACAGCGCGCACACACACAGCGCCATCTGCTCTCACCCCTACCCCAGTAACACACACAGCGCGCACACATACAGCGCCATCTGCTCTCACCCCTACCCCAGTAACACACACAGCGCGCACACACACAGCGCCATCTGCTCTCACCCCTACCCCAGTAACACACACACACAGCGCACACACACAGCGCAATCTGCTCTCACGCCTACCCCAGTAACACACACTACATTAAAAACAAATAAATAAATAACCAAAGAGCCTTACCTGACTCAAAGCACTGTAAAGATGCCACAAATGTGGAACAGCAGGCAGGCAGGCGGGCAGCAGACGTGGAGCCGGTGACAGGAAGCAGACGACCAAAGCCCCATAAAAGTTAGCTGCAAGCGCTGACTTTTATGGGGCTTTGGCTTCCAGGATCGTCAGGGCAACGCCATAAACAATGGCCGCCGTATGTAAACATAGAAGAGGGCCGCGGGAGCATGCTCCCGCGGCCCTCTTCTATGTTTACATACTGCTGCCATTATGATGTGGCGTTTGGTGTGCGTCTCGCGGGCCGCCAAGCTAGGTCCGTGGGGCCGCTGGCGGCCCGCGGGCCGTACTTTGAGTACCGTTGGACTATATGGTGTAGGAACAGAGTGCTAAGCTCAGAAGCCATTGGTAATTTCTTGAGTAGCACGAAATGTGCCATTTTTGACAAGAGGTCTACTACAACTAACACAGTAGTATGTTTGTTAGATTCTGGTAAGTCTGTCATAAAATCCATGCTGACTGTATGCCATGGTTTAGGGAGAATTGGCAAGGGTTGGAGAAAATCACTGTGATCGAAGTAGAAGGATTTATTCCGAGCACACGTTGGGCATAAATTTACATGGTCATAAATATCTTGGCGCATGGTTTTCCATCAAATGTATCATGAACAGTTTTCTAAAGTCTTTTGTATACCTGGGTGTCGAGCCAGAGTGGAATCATGACTCCAGACTAGTACTTGATGTTGCAATGCCTGCGTTGGAATGTGCAATTTCCCTGCATGTAAGTAATAGGCATGTTCGATCGTATTCTATGTTTTTTTAACAACTGTTCTCGGGGGAAGTCATGAGATGCCATCTTGACATTATCCATGAAGGTACCTATTGTGGTTAGAGCTAGCACTTTGTCTGCAGGTATTATACTGAGAGCGCTACAAGAACTAGCATCCTCTTGGTGCCCTACACGTGACAAGACATCTAACTGAAGTTGTTTGGTCCCTTTTCTGTATATGATAGTAAAATCAAAATTGCTGATTTGCCTAGGGGTCAGAGCCTTAACTGAATGGCAAATTCTTTGGTGTAGATGGTGACAGTGTGCTTTGCTCCCACCAAATGATATCGCCACTCAGTAAATGCTATTTCAATAGCTAATAGTTCTTTTTTAGCAACAATATAATTTTGTTCAGCTGGAAGGAGTTTTTTAAAATAAAAGGCTACAGGATGGAGATGCCCTATTGAATATGACACTGAACTACTACTACCTAAACAACGACTGCCCAACACCGAAAAAACCTACAAAATGAATTTTTTTACAACGAAGTCTAAACAACGAAAAAAAAGCATAAACTAAATTATTCCTAAACAACGACCACCTATTTAACGAATACAGGAACCACTAAAGCATGAATATTCCACTGAACCACTACTGCCTAAACAACAACTACCTAAACAACGACTAACTAAACAACGACTCCCCAAATAACTACTACCCAAACAACGACTACCCAAACAACGACTACCTAAATAACGACTACCCAAACAAACGACTACCCAAACAACGAATACCTAAACAACGACTACCCAAATAACTACTACCCAAACAAACGACTACCCAAACAACGAATACCAAAACAAATACTACCCAACACCGAAAATGCCTAAACAACTAATCTTTTTACAACAAACTCTAAACAACTAAAAATATGATTAATCTGCATCACACCTAAACAACAACGACTAATATGTAAAATATTGGAACCACTACAGTACTACGTGAAAAAACCACAGAAATCGAAAACAACAATATTTTTCCTACATAAAACAAAGAAAACATCAGCAAAAATCAAAAACATATAAACACCGTTTTAATTTAAAATAAATCATTTTAAAACAAATATAAAAAGGACACAACACTAAAAAAAAAACCTGTATAAAACGATAGTCCTACAACAGTTTCTACATCACCCAGGAAGTACTTCCTCTACTAAACAAACAATAACTAACATAGAAAAAAATACAAACTACAAGATAAATATACTTCAAAATTATATATATCTAATATCACAAACAAATTCAGAATAAAAAAATACGTCCAAAACATATTCCATTTACAATTATAACATTACTTATGAAAAACACATATAAATACCAACGACCTCCATTTTGTACTCATTACTACACCGAACAGCTTACAGAGAAGACGTGCATATCACTACGGAAAAAAATTAATCTATAATTTATCCAACACCGCCATCTACTGAGATTACAAGGTAAAATATCCTTAAAATAAATATAAAGAAATATAGGAACCTATAACACAGCTAAAAAAAAAAAAAATAACATCTAGCTTTTCACTTTTGTGTTACAGGCATAAATTTCAGGAAAGTGACCAAAAAATTATCACAACACCTTCACCATCAAAGGTAAACGATTATCATAATTCAAAAACCATTTCATTAAACCATTACCAATTGTGTTAAAAAAACTGTTAAATAATGAATACCATAATACTACTAAAATTAGTTATAATATAAATAAAATATATGTATAAAATATTTCAACTACAAATTAGTAAAAAAAAAAATGAATTCTCCTAGTAAATTTAATCAAAAACCAAACATTACTCACCTCAAAATTCAAGGCTGCTAAAAAAATTACTTCTAGATTAAGTAAAGTAAATCATTAATAAAACAAAATAATAAACTAAATAATACACTCTTTATTATTTCTTTCAGACTCCAAGGAACCAAAAAAACACCAGGAGATGTAAAAAAATTGAAAATAAATCAATTGAAAAAAAATAAGCTCAGCAAAAAAAAAAAAAATCAAAGTAAGTATAACATTTTGATTATAACATACAAGCAGTTTTTCTAATTAAATAAAACTAAACAAACATTCATGTTCAAATACCCCTTAACCTCACACCAAACACACATAAAGTCAGTAAAATTAAAAATACTTTAAAAACACAGTACATATAGGCCCTCATTACAACTTTGACGGGCGGCGGAGGCCGCCCGCCAAAGTTGCGCCGCAGGAATACCGCACCGCGGTCTGAAGACCGCGGCCGGCATTCTGAGTTTCCCGCTGGGCAGGCGGGCGGCCGCCTTAAGGCCGCCCGCCAGCCCAGCGGGAAACAACCTTCCCACGAGGACGCCGGCTCGGAATCGAGCCGGCGGAGTGGGAAGGTGCGACGGGTGCTACTGCACCCGTCGCGTATTTCACTGTCTGCTATGCAGACAGTGAAATACAAGCGGGGCCCTCTTACGGGGGCCCCTGCAGTGCCCATGCCATTGGCATGGGCACTGCAGGGGCCCCCAGGGGCCCCGCGACACCCCCTACCGCCATCCTGTTCCTGGCGGGCGAACCGCCAGGAACAGGATGGCGGTAGGGGGTGTCAGAATCCCCAAGGCGGAGCAGCATGCTGCGCCGCCTTGGAGGATTCTGACGGGCAGCGGAAAACCGGCGGGAGACCGCCGGTTTTCCTGCACTGACCGCGGCCAAAGCGCCGCGGTCAGAATGCCCTAAGGGGCACCGCCAGGCTGTCGGCGGTGCTCCCGCCAACCGCGAGCCTGGCGGTCACAGACCGCCAGGCTCGTAATGAGGGCCATAGTGCCAAGATGCAGTTAAAAAATAATTTAAAACTAAATAAACAAATTTACTGCACAAAATTCTGAGAGAGTTACAGAAAACAGCCAAACACAGAGAACAAACCTATAAAACATACATTCTATTGAGTATCACAATAAAAAAAAAAATTATCCCACACAAGCACTTCACAAATGCTCTACAACATTATAACATACAAGAAAAGAAATGACCTCACTACAAACTACTGCATCACAAACAAAGAATAAGGAGTGACTTTGACGCCCAGTAATAGTAATTAATTTAAAACATTAAATCCACAAACACTAAATAAAATATCCCTAACACACATCACCTGCACTATCTACAATACACCTAAAAATAGAAAACCAACTGCCTTATCCCAAAACTTTTTCATAAACTTAGCTTTACCACTAACTTTTCCAACTCATAAACTTAGCTTTACCACTAACTTTTCCAACACTTGCTCACATATAGCATGCTTACTAACCACTATTCAACAAAGTAGTAGAAAAGATGCTCTATTTCTCCTTAAATATCACAAACTACATATATACTCTACATAAAAGCTAAGATATAGTATTAAACCTCTAGCCAAATGCTCACCTTAAAACAGAAACTGCACAAAACATACACTCAAAATTAATAATACAACTACTATAGATACATATGTAATAACAGCTACTACACATTGAATATACAATAATGTAACTGTTACAACTCCAGAATCTACTTACATAAGCACAAATGTTGCACTCTAAATAGAACCAAAATTACTATGAAAATCGAATGAAACCATTGCAAATTCCCCACAGACTTAACTGAAGATACATACAAGAAAGTAACTTAAAAACAAATTAACTATTACAACTCCACCAAATACATACATCAATGCAACAGCTGAACACTAAATAGAATTATAATAATCATACCAATTCCACCAACTACTTACCTCAGAGCAGATAGCAAATATTCTGCACACTACAATAAAACCACTACAAATTCCCCACATACTAATTAGAGGGTACAAGCACCATACTCATTATATAAAAAATTAACTATTACAACTCCACCAAACAGTTACCTCAAAGCAGGTGCTGGACACTAAACAGAACTAAAATTACTATTGCAAATCCACCAAATACTTACCTCAGAGCACATGCTTCACACTAAATAGAACTAAAATTACTATTACAACTACACCAACTACTTACCTCAGACCAAATAGGAAATATTCATTCAGCACATTGCAAATTAACCATTGCAAATTCCCCCACATCATTACGTGACGGTATGTGCAGGATAATTACTGTAAAAAAATTTACTATTACAACTCCACCAAATACTAAACTCAAAGCAGGTGCTGGACACTATATAGAACTAAAATTATTATTCCAACTCCACCAACTACTTACCTCAAACGAGATTACACACATTAACTACACTACAAATTAATCATTGCAAATTCCCCACATACTTACATTACGGTATGTGCTGGACAGTGACTACAAACAAAATTTACTATTACAACTCCACCAAATACTTACCTCACAGCAGGTGCTGGACAGTAAATAGCACTAAAATTACTATTCCAACTCCACCAAGTACTTACCTAATAGCATATTACAAATACTCAGGACATTCCAAAATAACCATACCAACTTCACTGCATACTTACATGAACATAGGTGCTGGACAGTGACTATCAAAAAAGATACTATTACAACTCCACCAAGTACTTACCTCAGAACAAACACTAGTCACACAATAGACCCACGTTTACAAATCTAAAAGCAAAAAATACTTACCTCAACAGATAACACACAATCACCAAATGTAAAACATAACAAGCCACCTACACCAAACACTTACAAAGAGTACACAGTATACATTAAATAACTTACTATTTTATAAAGTAAATCCACCACGAATTTAAAACTAAAAACTAAAAGCTTCTTATAACCTATTTTTTAAATATTATTTACAGATATTTCACAAATGGCATCGCAAGGAGAAGCAAGTTACGTGACCTCAAGAACCGGACACCAGCTACTAAAGTATGAAGGTTATCTTTATTGCAGAGACAAGGTTGTCAACCTCAGGAGTTATTGGAGGTGTGTACAATTCTAATCTTCACATTGCAGAGGCAGAGCTGTTACTCTAGAAGACACCATTGTTAAGACGACAGATCACAACCACTCTGCCTCTGGAATGGAAATTGAGATTAGAGAAAAAATACAAAAAATACAAAAAATAAAAAATATTGCACACTCCTCCAATGACTCCTGCGGATAGGCTATAAGGGAGGTAGTACAAAATATTCCCATACAGATTGCAGGTAGCATGCCTTCTATACCAAACCTTAGGCGAGTGTTTCAAAGAGAAAAACTGGCAAGTCTCCAACATATAACACCACAATCCTATGAAGACATTAACATCCCCCCAGAACTAACAATGACCTTCTCCAAAGAAACTTTCCTCATTCACGACAAAGAAAACCCTCAAAAAAGAATTTTAATATTTAGCACAACACGCAACTTACTAATCCTACAAAATAGTGAAATTTGGATGATGGATGGAACATTTAAATCTACACCCCATCCATTCACTCAAATTTACACTATACATGCGACAAAAAATAACACTACAGTCCCCCTAGTGTATGCATTATTGCCTGATAAGCATTCCTCTACTTACACTGAATTTTTATCAACAATCAAAAACAAAACACTAAATAAAACACCTAGAAAAGTAATACTAGATTTCGAATTATCAATGATAAACACAATACTGAAAATATATCCACAAACCCAAATTCAAGGATGCTTTTTCCACTTTTTACAAGCATATTGGCGTAGAATACAAAAATCATCCCTAACTAGAAAATATTTCTCAGACTGCATACTACAATTTGAATTTAAAAAAACTCACAGCAATATGCTTTGTACCACCTGCAAAAGTAGATGAGTATTACACAACAATAACAGACTCTAACTATTATACAGTAAATGAAGACAAATTGGCACCCTTACTAAATTACTTTGAAGAAACCTGGATTGGACACCTAAACAGATCTGGTCGCAGACGAAAGCCAAGATTTCCGATAGGATGGTGGAACTGCTACCAAACCTGCTTAGAAGGTGGTGCAAAGACTAATAATGCCATAGAGGGATGGCACAACTCCTTCAATAAAGCAATAGGCAAACCCCACCCAAACCTGTATCATTTCATGGACATTTTGAAAAAGGAGCAAAGTTTCCAAGAAATGAGACTTGCTCAATCACTCTCAGGTAGCCTGAACCCACGCACAAGTAAAAAAAGCAAAGAAATGACCGAAATAATTTTGGCAAAAATACAACAATTTGATACAATAACAGCATCAGACTACCTCGACAGTCTAGCATATATTCTACATTACTAACAACCACTAACCTACTAAAAAATTACTTGCCAGTTTAAAAAAAATAGAGCACCAATTAAATTGGCATTTTTGAAATTATGTTCACACTAAATCTATCCAACCAAAATTGTTCCTACCATTGAAGTTTTCATGTCTTTATCCAAACATGTGTTGCTGAAGAAATCTTCTTCATTAATATAGAAGAAGCATCTCATACTGCAGAAAATAAATAAATAAATAAACATTAATCATCCAACAAAAAAAAATTGGTGATACTAAATGGATGATTAAAAAAACAACTCTATATACGATAAAAACGATTAAAAAAATAAAATATAAGACTTTACCAAACCAGAAATTAGGAAAAAAAACAAATATTAAAAACACCACATACATTTTTTTAACCAAAAAAAAGTAAAAAGATTAATCGGATACTTGCCAAAGCAACATCATTAATTAAAATATTAACAATCGACAAAAAGACATGAAAACGAAATAAAGGACACTACTAATACAAAAGAAAAAAATAATTACGAAGGCTGTTACAATGAACCAAATATTTTTTTCATAAACCGAACAATTGCCTTTCTTATGAATCCCTAAAACAAAATTATCACAAGCAAAAAGACAATTGTTCGCAACTATTAGAAAAGCAGTACAATCATTGTAAACATAAAACACTGCTAAACAATTTTTTTTTTTTTACGATACCACTATCATATACAAAACTGTACGAAAACAAAAAATTTAACATAAAAAACATTCCAAACATCGAAAATCTACTACCTACCTTATAACTACCTCTGACAACTATTTCTGTAATAAAAATACCCTACAACATACTGTAAAATAAAGTATAATCCCACTTACCCGAACAAGGTCTATGCTTCCGTCCTATCTTGACCGTGACGCTCCTCCGACTGAAAACAGAAGACGTCAAACAACGTAAACATGGAAGAGCACTAAAAATAGAAAACAGATTATTTCACTCATAGACTATAATAGAAAAAAGAAGAAAATACCACAAAAAATAGATAAATAAATGTAAAAAAAATTGTCCAAAATTTCAAAAAATCTGTCAATATTAAATAATAAATAAAAAATGTTTTGGCATTTTTTAAACTTTATGTTGAAAATAAAAATTATTTAAAAAAAATAAATGGTGTTTTTATTATTTAAAAATTAAATGTGCATAAAAAAATGTATTATTGTGAATGAAAAAAATTCTAACACCTAAAAAATCAAAAAATCAAAATATCTATGTATTTTCTACAAAATATTAATTCAATAATAAATGTAAATAAAATTATATTAATACAATGTAATATTTATATAAAATTATACATCCAAAAAAAGTAATTAAACAAAAATCATATTAATTTTATCACACCAGAAAAAAATATTCACACCTTCAAAATAGATAAAAAAATTTTTTTATCAAATTTCAAAAATGACAAAAAAGCAAATTACAATAAATCAAAAAAAAATATATTTAAAAAAATAAACTTTTACATTATTATAATCAAAATTCTACTCTACCAAATACTATTATATTAAACATCCAAATATAAATTTTTAAACATAACTATTTTAAAACAAAAAAATATATACATCTTTAACAACACAAAATAAAAAAACAATACAAAGCCTAAAAAAAAAAAAAATCACCTGTATTAACAAATTATAAAGTATCAATACATTCCCAAATCAATATCCACCAATAAACAAAATTCCATCCCTAAAAAAAAAATGTACACCAATATAAAAAATACCCAAAGGTATAAAAAAATACCTGATTATAAAAACACTTCCCCACCCATAACCCCTACATCCCCTATATCCCACCCCTAATTCTACTCATACTTTTAATAAAACAATTAAAAACATTACCCAAATACATTAAATAATACCTGAGTAGTAATATACTTCCCACCCATAACCCCTAGATCCCAAATATCCCATCCATTACACCACAACACGTTTTTTTGAAAAAATTACAAAATTACCCAAATCTACAAATTAATACCCAAGTACTAAAACGCTTCACCACCCATGACCCCTCCATTCAGTCTATCCCATCCCTTATACCACAATTTATTTTTTTTAAATAATTTTTAAATTACCCAAATGTATAACAAAATACACAAGTATTAATATACTTACCACCCATAACACCTACATCCCATATATCCCATCTATTATCCCACAGCTTATTTTTGAAAATATAAATAAAATATTACCCAAGTATACCAACTAATACCCAAATTACTAATACACTTCTCCACCCATAACCCCTACATCCCATATATCCCACCCATAATCCTACAGCATATAATAAAAAATATGTAAAAAATTACTCATCTATATCAATTAATAATACTTCAGTATTAATACACTTAACGACCCATAACCCCTGTATCCCATATATCCCACACCTAAGTCCACAGCAAGTTTTCCAAAAAAATATCCCAATTCTACAAATTAATACCTCAGTATTACTAAATTTACCAAGCCAGAACCCTTACAACCAATTTATCCCATACCTTACCCCATACAATATTTTTAAATATTTTTAAAAAAATTACCAAATTATTTAAAATAATACCTAATTATTGATAAACTATCCCACCCATAACCCCCATCTCATGTATCCCAATCCGTATCCCACAATTAATTTTCCAAAAAACAAACTAAAAATTAACCAACAGCATAAATTAATACCTAAATACTAATACAATTCACCACCCATAAAAAACTGCTTCCCATATATCCCACCCCTTATCCACATAAATTATACAAACTTCAAATAAAAAAGAATCCCACATTATAAATTAATACCTGAGTATTAATACACTCCCCCACCCATAACCCCTAAATGCCAGATATCCCATCCCTAAATCCACAACATAAATTCTAAAAATTTCAAAAAACAACTGTATAAATTAATACCTAAGTATTAATACACTTCCCCACCCATAACATACACAAACCATACATTCCATACCTTAATCCACAACATATCCTTAAAAAAATATACAAAAATATGCTCAAAGTCCTAATAAAATACCCAACTATTAATACACTGCCCCACCCAGATCTCACACAAAAGAAAAAATACCCAAGTATAAAAATTAATACCCAATTATTAATACACTTCCCCACCCATAACCCCTACATCCCATATATCCCGCCTCTAAATCCACAACATAAATACCCAAATGATAAAAAACAAGTATATAAATTAATACATGAGTATTAACACACTTCCCCACCCATAACATCCACAACCCATACATTCCATCCCCCAATCCACAACATGCCCTTAAAAAAAAATATGTAAAAAATACTCACATTCATAATAAAATAACCAAGTATTGATACACTACCCCACACAGATTTCACACACAAAAATACCCAAGTATATAAATTAATACCCAATTACTAATACACTTCCCCACCCATAACCCCTACATCCCATATATCCCACCCCTAAACCCACAACATAAATTACAACATTTAAAAAAAGTACTTAAATTAATACCAGAGTATTAATACACTTCCCCACCCACAACCCATACATTCCATCCCTTAATCCACAGCATATCCTTAAAAAAATACAAAAAAATATACTCAAAGTCCTAATAAAATACCCAAATATTAATACACTGCCCCACCCAGATTTCACAAAATAAAAAAAATACCCCGTATATAAATTAATACCCAATTACTAATACACTTCCCCACCCATAACCCCTACATCCCATATATCCCACCCCTAAACCCACAACATAAATTACAACATTTAAAAAAATACAAGTACTTAAATTAATTCCTGAGTATTAATACACTTCCCCACCCATAACGCCCACAACCCATACATTCCATTCCTTAATCCACAGCATATCCTTAAAAAAATATAAAAATATATACTCAAAGTCCTAATAAAATACCCAAGTATTAATACACTGCCCCATCCAGATTTCACAAAATAAAGAAAAAATACCCAAGTATATAAATTAATACCCAATTACTAATACACTTCCCCACCAATAACCCCTACATCCCACATATCCCGTCCCTTAACCCACAGCATGCCACACCATAACAAAAATACTCAAATACAAATTTTAATACCTGAGTAATAATACCCAACCCTACTCATAACCCCTCCATCCCACATATATCACCCCTAAATCCACATAATAATTTAAATAAATTTTAAAAAATACCCAAGTATATACATTACTACCTAATACCTAACAAAAAATTTAAAAAAATACTCAAAAATTCAAACTCATAATTGCGCTATATAACTCCAAAAACACTAGACAAAATCAAAACAGTTTAAAATAAAAACTTCAGTATCACTACCCATATAGATAAATAAAAAAAATATACATATAAAAATATATATCTAAAGACATATATACATAAAAATAATATATTTACACATATATAAATTAATATATACAAACACAAACATAAATAAACACAACATATACAATAATACAAATATGAAATATACATATGTATAAAATTAAAAATATAATAATTAAACCTTAAACAAATAAATAACAAAACACAAAACTTACCTTAAAATTTGTTATAAAAAAATGCACTTACCTTAAAATTTGTTGTTCTGGCATTAGTTGTTAAGGCAAAATCGTTGTTAAGGCAGTAGTTGTTCTAAACTTCGTTGTTAAGACCTAGTAGTTCTTCAGGATTCGTTGTTAAGGCAAGCAGTAGTTCCAACGTAGTTGTTCAGGTTGTTTCCCTGCCCTATTTGTGGATCTTTTTGCGATAACACACCTCCCACGGCGAATTGAGAAGCATCAGCCTCATCTTAAAATGGCTGCACAGGATCTGGGTGGTGTAAAATGGGAGCGGAGGTGAAACTTCTTTTCAGAGTTGTGAAGGCCTGTTCCGCTGATCGAAACCAGATAAATAATTGTCCCTTCTTTAATAAGGTGGCTATAGGGACCACTATTTGTGAGAATTGTGGGATGAAGCGCCTATAAAAATTGGCAAAACCAAAACTCTTTTGGACATCCTTAACAGATGAATGGGTTGGCCATGAAAGAATAATGTCTACCTTTTTGGGTCCTTGCTAATGTTGCTGGGTGATAAGTGATATCCAAGGAACTCTATTGAGTCAGTGTTAAACGTACATTTTTCTAATTTGACATAAAGGGGATGTTCACGTAGACGTTGCAGAATGGCCATAACATGCTGAGTGTGCTCCTGTTTATTTTTTTGAGAATATCAAGATGTCATCTATATAGACAACAGCGCAGACATCTAGGAACTCATGTAATATATAATTGATAAAGTATTGGAATTCCGCTGGGGCATTGCAAAGCCCAAAGGGCATCACTGTGTAATCGAACAAACCAAACTTTGTCCGAAAGGTGGTCTTCCATTCTTCTCCTTCCTTGACACGGATCAGATGATGTGCATCATGCAAGTCTAGCTTGATGTGAATTGTGGCGACCATGATGATCTGCCATGAGACCTCCCTTTTGACTTTAACTGGTCTCGGTGTGGCATCTTCAGTTGCTTGCAACATAGCGCTTCGTCTCATGGTTCCATATGGCCTTCAGATTTATCTGAGTATAGTCATCACAGGCACTGAAATCAGGGACCATAGACATACTTCTTTAGTTCTGTCACAGGCATCTGTTTGCAGCAGTCCCTACACTGTTGGTTTAGGTGACATTATCCCTTTCACACTGGTAAAATGTTCGAAAAAATGGTCTTGAAAAGACCAAGGAGTGTCTTCGGATTTGAATATGAAGCAGGGTAGTCTTTGTCCTCTGTGCAAGCTTCTTCCAGAATGTGTTTCCTCCTTTATGTTGGAATGCTCCAAAGAAAAGGTGTCAGGATTCTCCTAAACTTGTTCTGATGGTACAGCAGACCCACATCCCCTTCCCCCCACCTCCATAACACTGTCCCTTGACGTCTTTGGGTCGAAAATCAGTCTCCGGCTCTGGCCTTGTCACTGTATTTTGTAGGGTGCCCAGCAATGCGCCCTCTTGCACCAATTTATATTTCTGGTTTTGAAGGCCTTACAGGCCGAGCAAATTGTTTTCCTTGCTGTCTCAAGGGAACCAGTGGTTATACACTATGTGAAGGTCAGACCACAAGAACTCTGAACTGTATTTAGAGCAGAACAGGAAGGGTGTGTTCTCCAGAGCCCATCCACACTACCCATTCCTGAGGCATTAAGCTGGCTCTCTCTATATAGTGCACTAAAATGAAGTACACCATGCAGAGAGTCCAGTGGATTCCCAATTGGTTTTGTAGAGGCAAAGATAGATAGGACTAATGCTCTATTTTGTGGTAGTGTGGGCGAGCGGTTAGGCTTATCAGCAGGTAGTGCTAAGCATTTGTTGTACTCACAGTGTCAATAAATGAGACACACTCTTAAAGAATAAATCTGAGATCAATTTAGAAAAAAAACAATATGTTTCAAACCCAAGAACTTCGTCATCAGGTAAGTAGACTTTTAAGCATAAATAGTTTGCAGTTTCAGAAATCAACACAGTGTAATTTTCAAAGTTCTCTCAATGTTATCCTGTGTAAGAAAAACAATGTTCAGCAAACACAGGGTTAACAACAACTTACGAGGCCAATCTCAGGGAGTTAAGGTAAGTGCTGGGCACTGTTAAGAACCACACCAGCTGATCCCTCTGGGCAGCACTGGGGTGGCTGGGTGTAGGAGTGCAGTAAGGCATCGGGTGCCCCATGATTTCCTATAGGAGTTTGGTCCTCGTGAAGACAGGCTGCAGGTAGGTTGCAAACTTGGAGTGCTCGGGGACATAGGTGTACCTTTGGTCCTTTTCTCCAGGGCCAAAGGGCGACTGATGTAGGGGTGTCCCTAGGCATCAGGTTTTCTCGTCCGGGGGCGTCCTGTGTTGAGACTGCAGCTCTCATGACTACTGACTACTAGATGAGCCATCCAGTAGTAAGCTCTGATATCCAGGAGGGCTATACCACAGTTGAATTGGTTTCATTGCAGCATCTGCAGTGCTACTCTGGGGTGCCCATTTTTCCATAATAGCTTATTAGCTTCCACATCAATCTCAGTCAAAATCGATTCCGGGATTTTGTGATATATGTTTTGCAGTATATATAGGACTTTGGGCAAGGTGATCATTTTAAACATGGCTGCTCTGCCCGGGATTGTTAGTGGCTTTCAGCGGTTTGTGTCTGCATGGAATTCCGCTAACACCCTCCTACCGTTCAGTTTTAGACAGCGCTTTTGGTCTGAGGTTACATACATTTTCTAGTGTTTGAAGCCCTCTGTATGTGTTTGCAGCTGTCCTGGGAGGGAGGACATATCCAGCTCCCTGCCATTGGGGTATAGGACTGATTTGCCCCACTTGATATCATATCCGGAGTGAGCGCCATATTTCTCAAAGACCTGGAATCACCTGGGAAATGACTCTTCCGGTCAGGTAATGTATCTCAGGATGTCATCCGCATAAATTGAAATCTTTTTGCTCCCCGAGACAGTCTCTGTAGTTCAAAAGCGCATAACGTCAGGATGATCATGAACCAAGCAGGCCAGCGGTTCCAGGATCAGGGCAAATAGAAGGGGGGACAAAGGGCATCCTTGCTGAGTCCCACTTTCAATAGAAAACTCTCAGCAGAGGACCCCCATTGACTCACACCACAGCCATAGCCACCTGGTATAGCAGCGTAATCCAGGCCTTGAATTTAGGGCCGAGCCCCGATATCTTCAGAGCTTGCTCTAGAAATGGCCAGTGCACTGTATCAAAGGCCTTTTCATCATCACTCATGAGAGGAATATGTGAGGTTCTCGTTTGGGGTGGACTTCAGCAAACAAATTGTGGAGTCTACGGAGGTTGTATCTAGTTGACCGCCTCGGCATAAACCCTGACTGGTCTTTATAAATCAGTGGGAATAGGACTCCAATGAGTCCCGTAGCCAAAACTGTGGCCAGGATCTTAGTTTCAACATTGAGTAGTGAACCATAACTCGTCACAGGCTTCCCCTGCTTATGAATTAATAATAGTGTGGCACTTCTTAAGTCTGGCGGCAGTATTCACACATCCTGGGCCTCTAAGTAAATATTGAGGAGGTGGGGACTTAGGACCCCAGCGTTGTTCTTTAAGATTTCAACCAGGAGGCCGTTGAGACCTGGAGTCTTCCCCAAGGAAAATGTTGTATAGCTGCCTGGATCTCTGAGTGTGATTTCTCCTCAAGGGCCTAGCGGTCTTGTATTGATCTATTTAGATAGTATTAAAATATACGCTTCTACCACACTTCAGAATTACCAAAAAATGTGCTTCATTTGTGCTTTCTATATTGTGAAATGTCTGCACAGTTCATTTACAGACATTCAAATTTTGTTTCGTTAGCCAGCAAGACTGACAAATGTGACAAAATAAGTACAAGATTTAAAGGCCTGTTTACAGAAATCCGGTGCTGGTCAACGAATATGGTAAATAAGGTTTGGGCAAGGGAAGGAACAAACTAAAGCTGGACAGCCTAAAACAAATAATCCAGCAAATAGAAAGCAAGCAGATGTGAGTTACAAGCCACAAAGCTAATGGTAAGCAATGGGTGGAATGCATTCCCAGGGAAGCTTTCTGAATGTCTCCAAGATGTTGTTGGCAAGCAAAACATCTGAGCTGCGTGGTAGGCTTCGACCTAAAAAGAATGAGGCAAAATCTTTGTCGGAATACACTTTGGGGCTCAGGGAGGAGTCATAAGATATCAAGAGATCAAAGAAAGAAAAAACTGCAAACATCTGCATGTAACACTAGAAAGGAGTGTAAAGCGTATGTGATCTACAGAATCATTATTTACTAACATTCCATCTGCTACCATTTCTAAGCAGATTATACCTGACTATGCAGGACATTCTTGTAAATTGAAAACTAGCCTTACTTACTAAAACCATTAACAAAGCCCAGTCCTGCATGTCCATCCACAATCTAAAAACTAAACTCTGTCAAAAGGCCTTATCTTCCAGCGGCATGCCCCAGTCCAGTTGAAGATTAGCTAAACACCCTTGGCTGCTAGACTGCAAGCCTTCAATCAGTGAACGTTTCAAATCTGCCTGGTTTATACACACCTTCCATGCTTACAAACTACTCAGTTAAAGCAGCACAAACCAGATAAAAGTTGTCAAGGAGGATTAAATGTTTCTTTCTCCAGGTTGACATCAAATCTGTAACAATCACTAGTGCAGTATAGAACAGACTAAAATAACTACTGCTTGGTATTCACAAACTCCACCTTGAACCCCTGAAGGAAGCCCTCCTTGTGGCTATTAAATTAGTCTCAATGAACAAGGAGGTATGAGTGCACGCACACCAGTTCTAATCATTCCTAAATGGCTTCCACTAGACCTCAGGAGCATTTTAAAGTTGTCAGCATAGTACATAAAGCTTTTCAAACTAGGAAAGTCATTAGTTTAACCATACAGCAGGGGTACAGAAAAAAAAGGCCAGGCTATCTAAACCAGAATTCAGATGGCACCAATCGCCACCAGCCACACCACCTAGTATCGATGGGGAGAAGATACCCTGCACAATGGCCTATCTCAGCCATGGAAACACCTCTAGCAAAAGTGCAAGTGGAAGACCTTGGGCTGGTAAAATAAACCCATATTCCCTCTGGAAGTTCTTGCTTCACAAGAACATAGCACATCGTGATGCAACATTATCCCACAAGACAAGGTCCTCTTCCGCACTGCTTTCCCCTCCTAGTTAAGTTCCTAAAAAAGTCTTGTTATTAGACCTCCACATTTTGGTACTGTTGATGTAAAAACACATCCTTTCAGGAGTCCAGTCGGTAATCTCTTAGATGGAAAGGGGCCACCACTCTAGGAAGGAAAATCTCCATTAGTTTGTAAAACCTAATTGTCCTTGAAGAAGCGTGTGTATTGCAGACACTCAGCCCATGCAAAACAAAGATGCGCCTGACCGAAGTGATAGCAACCAGAAAACTGCAAAATCTTAATTTACTTAAAGAATGAGTTTACCCGCAGCACCTAGCAAGAAGGTCAACAACACAATCAAATCCCATTGTGGCAAGACAAAAGTGGGTGGAAGCAGATTTCTGGGTCACTATAATTAGAACCTTTAACATGGATATCTGGTCCCCGAGGGGACGTATTACCAACAAAACTCCGATGCATCCCTTGGCAGTACCCACTGCCTCTCCCCGCTGGAGCTGTTCCGAAATGCAAGCCTTGAAATTGTGATTGTCGTGATCTAAGCACTAAGCAACAAACCTGTTCCTTCTCCGGGAGTAAACCATCACAGTGGCAGCATGCCGGCTGAAAGGTTGACATCAACCACCTACAAGGGCAAGTGAAACGTGCTCATGTGCCCTGGCTCAATCTCAAGCCATTAAGGAGGCTGCTCTGGTTGTCGGAGTGCGAACATGACCTTCAGATCGGGAGGGGGATGGAGCAGGTTAACTGAGAGGTACATAAGGCCTGTGTACCACACGCTTCTCAGGCAGTCAAGGGAAAGAAATATTACTTTTGAAAGATCATGACGTGTCTTCCTCTCAAGAAATCAAGGGTATAGGGGTAAATATGCAATGCAAGGCCTTTCTCTTTTCCCGCTGCGGTCAGACTGATGTGAAAACTCACTCTTCTGGAGCCAAAAAGTATGATTTCAAGTTCCTCCAGGTGGACACGCCGCCAGAGGGCGGGTGCATGTCACTAGTGTGGCCACAGCTGATGCAGGATAGACATGGTCTGAGACAGAATCTTCGGCACTGACCACAAAGTCAAGTTAGCATCACTGTCTCGGGGAGATGACAATGGTGTCAGCAGGGTCTCCCCTTCGAAAGAGCCGCTGCTGACTCGACATGGTGATTTCAAACGGAATAGGAGAACCGAGAAGAAAAAATGACTTACCTGCAGCAACTGTCTTTCTGGTAGACTATCTATCAGCAGATTCCTCCCCCTGTAAAATAAAACCCAATCATTACTGGTAGAGGGTGCCTGTCCCGATTGTTGATCAGTGTCAGGATTTGCTCACAAAGCAGAGTGGGAGCCTGCTGCGCATGTATGTTTGGCGGCCCGCAATATGAGGCCAAACATACATGCGCAGTGAGGGGAGTGCACAGTGCACTTCCCTCACTGCTCGTCACCCCGTGGCCCCACCCCCCTTCATAAGGAAGGGACAATAAACATAGTTTTTTTGTCCCTTCCATGTGAAAGGTTTGCAGCTTCTCCTGCTGGCGGGGCGCGACGCTCCTCCACCTACATGGAGGAAGTGCCACTGCTTAAGGTGCTGCACCCGTGCAAGGATGTCAATTTCCATACTTTCTTTCCTAGGTGATAGAACAGACTGACATTTATGCAGTAGTGCAGTATTAAAGATATATTTTGTGATCTTATTAACTCCTACAACTCATTCATCAAACGGGAAGGCAGCAGGCCAGCAGGAATCTGCAGGTAGAGTATCCACTAAAAAGATAGTTACCACAAGTAACATTTTCTTCTGATGGATACTTCTACCTGCAAATGCCTCACTTGCAGAACAGATTTCATACCAATACCCAACGGTGTAGCTTGGTCAGTAATATTAGGGTGGGGTGAGCTACAGATTTTACAACAATCATGCTGCAATATGTAATGTAATAATACAGTATAGGACAAGCAGGGTGCATGAGAGGGGCTAAAGGGGCAGTGGAAAGGGAGACAAATGAGGATCGGTAGGTGTACTAAGTGAGAGAAAACACAATATTTTGTAAAACAACCAATGTTTTTGAAGACTTTCAAAGCAGAGAGGGAGAGATTGTGTGTGTTTTTGTCTGTGTTTATGTATAAATTCCTTGTGAAATCCGACAGACACCTCACCAAACCCAACTGAAAGCACATGTACCCAAATATTTTCCAAAAAATACATTTATTAGAGGGGTGTAACATTCAAAGCCCCCTACCCCCCGAAGCTACGTCCCTGACCCTACCTAGGAGAATAAGGGTATATGACTGGTTAAGCAAGGAAATCTTGCAGAATGGATATGTCAAAATATCCGTCCCTGTGCACTTCTGAATCCAGGCAGTAATGATTTGGGAGGGTGTGTAAGGATGCCCATGTTGTGCCTTACAGATTTGTGCAATTGGCACTCCTCTGGCAAGTGCAGAAGTCGTCAATGTAGCCCTGATGAAATGGGCTCTGATCCTTTTCCGAGGTTGTTCCTTAGCTAAGGTATAGCAGGCCTTGATGCAGAGGATGTTCAACCGCGAGACCCCTTTTGCACCACCTTGCTTTTTTTGATACCACAGTACACAAAGAGATGGATGTCTAATTGAAAATCCTTGGTGCGGCTGAAGTAGGGATTAATCGCCTGCCTAGGATCCAACCAATTGTAGGAAAGTACCAACTTGCCTGGCAATTTACCCCCCATTTTTCACTTGTGTGTCAGTTTGTTTTTGCCTGTCTCACTGGAATCCTGCTTGTCAGGACCCCAGAGCTCATAGTTGTGGCCTGAATGTGTTCCCAGTGTGGTGCCTAATTGTGTCACTGAGGCTCTGCTAATCAGAACCTCAGTGCTTATACTCTCTCTGCCTCTAAAATTGTCACTGCAGGCTAGTGACCATTTTTACCAACTCTAATTGGCACACTGGAACACCCTTATAATTCCCTAGTATATGGTACCTAGGTTCCCAGGGTATTGGGGTTCCAGGAGATCCCTATGGGCTGCAACATTTATTTTGCCACCCATAGGGAGCTCAGACAATTCTTACACAGGACTGCCACTGCAGCCTGAGTGAAATAATGTCCACGTTATTTCACAGCCATTTTACACTGCACTTAAGTAACTTATAAGTCACCGATATGTCTAACCCTCACTTAGTGAAGGTTGGGTGCAAAGTTACTAAGTGTGAGAGCACCCTGGCACTAGCCAAGGTGCCCCCACATAGTTCAGGGCAATTTCCTCGGACTTTGTGAGTGCGGGGACACCATTACACTTGTGCGCTACATATAGGTCAATACCTATATGTAGCTTCACAATGGTAACTCCGAATATGGCCATGTAACATGTCTAAGATCATGCCAAATCTGGTATTTGCGTGCCAATCCCATGCATCCCCGGGGCTCCAGTATGGACTCCGGGTACTGCCAAACCAGCTCTCTAGGGTTTTCACTGCAGCTACTGCTGCTGCCAACCCACAGACAGGCTTCTGCCCGCCTGGGGTCTGGGCAGCCCAGTCCCAGGAAGGCAGAACAAATGATTTCCTCTGAGAGAGGGTGTTACACCCTCTCCCTTTGGAAATAGGTGTTAAGGGCTGGGAAGGAGTAGCCTTCCCTAGCCTCTGGAAATACTTTGAAGGGAACAGATGGTGCCATCCTTGCATGAGCCAGTCTATACCGGTTCAGGGATCCCCCAGCCCCTGCTCTGGCGCAAAACTGGACAAAGGAAAGGGGAGTGGCCACTCCTCTGTCCATCACCACCCCAGGGGTGGTGGCCAGAGCTTCTCCAGTGTGTCCCAGACCTCTGCCATCTTGAAATGGAGAGGTGTGAGGGTACAATGGAGGCCTCGGAGTGGCCAATGCCAACAGGTGACGTCAGAGATCCCTCCTGATATGTGCTTACCTGACTAGGTGGCCAATCCTCCTTTGGGGGCTATTTTAGGGTCCCTCCTGTGGGTTTCGTTTCAGATAACGAATGCAAGAGCTCACCACAGTTCCTCTGCATCTCCCTCTTCGACTTCTGCCAAGGATCGACCGCTGACTGCTCCAGGATGCCTGCAAAACTGCATCAAAGTAGCAAGAAGACTACCAGCGACATTCTAGCGCCTAATCCTGCCGGCTTTCTCGACTGTTTCCTGGTGGTGCATGCTCTGGGGGCTGTCTCCCTTCACCCTGCACTGGAATCCAAGAAGAAATCTCCTGTGGGTCGACGGAATCTTCCCCTGCTAACGCAGGCACCAAATTTCTGCTTCACTGGTCCTCTGGGTCCCCTCTCATCGTGACGAGCATGGTCCCTGGAACACAGGAACTGGATCCAAGTGACCCCAGCAGTCCAGTGGTTCATCTGTCCAAATTTGGTGGAGGTAATTCCTTGCTTCCCCACGCCAGACAGTAATCCTGTGTACTGCGTGAACTGCAGCTGCTAGGGCTTCTGTGCACTTTTGCAAGGAATCTTTCTTGCACAGCACAGCCCAGGTCCCCAGCACTCCGTCCTGCATTGCTCAACTCGCTCAGTTGACCACCGACTTCGTGGGACCCGCCTTAGTAGTGTTGAGACAATTGCAGTGCTCAGTTTTCTTGAACCCATGTTCAAGTGCTTCTGTGGGTGCTGCCTGCTTCTGCATGGGCTCTCTGTGTTGCTGAGTGCCCCCTCTGTCTCCTACTCCAAGGGGCGACCTCCTGGTCCTTCCTGGGCCCAGGCAGCACCCATTTTCTTCAACAGCAACCTTTGCAGCTAGCAAGGCTTGTTTGTGGTATTTCTGCATGGAAACAACCCTGCATCCTCCAGCACGCCGTGGGACATCTTCTGTGCAAAGGAGAAGTTCCTTGCATCTTCCGTTGTTGCAGAATCTTCAGCTTCTTTCAGCCAGTCAGTTTGCACCTTCATCTGGGGTTTAGTGGGCTCCTGCCCCCCCTGGATACTTTTGTGACTCTTGGACTTGGTCCCCTTCCTTTGCAGGTCCTCAGGTCCAGGAATCCGTCTTCAGTGTTTTGCAGTCAGTTGTGGTCCTTGCAGAATCTCCTATCACGACTTTAGTGTGTTTCTGGGAAAGTAGGGTAACTTTACTACTAATTTTCAGGGTCTTGGGGTGGGGTATGTTGGACACCTTTAGTGTTTTCTTACACTCCCAGCGACCCTCCACACACTACACTAGGCCTGAGGTCCCTAAGTGGTTTGCATTCCACTTCCTTAGTATATGGTTTGTGTTGCCCCTAGGCCTATTGCATCCTATTGTATTCTACAGTGTTTGCACTACTTTTCTAACTGTTTACTTACCTGATTTTGGTTTGTGTGTTTATTTTGTGTATTTTACATACCTCCTGAGGGAGTATATCCTCTGAGATATTTTTGGCACATTGTCACTGAAATAAAGTACCTTTATTTTCAGTAACCCTGAGTATTGTGATTCTTATGATATAGTGCTATATGATATAAGTGGTATAGTAGGAGCTTTGCATGTCTCCTAGTTCAGCCTAAGCTGCTCTGCTATAGCTACCTCTATCAGCCTAAGCTGCTAGGACACTACTAATCTACTAATAAGGGATAACTGGACCTGGCACAAGGTGTAAGTACCATCAGGTACCCACTATATGCCAGGCCAGCCTCCTACACCAATGCAACTGTTCCTCCTCTTTCGTAGGATGAGGGAGAGGATAGAAGGTCAGAAGGGTAATTGATTGACCGAGATAGAAGGGGGTCACCAGTTTAGGAAGGAAAGCAGCCTTGATTCTCAACCCTAATTTATCCAGAAAGGAAGAAATGAAGGGAGGGTGATAACTGAGGGTATGCAGCTCACACACCTTTCTAGCAGAAGTGATGGTAACCCAAATCACAGTTTTGAAGGTTAATCTTCAAACAGTACAACTGTGAAGGGGCTAAAATGGACTCCCGATCAAAAAAGGTGAGAACTAGGTCCACATCCCCCTAGAGAACCACACGAGGAGTTGGAGGAAACTAAATGGTTATTTACCTGCAGGAGTAAGATTTGCAGCTTGAAGAGTTTTCTGGATTCGCATGTGCATTTTTCTGCCATCTAGTAGTTGGGTCCAGAACTCTCCTCTTGTATAGCCGTCTCTTTTCTCTTTCATTATTTGTTGTTGTTGGGTGTCAACTGTCTTCACCATTTGGTGCTTAGTCCTGCCTCTCTTTACGTCAGATCCCTTCCCAGAAGCCTCCACAGGTGTTCCCCATCTTTAGATTTTTTCTCTGGCAATTGCTTGTCTATTTACTGTCCCATGGGATTCCCCTTGTCTGTACCTTCTTTATATCCCTTGTCTAACCTTATTTCCTGGGAAGGCAGGTGGGTCTTATTTGAATCCAGAAAATTCTTCATGCTGCAAAGCTATTCCTACAGGTAAATAACTGTTTTGTTTTGCAGCATAAATCTTTTATGGATTGACATGCTGTGCATTACTTTTGTAGCTGTTTATTGTGGTGGCTGGGTTGAAGATGAGGTTGAGATGGTAAACATAATTATAGATTTGCTGCATTTGGCACATAATCCACCATCTGCAGCATAAATTTAAGATTTTAACAAAAAAATGTGTTCCTAGCCAAAACGCTTTAAACGCTACTAAAAATGCAGCAACACGTGTTACTGTGCAGTGGAAGCCCCTTTGCAAAACTGGACTGGTTATCTTTGTTGCCTATTGATATATGTGGGTGCTAAACTGGTTCTAGTGAGGTGCAACCAATGCCCAGGCCTAGTTTTTAAATGATTAAATAATGAAGTAGTACCAGTACAAAATGTGCTGCATTATGCAACACAATTTGCCTTTTCCTGCCGCTTAATTTACTGAACCCGCAGCACAATTTAGCCCTCTCCTACCACATAAATCCAGAGGCCCTGTGCATAGGTTAGATAGCTGTTTAGCAGATGAGTAAGGTATCCGATGACTGTAGTGTCTTGTGACCTCTCCTGAAAAAGGCCAGATCTATGGCACCATTTAGAGTATTCCTCCCATGTGGCTGTGTAGCATTTCCTTGTTGGCAGTCATCTTGCTTCTCTGAGGACTTCCATTGCTTTCTCCAAGAGTCCTAGATGTCCGAACTCTGTCATCAAGTACAATGCTGCTAGACTCAGTGTGTTTGGCTCTGGGTGGAGAACCTTCTCCTTACATGGAGAGCAGGTCTTGTAACGATGGTAGTCTGTGTACATTATGTGCCATCTCAATCAGATCTGAGAACCAGGTTTGTCTTGCCCACTGGGGAGCGATGAGTATTTGTGTCATCTGGGATTACCTGCATTGGTTGATCACTATTGAAAACAGTGGAATCAGGGGAAAACTTAAGCAGATTTCCCTCAACAGTCTATCAACAGCACATTCTCTAGGGAATGGTGGTGTGGGTGTCTGGGTGCAAAGAACTGGCATTTTGTGGTTTGTGGTGCTGCAAACAGGGCTATCACTGGTCTCACCCACTTTTTGAACACCTTCTCAATCACTGCTTTATTCAGATCCCACTTATTTGAGGTGGATGCTTGCTTGCTTGCTCAGTTCGTCCACTTCTATATTGTCTACATTGTAGCTCCACCGTTGTTATTGTTACCTTTCTCTGGATGGCCCATCACCATATCTCCTGTGCTATCTTTGATGGGTTAAAGGATTTTGCCCCCCGCTTGTTGAGGTAGAAGGCTGTTGTTGTATTGTCTGTTTGAACTTCTATTGATTTGCCCCACAACTGTTTCTGAAAGGCTTTTCTGCCTAGGAACACTTTCCTTAGTTGCAGCAGGTGTATATGCTGTACTGCCTCTTAGTGTGTCCAGAATCCTCCGATCTTGAGCTTCCGCCTATGAGCTCCCCACGCCATATGCAAGCCGTTCGCAGTGATGGTCACTATTGGATTTAGTAGCATGAGGAGCCTTCCTATTATATTCATCCTGTTCCACCATGTCATTTCCTCCAGCATTCTTTGTGGGACGACCACTAGATCATCCCAACTCCCTATTGCCTGTGACAATTGGCTCTGGACCCATTCCTGGATCGGTCTCATGTGTAACCTCACATGTGGTATGCAGGAAGCCATCATTCCCAGTAACATGTACCCATGATGTGGACACTGGAGACAGCCTGCCTGTCAAAAGCAGAATCTACAGAACTTCTGATCAAGGCAGGGACGCATCAGAGTTGAAATAAGCAAGATATTGGAACTTGGGGTGATAGAGCTCTCTGAAAGTCTCTAAGCCAGCCCAGTAATCTTAGTCCCTAAACCTCAGTCCAAGGGAGGTAACCCAGAGCTGAGGTTTTGTGTGGGCTAATGGGGCCTCAGTGCTGTCACCAAGACAAATGCCCACTCCATTCCAAGGGCAGATGAATTGATTGACAGGCTGGGTGCAGACAAATTTCTCAGTACTTTTGATTTATGATCAGGGAACTGGTAAATTGGTCTGACCCCAGGAACCAAAGAGAAAACATTCTCAATCTCAGATGGGCATATCCAGTTCACTGTAATGGCATTTGGATTAAAGAATGCCCATGCCAACTTCCAAAGGATGGCAAACAAAGGCCCTCATTACAACATTGGCGGTAAATCCTGCTTACCGCCATGCAGAAGACCCGGCCGCAGAATTCCGCCACAGCTATTACAACCCACAGCTCAGAATCCGCCAAAATCTAGACACCCACACAAGTCCGCCACACCAAAGGTCAGTGATAAACTGGCGATAACAATACCTCCACCGTCACACCAACAGGAATACGCCCACACTATCACGACCCGCAAATCCACGCGGCGGTCTTTCAACCGCGGTATTCCATTGGCAGTACACACCACCGCGCTCATAATACACACACATTTACAAAACACAGCCACATTGGACAATTCGAAATACACACACCTGATACACATACACACACCACTCCCACACACCCAATACAATATAAAACACACACCCACATTACCCACAAACCCTTCCAACGAACAATTTGGAAGAAGCAGGGAGACAGCAAAGCAAAGATCACACCAGCATACAGAGGCACACAACACCATCAATCATACACATCCACGCACAAAACACCACACACCCCTAAACATCACCCCACACATCACAACACACACCACCTCACACATCACCCACACCACCCCACGGCAACGCAAAGACACCCCAGGTTTTCTGAGGAGGAGCTCAGGGCCATAGTGGAGGAAATCATCTGGATAGAGCCACAGCTATTCAGATCACAGGTGCAGCACACCTCCATAGCTAGGAAGATGGAGCTATGGCGCAGAATCGTGGACAGGGTCAACGCAGTGGGACAGCACCCAAGAACGCTGGATGACATTAGGAAGAGTTGGAACGACCTACGGGGGAAGGTGCGTTCCGTGGTCTCAAGACACCACATTGCGGTTAAGAGGACTGGCAGCGGACTCCCACCTCCTCCCCCACAACTAACAACATGGGAAGAGCAGGTCTTGGCTATACTGCATCCTGAGGGCCTCGCAGGAGTTGCAGGAGGGATGGACTCTGGTAAGTCAAATCTTAGCTACTTCACCCCCCACCCTACCTGCATGCTATCACATATCCCCATTCTCGACCTCACCCCCATCACTCCAACTCCTCACAAATGTCCCACTATCACAAACCACACATCCCAACACCAAGCCCTGCATGCAACAACAAAGCATGGACACCCATCACCAATGCATGTCCACTACAGTTACCCACACTGACCCCTAAACAATTATCACACAAGGTCCTACACAAGAATGTAAGCACTGGGATACAGGGTCACCCACCCATTGCACACCATGGCACACACAGATGCAATAATCATGCCTTTACACCCCTGCAGGACCCCTACCCAACGTCACCGGACAGGAGGTTCCAGACTTGTCCACTCCCACCACAGAAGAGGCCCACAGTGATGACAGCAGCTCTGTCCAACTGGATCTAGATGACCAGCCCGGCCCATCTGGGACCTCGGGACAGTCCGTTCCCCTCACACAGTCACAGGCCACCACAGAGCCTCCCCCACTCAGAAAAAACACCAGCACAGCACCCACCCAGTGGGCCCATACCTCTGTCCCCAGGACACGTCAAGCAGCAGTGTGTCCACCACTACAGGGAACCCAGGCTAACCCACTACCCCAAGAACAGCAGGGACCTGGGGGCAGTGGCAGTGGGCACACGGTTCAGGGGACAGAGGCCCAGGAAAACCGGGTAACTGGAAGGTCTGCTGTGTGACAGGGGGAGGACAGGCCCAGGGAACATCATGGGAGCGTACCATCATTCCCAGGATACAATTTCAACGGTACTGGCCAAGTTTCAGGAGACCCAGCGGCTGCAGGAGGAACAGTATTTGGGGTTCAGGGAGGAACTCAAGTCCATCAACACCACCCTGGGCACCATTGTAGGGGTGCTGAAGGACCTCATGAACACCAGGAGGGACACTGTGGCACAACAAGGGGCCCCTGACACAAGCTTGGACGATGAACTGCCCACCACATCTGCCGGCGCCAGTGGACAGGAGGGACCGCCACAGGACCACGACACCAGCACCCCCCCCTGCAGATGGAGAAGCACCCCGCAAGCGGTCCCTGAGATCCAGGACAAAGACAGAGAACAATGCCAAGACCCCCGCCAAGAAATGAGACCACCCTGAATGTCATCCCTCTGTCCCACTTTGTCACCCTGTCCATCCTTAAACTGCCCTAGCTCCACTTCCTATGCCCCTTTGGACAATGCACCTGTGAGACAAATAGACTGGACTCTGCCATGAACATTCCTCCACCATCACCCCCGCCCATTTTACAACCCCCTCCACTATTTAGCACTTAAATAAACACCCTTGAATCACGAAGCAATCTGGAGTCAGTCTGTGCTTTCACAAATGTGTATTTGCAATAACTGAGGGAAATAGCAATGTCCATTGTATTGTCAACATACCTATGTCACACAGCTCTAGTCCATGAAGTAACATAGCAGAGGTCACACAGTGGAACCCACATCTGTGAAATCGAAAGGGAAAGTGACAAATTAGGGTCCATACACTGGGTGAATGTGACAGACAGATGATAGGTCGAACAATTTTATCAGATGTAGGAGGCAGTGATGTCTTCTTACCTGTGTCTCCCTGGAAGTAGTGCTGGATCACGGTGTTTCTGTTGTCTATGTCCTCTTCTTCTGCCTCCTCTTCTTCACTGTCCACAGGCTCCACAGCTACCACAAGACCTCCTTCTGGACCATCCTCCTGCAGAAAAGGCACCTGTCGTCGCAAAGCCAAGTTGTGCAGCATACAGCAGGCCACGATGATCTGGCACACCTTCTTTGGTGAGCAGTATAGGGAACCACCTGTCATATGGAGGCACCAGAACCTGGCCTTCAGGAGGCCGAAGGTGCTCTCTATAACCCTCCTAGTTCGCCCATGTGCCTCATTGTAGCGTTCCTCTGCCCTTGTCCCGGGATTCCTCACTGGGGTCAGTAGCCATGACAGGTTGGGGTAGCCAGAGTCACCCGAAAATGTCGAGGGACAACTGTTAGACACACACTAACCCTTAGGGACAACCCCAGACAACTATTCATACTGTATACTTGTCCTCACCTAACAGCCACACACAGTGCCTCTGGAGTTGCCACATCACCAAAGGGATGCTGCTATTCCTCAGAATGTAAGCGTCATGCACTGAGCCTGGAAACTTGGCGTTCACATGGGAGATGTACTGGTCTGCCAAACACACCATCTGCACATTCATCGAATGGTAGCTCTTCCGGTTTCTGTACACCTGTTCACTCCTGCGGGGGGTACCAAGGCCACATGTGTACCATCAATGGCACCTTTGATGTTGGAGATATGTCCCAGGGCATAGAAGTCACCTTTCACTGTAGGCAAATCCTCCACCTGAGGGAAAACGATGTAGCTGCGCAGGTGTTTCAGCAGGGCAGACAACGCTCTGAACAACACGTTTGAGAACATAGGCTGGGACATCCCTGATGCTATGGCCACTGTAGTTTGAAAAGACCCACTTGCCAGGAAATGGAGTACTAACAGGACCTGCACTAGAGGGGGGATTCCTGTGGGATGGCGGAGAGCTGACATCAGGTCTGGCTCCAACTGGGCACACAGTTCCTGGATTGTGGCACGAACAAGTCTGTAGGTGACAATTACATGTCGCTCTTCCATTGTCGACAGGTCCACCAGCGGTCTGTACACCGGAGGATGCCGCCATTTCATCACCTGCCCCAGCGGACGTGCTCTATGGATGAGAACAGCGATCAGAGGGTCAGCCAACACTGAGGTACTAATACAACAACTTTATTGCACACATTTGTCAATCCCCTATGTGCCTGACTTAGTGTGTATGCAAGGCCTAGATATGTGTGACGCATTTAAAAGTAATGCCATGTGGCCCCCTGAAATGGCGGCTGCCTGACCTGTAATGTGGGACAAGGGGGTATGAGGTAACTGTGCTGGCATTGTACACCATCGCGGTAGGCGGTCGAAGACCGCGGCGCAATCCTGCATTGGTTAAAATTGGACCCTATGGGTCCCAGGAGCCAATGACGATGTGCGCCGGCGGTGACGGTACGCACCTCCGCGGACGTGACCGCCATTTTTTCTCTGTTCACTCACTTGATACCTGATCTTCAACAGGAGAGGACCTGCACTGCAAGTGCTGCTGTTACCTCAGTCTGGAAGCGACGATGGCTCATGTGTCTGGGGAAAGGGCCCTTGCCTTCACATCAGAGGAGTTGGATAAACTAGTGGATGGGGTCCTCCCCCAGTACACACTACTCTACGGTCCTCCAGACAAACAGGTGAGTACACTGTGAGCATGCTGTATAGGCAATGCCTGTGTGGAGTGGTGTGGATGGGAGATTGGGGGGGGGCTGAGGCGTGCATGATCCGACGGTGAGTGTATGTGTGTCAGGGCAAGGGTGGGAACGTGAGCCAATGAATGTGATGGTCGGGACAGTTGATGTTGTACCTTTTCCCCTGTACTATTCCTGTAGGTCAGCGTCCACCAGAAGAAGGATATTTGGCTTGCCATCGCCAAGGACGTCCGGGCCCTGGGGGTCCACCACAGACGGAGCACCCACTGCCGTCAAATATGGGAGGACATTCGCCGCTGGAGCAAGGACAGGTGCAGAGCACATGGCCTGTTTGAGCTCCTCAAAAGATTTCTGACAGCTAGCTCTCCATAATACCTTTAAAGGCATTTTCTTACTTGTGAGATCATTAAGAGGGGCTGCCATGGAGCCATAGTTTTTAATGAATCTCCTGTAATACCCTGTGAGGCCTAAGAAGGCTCTCACCTGGGTTTGAGTTGTAGGGGGAACCCAATCCATGATTGTCTGGATTTTCCCCTGAAGTGGTGCAATCTGTTCTCCACCTACCAGGTGTCCCAGATAAACCACCTTACCCTGCCCTATCTGGCACTTTGAGGCCTTGATAGTGAGGCCTGCCTTTTGCAGGGCCTCCAAATCTTTCCAAAGGTGGACCAGGTGCTCATCCCAGGTGGAGCTAAAGACAGCAATATCATCTAGATATGCTGCACTAAAAGCCTCCAACCCTTGCAAGACTGTGTTCACCAACCTCTGAAAGTGGCATGTGCATTTTTCAAACCAAAGGGCATCACTGTAAATTGGTAGTGCCCTCCTCCAGTTGAAAATGCAGTCTTTGGTTTAGCATCCTCAGCCAATTTGATCTGCCAATACCCTGCAGTCAAATCAAAGGTGCTAAGATACTTGGCAGATGCCAGTGTATCAATGAGCTCATCTGCCCTGGGGATAGGGTGAGCATCAGTTTTTGTTACTTGATTGAGACCTCTATAGTCTACACAAAACCTCATCTCCCTTTTTCCATCTTTTGAGCCCATGGGCTTTCAGAAGGTTCAATCACTCCCAGATCAAGCATCTTCTGTACCTCTTGTTTTATGCAGTCCCTGACATGGTCAGGCTGCCTATAAATCTTACTCTTGACAGGCAGGCTGTCACCAGTATCAACTGTGTGTTCACACCAGGATGTTGTACCTGGCACAATTGAAAAGAGGTCAGAAAATTGTCCAAGGAGATTTATGCAGTTGTCTTTCTGTTCTGCAGTCAGACAGTCTGCCAAAACTACTCCCTCCACTAAAGCATCAGTTTCAGCGGTGGAAAAGAGATCAGGGAGAGGGTCACTCTCTTCTTCCTGTCCCTCATCTCTTGCCATGAGCAGGGTGAGATCAGCCCTGTCATAGTAGGGTTTTAGGCGGTTGACATGATTCACCCTAAGGGGACTCCTGGCAGTGCCCAGGTCTACCAAATAGGTGACATCCCCTTTTTCTCAACAATTAGATGGGGTCCACTCCATTTGTCCTGGAGTGCTCTTGGGGCCACAGGCTCCAATACCCACACCTTCTGTCCTGGTTGGTACTGGATCAGAACAGCCTTCTGGTCATGCCATTGCTTCTGGAGCTCCTGGCTGGCCTGAAGGTTTTTGCTGGCCTTTTTCATGTACTCGGCCATTCTGGATCTTACAGGGTGTCCAAAGAGGAGTTCAAAGGGGCTGAAGCCCACTCCTTTCTGGGGTACCTCCCTGTAAGCAAAAAGGAGGCAAGGTAACAGGACATCCCATCTCCTCCTGAGTTTTTCAGGGAGTCCCATTATCATACCTTTGAGAGTTTTATTAAACCTCTCTACCAGTCCATTAGTCTGTGGGTGATAAGGAGTGGTGAACTTGTAGGTAACACCACATTCCTTCCACATTGCTTTCAAGTATGCAGACATTAAGTTTCTACCCCTGTCTGATACAACCTCTTTAGGAACCCCCCCCCCTGGAAAAGATTCCCAGGAGGGCCTTTGCCACTGCAGGAGCTGTAGTGGTCCTTAGAGGAATTGCTTCAGGATATCTTGTGGCATGGTCCACAACCACCAAGATAAACCTATTGCCTGAAGCAGTAGGAGGGTCAAGGGGGCCAACTATGTCAACCCCTACCCTTTCATAGGGTACCCCAACCACAGGTAGTGGAATAAGGGGAGCCTTTGGAGTGCCACCAGTCTTGACACTGGCTTGGCAGGTCACACAAGACTTGCAAAAATCTTTAGTGTCCTCTGACATCCTAGGCCAGTGAAATAGGGGGACAAGCCTTTCCCATGATTTGATCTGGCCCAAATGCCCAGCCAAAGGAATGTCATGTGCAAGAGTTAGGAGGAACTCTCTGTACTGCAGAGTAATGACCAATCTCCTGGCTGCTCCAGGTTTTGGGTCCCTTGCCTCGGTGTACAAGAGGTTGTCCTCCCAGTAAACTCTATGTGAGTCACTGACATCCCCATTTTGCTGTTTGACAGCATGCTGCCTGAGACCCTCTAATGTGGGACAGGTTTGCTGTGCCACACTCAGCTCTTCCCTGGCAGGCCCCCCTCCACCCAAAAGCTCAGCAGTGTCTGCTGCCAGCTCATCTGGGGAAGGTTCTTCACAGGGAGGAAATTCCTCTTCTTCAGAAGGGGAATCATCTGTAGAGGGAGGGATAGTGGGTAGGGATTTACCCTTGCTACCCCTAGCTTTGGGGAGCACTTGATCCATTGTTCCAGGATCCAAGTTACCCTGTCCTTTTTGCTTTTTGGCCTGAGCCCTTGTCAAAGCAAAGATATGCCCAGGAAGGCCCAGCATTGCTGTATGAGTCTCCAACTCCACTTCTGCCCAAGCTGATGTCTCTAAATCATTTCCTAGTAGACAGTCTACAGGTAAATCTGAGGCAACCAAAACTTTCTTTGGACCAGTACCCCTCCCCCCCCAGTTGAGATTTACAACAGCCATGGGGTGGCTAAGAGTGTTGTTATGAGCGTCTGTCACTTGGTACTGCTGACCAAGTAGGTGTTGTTCAGGGTGGACCAGTTTCTCTATGACCATAGTAACACTGTCACCTGTGTCCCTGTAGGCCTGAACCTCAACACCATTTATTAGGGGAAGTTGCTTGTACTTATCCGTATTAAAGGGACAAGCAACCAAGGTAGCCAAATCAATGGCATCTTCAGAGACTAAAACAGCCTCTGTGGTCTCCCTAACAAGACCAACCCCAACTACATTGCCAATAGTAAGCCCAGCTACACCCTTGGATTGGCTATTTGTAGGTTTGCTCCCACCACCACTGCTATTACTAGGGGCACTAGAATTTGCAGCAGGGGTTGTGGTAGTGGGAGGTTTGGTGTTTTTCTTTGGACAACTAGAATCAGTTGCCCAATAGCCTTTGACTTTACACAAATAACACCAAGGCTTTTTAGGTTGATTATTGGAAGAGGATTTGGACCCACCACCCCCACCAGAGGATTTTTGTAGTCCTGATGAAGACTCAGTATTTTTACCTTTGTTCCCACCCTTGTCAGAAGACTTACCATCCTTCTTTTTGCCATCCTTGTCACCCCCTGTATGAACTTTTCTGTTCACCCTTGTTCTGACCTGCTTGTCTGCCTTCTTTCACAATTCTTGGGGAGAGGTCAGATCCGAGTCCACTAGGTATTGGTGCAACAAGTCAGACACACAGTTATTCAGAATATGCTCTCTCAGAATAAGATTATACAGGCTTTCATAGTCAGATACTTTACTGCCATGTAACCACCCCTCTAAGGCCTTCACTCAACAGTCCACAAAGTCTGTCCAGTCTTGAGAGGACTCTTTCTGGTGTCTCTGAACTTAATTCTGTATTGTTCAGTGGTTAAGCCAAATCCATCCAAGAGTGCATCCTTCAATACTGTGAAATTGTTAGCTTGACTTTCTCTAACAGTAAGGAGCCTATCCCTACCCTTTCCAGTCAAAGATAGCCACAAAATAGCAGGCCACTGCATTTGAGGGACCCCCTGTACCATACAGGCCCTCTCAAGTGCAGCAAACCACTTGTTGATGTCATCCCCCTCCTTGTAAGGGGGAACTGTCTTGTGCAGATTCCTGGAATCATGCTCTCTAACAGGATTACTATCAGGAATACTGCTGCTGCCACCATGGGGTCCTAACTCCAACCTCTGTCTTTCCTTGTCAATGTCTAGGGATTCCCTATCTAAGGCCAGCTGTTGCTGTTTAAGCTTAAGTCTGGTCTCTTCAACCCTCAACATTTTGAGTTTCCTTTCTAACAAGTTATCCTCAGGGTGGGTGGGTTGGGAATGCTTGGACACAGAAGACAAGTTGGAAACTACAGAGGAGGATCTGTCCCTAACTGGCTGAACCCTAGAAACTTGTCCTCTAGGAATAAAGGCTGCCCTACTGTGATGGGAACCTCCATTACTACCAACATTACTAGGTGTCCTGCTACGGGGCAGACCCTGTTCAGAACCTTCCCCACCTTCCTCAAGGTGTTCCTCTGAGTCAGACTGGGAAGCTTCTATTAACCTCTCATCTGATGGGCCTGCTTGGGACTCATCATTTACAATAAGCATGTTAAACAGAAACTCTTTTGTAGGGTTCTTTCCTATAACTAAACCTCTATCTAAGCAGAGACTCCTTAGGCTCTTGTAATTCAAATTGTCATAAGTTGTATTGACAGTTTTAAGAGCTGAATCTACCACAGACATGATAGCAAAAGGTTTAGAGATAGTGAGAAGGAAGAAAAAGTTTCAGAACTTTTTAAAGAACAGAGAAAAAAACTTTTTCTAACTTTTAGAAAACGTTTAGAAGTTTTAGGAAACTTTTCAGAACTTTGTAAAAAGTTTTAGAGAAGAAAAGCAAAACCATTTGATTAAGTGTACATACACTGAACTGTTTTGTATATGATTCTCTTCTGAAAAGTACACAATGACAAAGTGGTAAGTAGTTACAAGTACTTATCCCACCGCTGCACAACCAATGTAGGAGGCTGGCCTGGCTTGTAGTGGGTACCAGAGGTACTTACACCTTGGGCTAGGTCCAGTTATCCCTTATTAGTGTAGAAGCAGTGTTTCTAACACCTTAGGCTGATAGAAGGTAGCTATGGCAAAGCAGCTTAGGCTGAACTAGGAGACATGTAAAGCTCCTACTATACCACTTATTTCATATGCACAATATCATAAGAAAACACAATACACAGAGTTACTAAAAATAAAGGTACTTTATTTTTATGACACTATGCCAAAAGTATCTCAGTGAGTATCCTCAGTAAGAAGATAAGTTATATACACAAGCTATATGTACACCAACCAAAATTAGGTAAGTAAGAGCAAGAAAAGTAATGCAAACAGTGTAGAATTACAATAGATTGCAATAGGAGCACATAGGTATAGGGGCAACACAAACCATATACTCCAAAAGTGGAATGCAAACCACGAATGGACCCCAGACCTATGTGAGCTTGTAGAGGGTCGCTGGGACTGTAAGAAAACAGTGAGGGTTAGAAAAATACCCCACCCCAAGACCCTGAAAAGTAGGAGTAAAGTACACCTACTACCCCCAGAGGGAACAGAAGTCGTGATAGGGGGATTCTGCAGGAAGAACAAACACCAGCAATGTACTGACAACGGATTTCCGGACCTGAGTACCTGTAAGACAAGGGGACCAAGTCCAATAGTCGTGACAGTGTCGAGAGGGTGCAGGAGCCCAGGAAATGCCAGCTGAAGGTGCAAGGAAGCTGCCACTGGTTGGAAGAAGCTTGGAGTTCTGCAAGAAAGAAGAGGACTAGGAACTTCTCCTTTGGAAGACGGATGTCCCACGTCGTGATGAAGCTTACAGAGGTGTTCCAACGCAGAAGGACCGCAATCAAGCCTTGCTAGCTGCAAGGGTCACAGTAGAGGTTTATGGGTGCTGCTGTGGCCCAGGAAGGAGCAGGATGTTGCCTTTTGGAGGAGGAGACAGAGGGGCGCTCAGCAACTCCGAGAGCCCTCACAGAAGCAGGCAGCACCCGCAGAAGTACCCCAACAGGCACTTAGAAGAAAAGTTAACCGGAGTCCACGTGAAGTCACAAAAGGGAGTCCCACGACGCCGGAGGACAACTCAGAAGGTTGGGCACTGCAGGATGGAGTGCCGGGGACCCAGGCTTGGCTGTGCACAAAGGAAATCCTGGAAGAGTGCACAGGAGCCGGAGCAGCTGCAAATCACGCAGTACACAGCTTTGCAGTCTAGCGTGGGGAGGCAAGGACTTACCTCCACCAAACTTGGACTGAAGAGTCACTGGACTGTGGGAGTCATTTGGACAGAGTTGCTGTATTCCTGGGACCACGCTCGTCGGGATGAGAGGGGACCCAGAGGACCAGTGTTGCAGTCTTTTGGTGCCTGCGTTAGCAGGGGGAAGATTCCGTCTACCCACGGGAGATTTCTTCGGAGCTTCTGTGCAGGGTGAAGGCAGGCTACCCCCAGTGCATGCACCACCAGGAAACAGTAGAGAAAGCCGTCAGGTTTAGGCGCTACAATGTTGCTGGTAGTCGTCTTGCTACTTTGTTGCGGTTTTGCAGGCGTCCTGGAGCAGTCAGCGGTCGATCCTTGGTAGAAGGTGAAGAGGGAGATGCAGAGGAACTCTGGTGAGCTCTTGCATTCGTTATCTGAAGAATTCCCCAAAGCAGAGACCCTAAATAGCCAGAAAAGGAGGTTTGGCTACCAGGTTAGGAGGATTGGCTACCAAGAGAGGTAAGAGCCTATCAGAAGGAGCCTCTGATGTCACCTGCTGGCACTGGCCACTCAGAGCAGTCCAGTGTGCCCCCAACACCTCTGCTTCCAAGATGGCAGAGGTCTGGGACACACTGGAGGAGCTCTGGGCACCTCCCCTGAGAGGTACTGGTCAAGGGAGTGGTCACTCCCCTTTCCTTTGTCCAGTTTCGCGCCATAGCAGGGCTGGGGGATCCCTGAACCGGTGTAGACTGGCTGATGCAGAGTTGGGCACCATCTGTGCCCATCAAAGCATTTTCAGAGGCTGGGGAGGCTACTCCTCCCCAGCCCTTCACACCTATTTCCAAAGGGAGAGGGTGTAACACCCTCTCTCAGAGGAAATCCTTTGTTCTGCCTTCCTGGGCCAGGGCTGCCTGGACCCCAGGAGGGCAGAAACCTGTCTGAGGGGTTGGCAGCAGCTGCAGCTGCAGTGTAGACCCCGGAAAGGCAGTTTGGCAGTACCCGGGTTCTGTACTAGAGACCCGGGGGATCATGGAATTGTCCCCCCAATACCAGAATGGTATTGGGGTGACAATTCACTGATCTTAGACATGTTACATGGCCATGTTCGGAGTTACCATTGTGACGTTATACATAGGTAGTGACCTATGTATAGTGCACGCGTGTAATGGTGTCCCCGCACTCACAAAGTCCGGGGAAATTGCCCTGAACAATGTGGGGGCACCTTGGCTAGTGCCAGGGTGCCCACACACTAAGTAACTTTGCACTCAACCTTCACCAGGTGGAGGTTAGACATATAGGTGACTTATAAGTTACTTATGTGCAGTGGTAAATGGCTGTGAAATAACGTGGAAAATATTTCACGCAGGCTGTAAGTGGCAGGCCTGTGGAAGAATTGTCAGAGCTCCCTATGGGTGGCAAAAGAAATGCTGCAGCCCATAAGGATCTCCTGGAACCCAAATACCCTGGGTACCTCAGTACCATATACAAGGGAATTATATGGGTGTTCCAGTATGCCAATGTGAATTGGTGAATTTAGTCACTAGCCTGTTAGTGACAAATTTGGAAAGCAGAGAGAGCATAACCACTGAGGTTCTGGTTAGCACAGCCTCAGTGAGACAGTTAGGCCTGCCTGGCAGGGTCCCAGTGACACATAGACTAAAACAACATATATACAGTGAAATATGGGGGTAACATGCCAGGCAAGATGGTACTTTCCTACACCTCCCAATGTGAGAGGGGTGACCGTCGCACCATGACCCCCCTGATGTTCCGGATCCTGGCGGTGGCGTATTCGGAGTTGGATGGGCGCTTGAGGGCATCACAGCAGCCACAAGGGGGTGAGTACAGTCACATCCATCTGACTCTGCACGCATTGGAGGTGTCTGGGTGGGGGAGGTGGGCTGTGGGTTCCCCTAGGCTAGGGCGAGCCTTGTAGGCAAGGACCCTTTGTGAGGCAGGCTAAGTGGCACCCCAACCCCACCAGTAGTAAGAGCCATCTACACCTATTCAGGCTCCTGTGACTTCCATGTGTGCAGCAATCGGGCATAGGCCATGTACCCCATGTCCCTGTGAGGAATTAGGGAACTCTAAGTGCATGGCGTTGTGTAGAGGGCTGCTGTGTCTGTAGTGTCCGCCAACTGTAGCAGTATTGCATGTACTGAACATGTCTTTCTACTTTCTTTCCCCCACCTTTTTGTGATCTCCCTGTTCATGTGTGCATTAGCATCATCAGGTGGAGGAGAAGTGCCACCGGAGCAGGAGGGAGCTGCATCCCACATGGCCCTGGAGGGCGAGACTACGGAGTCAGAATTCACCAGTGGGACGGAGGGCGAGGGGAGCTCCACGGCGGGGAATGGAGCAGAGGCCAGCGACACCGACTCCTCCTCTGATGGGAGCTCCCTTGCGGTGGCGGGCCCCTCTGTGCCCCCCGCATCTACAGTTACAGCCGCCACCTCCCTACCAGCATCGCCCTCCCAGCAGCCCCTCAGCGTGTGCCCCGTGGCCGCTCACCCAGGATGGTGGGCATCTCCTTCGCCCCAGGCGCCTCAGGCACTGCCCCAATCAGCCCTGCTGCCCTCAGTGAGGAGGCCATTGACCTCCTGAGATCCCTCACTGTTGGGCAGTCTACCATTCTGAATGCCATCCAGGGTGTAGAGAGGCAGTTGCAACAGACAAATGCATACTTGGAGGGCATTCATTCTGGCCAGGCAGCCCAACAGCAAGCATTTCAGACTCTGGCCTCAGCACTGATGGCAGCCATTGTCCCTGTGTCCAACATCCCCCCTCCAACCTCCTCCACCCAGACCCAATCCCTAGTACCTCAGCCTATCCCAAGCATACCATCAGACCAGCATGCACACACCTCAACACACAAGGGTAGCTCTGGCAAACATAAGCACCACACATCCCACAGGCACTCACACAAGCATCATACCCATGCACACATACCAACATCCACTGCCTCCACTGTGTCCCCTTCTTCCACGTCTCCTTCCTCCCTCCCTGTCATGTCTCCACTCACACCTGCATGCACTACATCCTCAGCCACTACCTCCATCACCAGAGCAGCACACCCATCACCACACACCGCTCGTGCAATCACCACCCCCACTACCATTCACATATCCCCTGTGTCCTCTACCAGTGTGTCTGTGAGCCCTCCTCCCAAAGTACACAAACGCAGTCAGACACCCACCCAACAGCCATCCACCTCACGACAGCCTCCATCCCATGCACCTTCACCCAAAGTCAGCAAACGAACACCTCCTACAACCACTACCTCTTCCTCCACTCCCAAACCCCTCCATCTACCCGTCCCAGTGTGTCTAAAAAACTTTTCCTGTCAAACCTTGACCTCTTCCCTTCACCTCCCCCACCCCTTCCGTACCCTAGGGCCCGCCTTTCCAGGTCCCAACGCAGCACCTCAGCCACCACATCACCGGGCACAGTGGTGCCAGCAGTAACCGGATTCTGGAGTGCGCCAAGCAGCAGGGCTGCCAGTGTCCCAAGGAGCGAGTCCAAGGACATTCCCCCAACTCCAAAACAGAAGAAGTTGCCCACATCCTGGAGGGAGAAGGCCAAAACACCTGCCACCAAGGGCTCAGCCAAGACAACAGTTGGGAGTGGCAAAACAGCTGCGCCACCATCCCAGGTGCGGAAGGGCCTGAAAAAGAAAGGCAAGTCAACATCACCGCCAACCTGCACGGCGGACAAGACTGCCGCCGGCACCACCACATGCACCGCCGCCACGTGCACCGCCGCCAGCACCCAGGATACTGAGCCCTTCACCAGCACCGCACACACTGTACCCTTCAGCAGCACCACGGTCAGTGAGCCCGCCACCAGCACTGCCGCTCATGACACAACCGCCAGCACCGAGGTCAGTGAGCCCCCCACCAGCACCGCAGCTCATGACACCATCGCCTGCACCGAGGTCAGTGAACCCCCCTCCAGCACCGCCGCTCATGACACCGCCGCCAGCACCGAGGTCAGTGAGCCACCCACCAGCACTGCTGTCTAATGACCGCCGCAAGCACCGCTGCTACTGAGCCCACCGCCAGCAGCCATGCCACATCCTGAGCCAGTGGCACCACGGCAGACATGGCTGTATCACATCCAGTACCTCAGTCCTTGGCAGGATGAAGCACTCTGGGCACAAAGCCCCCTCCAGAACCAGTGGAGTATCACATCCACTACCTCAGTCCTTGGCAGGATGAAGCACTCTGGGCACAAAGCCCCCTCCAGAACTAGTGGAGAAAGGCATCCACTACCTCAGTCCTTGGCAGGATGAAGCACTCTGGGCACCAAGCCCCCTCGAGAACCAGTGGAGACTGTTATCCACTTGAGAGACTGTGGCTTTGCACTCCCCAGGATAAAGCAGTGGGCAAACCACCCACTTGAGAGACTTGAGAGACTGTGGCTTTGCACTCCCCAGGATGCAGCAGTGGGCAACCTACCGACTTGAGAGACTGTGGCTTTGCACTCCCCAGGATAAAGCAGTGGGCAAACCACCCACTTAAGAGACTTGAGAGACTGTGGCTTTGCACTCCCCAGGATAAAGCAGTGGGCAAACCACCCACTTGAGAGACTTGAGAGACTGTGGCTTTGCACTCCCCAGGATAAAGCAGTGGGCAACCCACCCACTTGAGAGACTTGAGAGACTGTGGCTTTGCACTCCCCAGGATAAAGCAGTGGGCAAACCACCCACTGGAGAGATTTGAGAGACTGTGGCTTTGCACTCCCCAGGATACATCAATGGGCATGGAGCCCCCTCGTGGATCTGGCGTCGTGCACTCATCCGGCTGAGGTGCCCCCCCTTCCCTTCCCCCTGAGGTGCCTGTTTTTTTCTGATCTGATGCCCCTGCAGTGTTCTCTCAGTTTCGATCGGGTATCTGGTGTAGGCCTCGCTCATGCATTTTGGGCCCAGTGGTCCACGCACTATAATGGTGCAGTACCTGGACTTGAATTCTTGGTGTACATATTTGTTTATAGTGTATGTAAAATTTTGATTAATGGATTTTATATGATTACAATCGTACAACTCATTTCCTTTTGTCATTGCGTTCTTCCAGGGGGGGCTTGGGGGTGTAAATGTAATGTTTCAGCATATATTGGTGGGGGTGGGGGTGTTGCGTGTGTGTGTCACTCTCTTTGCCCTCCCCTGTATTGTAGGTGCAGTACTCACCGTGGTCGTCGCCGCCATCGGTCGTGCTCCTGGTAGAGGAGCAGGAAGACAATCGCAGGGAGTATTTGGAGTTCAGGCTCCATGGTGTCCTGGTTCCTTATGGGTTGTGTAGAGGTGAGTGTTTCCCCTTCCAAGTCCTGTTTCCGCTGTGGTTTTGTTCACATTGAATCCGCCCCGGAAAAGGTGGCAGATTGGCCTGTCATAATAGTGTGGGCGGTACATTGTCTTCCACCTGATTGTTGGCGGTGACCGCCATGCTGTTTGTTTGTCCCGCCGTGGCGGTCGGAGTGTTAAAGTGGCTGTCTATGTTGGCGGTTTCGGCCATGATCGTGATTCCATTTTTTTTACCGCCGGCCTGTTGGCGGTATTACCGCCGCTTTAACACCGACCGCCAAGGTTGTAATGAGGGCCAAAGTCCTTGCTGGGTTGAAATCCTTTAGTGCAACATATTTAGATGATATTGCTGTCTATAGCTCCACTTGATAGGATAACCCATCCACATTTGAAAGTGGCAGATAGGGAAGGACACTTTTGTATACTTGGGCCACCTTCTAGGTGGAGACCAAGTTCAACCTTTACAACTAAGATCCAGACAATTCTGCACTTGGAGGCTCCAACAACCCAGACCCAAGTCAGAGCATTCCTTGGCTTGTCTGGGTACTGCAGGAGGTTTGTGAAGGGGTATGACACTCTTGTGGCACCCCTCACTGAATTTACCCCCAAGCAGCAACTGTAAGAAGGTGCCCCTTTTGGCATGCTACCCCCCCACACACACACTTTTTGCCTGATGTTGATGCTGACTTTACTGAGGGTGTGCTGGGATCCTGCTAACCAGGCTCCAGGACCAGTGTTCTTTCCCTAAACTGTGCCACTGTTTCCACAATTGGCACTCCCCTGGCTCACAGATAAGTCCCTTGTCAAAGGTACCAGTGGTACCTAGAGCCCTGTGACCAGAGAGGGTCCGTAAAGACTGCAGCATGTATTGTGCCACCCCAAGGGAACCCCCACCAAACACATGCGCACTGCCATTGCAGCTTGAGTGTGATAGTGGGGAGAAAAAGGTAAAGTCGACATCAATTAATCAATCAAAAAATGTATTAAGCGCAGTACTCACCCGATAGGTCTCAAGGTGCTGAGGGGGGGGAAGGGTTGCCATTTACTGCTAAAAAAGCCATGTCTTGAGGTGCTTTCTGAAAGTTAGGAGGTCCTGGGTCTTGCATAGGTTGGTGGGGAGGGAGTTCCAGGTCTTGGAGGTGAGGTGGGAGAAGGATCTGCCGCTGGAGGTGGTGCGTTGGATGCGGGGGACTGTGGCGAGCGCAAGGTCAGCGGAGCGGAGGAGTCGAGTAGGTGTATGGAAGTTTACTCGTTCATTAAGGTAGGCTGGTCCAGTGTTGTTGAGGAATTTGTGAGCATGGATAAGGACTTTGAAGATGATCCTTTTGCTGATGGGCAGCCAGTGCAGGGATCTGAGGTAAGTGGAGATGTGTTCATGGCGGGGGAGGTTGAGGATGAGACGTGCGGCTGCGTTCTGGATTTGCTGGAGTTTTTGCTGAAGCTTGGCTGTGGTACCAGCAAAGAGGGCGTTGCCGTAGTCAAGTCTGCTGCTGATGAGGGCATGGGTGACTGTTTTTCTTGCTTCTAAGGAAATCCATTTGAAAGTCTTCCGTAGCATGCGAAGGGTGTTGAACAAGGAGGACGATATGGTGTTGATTTGCTGGACCATGGAGAGAGATGAGTCTAAGACGATGCCGAGGTTGCATGTGTGGGAGGTGGGTTTTGGGGGTGGTCCGAGGGTGGTGGGCCACCAGGAGTCGTCCCATACTGTCTTGTTGGAGCCGAAGATGATGATTTCTGTTTTGTTGGAGTTAAATTTGAGGTGGCTTGCTGTCATCCATTTGGTGATGTCGAGGAGTCCGGCGTGCAGGTTTCTCTTGGCGGTGGAAGGATTCCTGGTGAGGGAAATGATGAGCTGAGTGTCATCTGTGTAAGAGATGATGGTGATTCCATGAGGGCGGAGGATGTTGGCGAGGGGGGCCATGTATATGTTGAAGAGGGTGGGGCTGAGGGAGGATCCTTGGGGGACCCCACAGATGATCTTGGTGGCTGGGGACCGGAAGGGAGGGAGGCGAACTCTTTGGGTTCTTTAGGCGAGGAAGGAGGTGAGCCAGTCTAGGGCCTTGTGTCGGATTCCTGTGTCAAAAAGGCGTGCGCAGAGGATTTGGTGGCATACAGTGTTGAACGCTGCGGAGAGGTCCAGAAGGATGAGACCGACGGTCTCGCCCTTGTCCACTCTGGTTCTGATGTCGTCTGTGCAGGCTATGAGGGTGGTTTCAGTACTGTGGTTCTTGCGGAATCCAGACTGGGAGACGTCGAGTGCGTTGTTTTCCTCTAGGAACTGAGACAGTTGGGCGTTCACTATCTCCTCAGCGACTTTGGCGGGGAAGGGGAGAAGAGAGATGGGACGGTAGTTCGTGACGTCTTCCGGGTCTGTTTTGGGTTTTTTGAGGAGCGTGGTGACTTCGGCGCGCTTCCAGCTGTCTGGGAAGGTTGCAGTGTCGAAGGAGCTGTTGATTACGGCACAGGGCTGGGGAGCAATGATTTGGCTGGCCTTGTTGAATATGTGGTGGGGGCAGGGGTCTGTGGGGGAGCCTGAGTGGATGGAGTTCATGTTTTTTTCAGTTTCTTTGTCGTTGGTTGTGGTCCAGGTGTGTAGTTGGTTGGTGTGGGTGGGCGTTGTGCTGTCGGTCATGTTTGTGGTGGTGACGGTGGGTGCTGATGCTGTGAAACTGTAGTGTATGTCTATGATTTTGAGGTGAAAGTAGTTGGAGAGGGAGTTGCAAAGGTGCTGGATTTGGGTTTGGTGAGCTCTTTGACGATGCTAAAGAGTTCCTTGCTGTTGTGTGCGATATTATCTAGGCGTTCTTCATAGAATGACCGTTTGGTGGTCCGGATGAGTTGGTGGTGTTTGCATATAGGTTGTTTTGAGGGCGGAGAAATTGTTCATTGAGGGTTCTTGGCGCCATGCTTTCTCAATTTTGCGGCATTCACGTTTGGAGGCTTGGAGTTCTGTGGTGAACCAGGGAGCGGTCTTGATGTTTCTTTTCAGTGGGGCGAGGGAGTCTGCGCAAGTTGTTAACCATTGTGTGAGGTTGTGGGCTGCAATGTTGGGGTCATTGGTGATGGGGTGTGGAGCTTGTGTGAGTTTTGCGCTCAGATGTTCTTTGGAACCCTTGACCCACATTCGCTAGGGTGTGGTGTGTTGTCGGTGGTGGGTGGATGCGTTTGATGAAGGAGAAGTGGATGCAGTGGTGGTCAGTCCAGTGGAGTTCAGTAGTGTGGGTAAAGGTGACGTGGTTGCTGGAGGTGAAAATTGCGCCAAGCGTGTGTCCTGCTGAGTGAGTGGGTGAGGTGACCAGTTGCTTGAGTCCGAGATTCATGAGGTTGTTCAGCAGGGTTGTGGAGTTGCGGTCATGGGTGCTTTCCAGGTGAAAGTTGAGGTCACCAAGGAGTATGTAGTCTGTGGAGGTGAGGGCGTGGGAGCTGATAGTATCAGCGATGGCGTCGCAAAATGGGGGTCGGGGTCGTGGTGGTCTGTAAATGAGGGTTCCTCTAAGGGTGGTGTTGGCGTTGATGTGAATTAAAAAGTGTAGGTGTTCTGCACTGTCTAGGGTGTCTTGGGTGTTGGTGGAGATTTTGATGGTGTTTTTGTGTATGACGGCGATACCTCCTCCTGGCTTGTTTATGCGGTATCCACAGGAGATTAGGCTATGGCTATGTCCGGTTCTGATGAGGAGCTCATCCATGTTTCCGTGAGGAAGGTGATGTCAGGGAAGTGTGTTGTGATCAGGTCCCAGAGCTCGATGACGTGCTTGTGGACGGAGCCGGTGTTTAGGAGTATGCAGTTAAGGTGGTTGTGGGAGTTGTTGTGGTGTGTGTTGGTGTTGTTGTGGTGTGTGTTGGTGTTGTTGTGGTGCGTGTTGGTGTTTTTGTGGTGTGTGTTGGTGTTGTTGGAGTTTGTGTGAGTGCAGGAAAAACGGTATGAGTGGCATGTGAATGGTCCATGTGTGTGCTTGGGGTTGTCCTGGGTGCAGGCGGGGTGCTGTCCTGGGTTGAGGGCGTGGAGTTTGGTGGAGGAGTAATGCTGCCTTGGGGATTTGGAGCAGCAGGGGGACCGGCGCTAGGTGCGGTCCAGGCGCGGACGGGCGCAGACGGGCTTGCCTCTGGCGCACCTCTGGCACGCCAGTGGCGCAGCCACACAGTGGCCGCCATTAAGAAGGGGAGGTGGGAGGGTGGAGCAGCTGGGAGGCGGGATGGAAGGGCCAATGGGGGCGCAAGGGGGTCGGGCCAATGGGGGCGCAGCGGCAGGGATCAGGAGACCGGCAAGAGCTGGCTGGAAAACAGGCGAGCACACTACAAGGGCAAAACGAAGCAGAATTCAGAAAGGGCACAGGGGCAATTAAAAACAGTGCAGAAAACGAAAAACGATTTAAAATAAACGAAATACATGAAATACAACAAAGCAGAGCACAACTAGATATGCCTACCACTAGGCACCAGGGATGAGGCGCAGGTGGGTGCCTGCGGGTGGTGGAGGGCCTCGAACTTCTTCTTCTAGTGGCAGATGGCGGGGTCAGGGGCATGGAGGCAGGCTGGTGGAGCCAAGAAACAGGTCAGGGGGTCACACAGGGCTCCACGCAGCGGCCGCCATTAAGAAAGGGGGGTGGGAGGGTGGAGCAGCTGGGAGGCGGGAGGGAAGGGCCAATGGGGGGCACGAGGGGGGCAGGGCTGCAGGGGACGCAGCGGCACGGATCAGGAGACCAGCAAGAGCTGGCTGGAAAATAGGCGAGCAAACAACAAGGGCAAAACGAAGTGGAATTCAGAAAGGGCACAAGGACAATTGAAAACAGTGCAGAAAACGAAAAACGATTTAAAATAAACGAAATACACGAAATACAACAAAGCAGAGCACAACTAGATATGCCTACCACTAGGCACCAGGGATGAGGTGCAGGCAAGTGCCATGCCCACAAACTACTGCCTGTGACATAGATAAGTCACCCCCTAGCAGGCCTTACAGCCCTAAGGAAGTGAGTACTATACCACAGGTGAGAGCATAGCTGCTTGAGCAATATGCCCTTACGGTGTCTAAATCCATTCTTAGACATTCTAAGTGCAGTGTTACCACATTGACCACATGGACTGGATGTTTGTCATCACAAACTTCAAAGCTCTATGATGGCCTCACTGAAGACTGGGAAGCTTGGTATCAAACTTCTCAGCACAATAAACCCACACTGATGCCAGTGTTTGATTTATTGCAAACTGCACACAGAGGGCATTAAGGGATGCCCCCTGTATTTCACCCAACCCTTTAGTGCAGGGCTGGCCAGTATGTGCCAGCCTGCCACTAACAGACATGTTTCTGACTCCATGGGGTGAGAGCCTTTGTGTTCTCTGGGGTCTGAAACAAAGCCTGCTCTGGGTGGAGGTCCTTCACACCTACCCCTCGCAGGAACTGCAACACTTGGCGGTGAGCCTCAAAAGCTCCTGCCTCGTGTTACACTGCCCCAGCGCACTCCAGCTAATGGAAGATGCCTGCTGTAGGAAGCTGGCTCTGTCTATACTATACCAAAAGGAGGTATACTGTGCACACAGAGTCCAGGGGTTCCCCAGAGGCTTAACAGAGGCTAAATTAAATAATACTAATGCTCGCTTTTGTGGTAGTGTGGTCGAGCAGTAAGCCTTATCAGAGGGTAGTACAAAGCATTTGTTGTACACACAGTCAAGAAATGAGGCACACCCTCAATGACTAACTCCAGGCTAATTGATTATATATAGCAAAAATATACTTTGTAACATGATTATTAGAACCAGAAGATCTTTGTTGCAGCTAAGTACAGTTGTAAATAGGTTCAAGCATATATGTCAAATGTACTTTTTTCGTTTTTGCAGATAAAGCAATTTTCAAGTAAGTAGCACTTTTCAATTTCTTAAGTTGACACAGTGCAATTTTTCTTGAGTCCTGGAGGGAAGTGGTAGCACAGTTAAAAGGTAAGTACACAAGTTACAGTTACAGTCTTCGGGGTTTAGGATGTTCTCAGGTCAAAGTTTAGGTTGACCCCAAAAGTGCAACACAGGGCCAGCCGGGTGCAGAGGTCAAACTTGGCATCGGGTTTACAATGGAATCCTACAAGGACTGGGGGTGTTTGGTAGAAAATGGATTGTAAGTAATTACTGCGGTTCCAAGACACAGGCCTAGGGGGTTTAGGTCAGCACCGGGGGGGGGGAGGGGGACACAGGTCTACACCAAACACACACTCTCAGCAGCACTGGGGTGGCCGGGTCCAGGGTGCAAACAAAGAGTTAGGTGCCCAATGCTTTTCAATGAGGCGACCACATGGGTCACAAAAGATGCTGCAGGTTGGGTCCAGGGGATCGGTTCAGGAAAACCAAAGGCTGGAAAAGCAGGGGAGGTGCCCACTGGGCATGGCTGGACCATCGGTCAGATTTTCCAAGGCCAGGGGGCTGTGGGTGCAGCGGTCTCCTTGGGCGTCAGGAATCTTCATCAGATCCGGTCACAGTCACGGTGATCCTCAGATTTAGGCTGCAGCTGTTGGCCACCAGGGGTCAACCCAGGGTGGATTCAAGGTTGAAATCCCCTGGGGACTTTCTCTGGTCCGGTGGGCCAACTGGACTCCGGCCGTGGGCGTCAGGTGCAGAGTGGGCAGGGCGGGAGGATCCAGGGCAGTTCTGTAGTCCTTTTTGGAGGTTTCTTGTTGACAGGGCTGCTGTCCTTGAGAGTTCTTGGTCCTCTGCTGGGCAGGCAGTCCTCTGAGAATTTGTAGAGTTTGCTGGTCCTGCAGGATGTGTCGCCTTTTTGGAAAATCAGTCTTGAAGCTGCAGACAGACCGGTAGGGCTGGCACCAAGTCAGTTGTCGCCTGAAGTCTTCTCTGCAGGGGGTCGGCTTTGCAGTCCTTCTTTCTTCTTTCTTGAGGTCGCCAGGAATCTGGCGTGTAAGTTTCAGGGGTGCCCCTAAATACTAGATTTAGGCGTGTTACAGGGGTCAGAGGACAGTAGCCAATGGCTACTGTCTCTGAGGGTAGCTACAAGTATGATCCTTCTTCTTCAGGGATTAAACCACAGCAAAGGCCTCCTTCTCAATGACACTCCAATGCTGTACACTGGGGAGTAACCTCCTGCTAAAAAAAAGCAACAGGCTGGTCAGGGCCATCATCATTGGTTTGGGACAGGACTGCTCCTATCCCATGTTCAGAGGCATCTGTCTGAACAGTGAACTGCTTGGAGTACTCTGGAGCTTTGAGAACTGGTGCTGAGCACATTTCCTACTTGTTGGTGTTAAAGGCCTTTTGACAACAGTCCAGTATACTTTCTTGGGCATTTTCTTAGAGGTCAGTTCGGTGAGGGGGGTCACAATGGAACCATACCCCTTCACAAACCTCCTGTAATAATCAGTCTATCCGAGGAGTTAACTGACGAGTTTGGGTTTTAGGAGCTTCCCAGTACAGAATTGTCTGGATCTTGAGTTGTAAGGGTTGCACTTCGCATCCACCTACAAGGTGGCCCAAGTATACAACAGTGCCCTGCCCTATCTGGCATGCAGATGCCTTGATAGTGAGTGCACAACCTGCAAAACCTTCTCCAGGTGGACCAGCTGATCCTGCCATGAGGAGTTAAAGACTGCAATATCATCTAGATATGCTGCACTGAAGGACTCCAAGCCAGCAAGAACTTGATTCACCAACCTTTGAAAGGTGGCAGGGGCATTCCTTAAGCCAAAGGGCATAACATTGAACTGATAATGCCCATCAGGTGTAGAGAATTCAGTCTTTTCTTTTGCTCCTGGTGGCATGTGAATTTACTAGTACACTGCAGTCAAGTCAAAAGTACTGAGAAACGTTGCTGCACCTAATTTGTCTATCAGCTCATGAGCCTTTGGAATAGGGTGAGCATCTGTCTTGGTGACAGATGTGATACCTCTGTAGTCCACACATAATCTTATTTCCACCCTGGGGATGAGGATTTGGACTAAGACCCATGGGCTAGCCCAGGGACTGTCAGAGGGTTCAATAAACCCTAAATCCAGCATTTTGTTAATTTCAACTTTGACGCTGTCCTTAATTTGATAAGACTGCCGATAGATCTTGGATTTGACAGGCTAGCTGTCTCCAGTGTCCACATCATGGGTACACGTGTGTCTGTCCAAGGGTTAAGGGGAAGAGCTCTTCATACTGCTGCAGGACTTGCCTGAAGTCAGCCTGCTGTTGGGTAGTGAGGGTGTCTGAGTAGACAACTACATCAAGTGACCCATCTTTAGGGATGTGAGAGAGCAGATGAGGGAGAGGCTCACTCTCTGTTTTCTGTTCCTCATCAGAAACCACCAGCATGCTTACATCAGCCCTGTCAGAAAAACAGCTTGAGGCGGTTCACATGGATCACTGTTTTGGGTGCCCTGCTAGTGCCCAAGTCTGCCAAGTAGGTGACCTCACTTTTCATCTCTAGGATAGGGTAAGGGCCATTCCACTTGTCCTGAAGAGCCCTGGGAGCCACAGGCTCTGTAACCAATACCTTCTGCCTTGTTTTAAACTCCACCAGTTCAGCCTTTTGGTCATACCACTGCTTCTGGAGCTGTTGGCTGGCCTCATGGTTTTTGGATGCTTTATTCATGTACTCTGCCATCCTAGAGCTGCAGCCAAGCATATAGTCCACCACATTTCACTTAGGCTTGTGGGGAGCTCTCTCCCAAGCCTCCTTCACAAGTGGAAATTTGTCCCTACAGGGTAGGCAAAAAGAAGTTCAAAGGGGGAAAACCCTACTCCCTTCTGAGGCACCTCTCTGTAGGCAGAAAGCAAGCATGGCAAGAGGACATCCCATCTCTTTTGGAGTTTTTCAGGGAGTCCCATGATCATGCCCTTCAATTTCTTCTTGAACCATTCAACAAGTCCACTGGTTTGTTGATGGTATGGTGTGGTGAACTTGTAAGTCACCCCACACTCATTCTACGTGTTATAGGTAAGTTGACACCTCTCTTTCATGGCAGTGTGGTCGAGCAGTTAGGCTTATCAGAGGGTAGTGCAAAGCATTTGTTGTACACACAGTCAAGAAATGAGGCACACACTCAATGACTAACTCCAGGCCAATTTTTTTATCTAGGAAAAATATATTTTGATACTTTATTATTAGAACCAGAAGATCTTTGTCGCAGGTAAGTTCAGTTGTGAATAGATATCAAGCGAATGTATCAAATGTACTTTGTTTCATTTTCGCAGATAAAGCAGTTTAGAAGTAACACTTTTCAGTTTCAAAAGTTGACAGTGCAATTTTTCATAGGAGTCAATAGAGTCCTGGGAGGAAAAGTGTTAGCACAGTTAACAGGTATGTACACAACTTCCGATTCCAGTCTTCGGGGGTTAGGCTGTCCACAGGCCAAAGTTTAGGTTGATCCCAAAAGCTGCACCACCAACAACGTAGGTTGAGCCTGACACCATAGTATCATCTTACTGGGGTGTGGATAGACAGCCGATGATGAAGCATGCCACCATTTAATGGGTGAGGCGCCTATTCTAATTCTTGGAATAAGCCATTTGGCTGGTAGGGCGAGAGGTTAGTTCAGAAAACCCCAGTTTGGACGAAGGGTCCTGAGACAGAACTAACTCCCATAACCTAGTTAATATTGTGTAATATAGATGTTATTTTGGGAAAACGTGACTAGGTGTTTTTCTTTCACTCTCAAGGTGTGATTGAAGAGCAGTTATAGCCCGGAGAGGTTTCGTTAGGAGGGGATTCCCCTATTACAAAAATGGTAACTGATACCGGTAACTGCTAAGCATGGTGAAGGCCTTGTATTTCGATGAGGAGGTTACCTCCTCAATTCTGGCAGCATCATCTCTGATTACAGATACAACCCTTTCCATCAGTAGCCTAGGTACTAAAGATTGTAACTTATTTACCCAAGTAAAAAGGACACAGGTAAAAATCGCTTTTACATGGAGCCATTATCAGAGTATTTGAGGAATAACATTGCCCCCAATGGTCTGATTGTGTCAAATTCCCCACATATATTCCTACAGGATACAGAGTTTAGAAAAAGCTTGTCCTTGATAGCATGAAAATGGACCAGGGACTGGCTAGTTCTTATCATTCAAATGGCCAAACAACTGTCTGATGTCCTACTGATCCAAATAGAAACCATGGAAAGTGGGCTAAAAACACAGACTATGTTGGCAGTTTACAAAAATAAATTAGAGGAGAATAATAAGACAATGAATGATTGCAAAGAATATCTAACACAAAGCAGGATCGAGAAGTTTCAGAAGGATCTGAAATTATTTCCTTTTGAAGGAGCCTTTCCCTATTCAAAACAGGATTACCAACCGCAGCGGTTAGAGAATTCTGATTTTTCCAACTCTGATTGTTCAGGGTTTGGGAGCTCAGGGAAGGATGGATCCAATAGTAGGCAAAGTCGATACCAGACAAGGAGAGATGGACGATGCCCTCCTAGGGGAGGGGGAAGCTTTTTCCAACCACCTGCACCTTTCCAATCGTTACTATAAGGAAATGCCTGCTTGGCATGGTTACCCCCTGACTTTTTGCCTTTGCTGATGCTAAGTTTTGATTTGAAAGTGTGCTGAGGCCTGCTAACCAGGCCCCAGCACAAGTGTTCTTTCCCTAACCTGTACTTTTGTTTTCACAATTGGCACACCCTGGCATCCAGGTAAGTCCCTTGTAACTGGTACCCCTGGTACCAAGGGCCCTGATGCCAGGGAAGGTCTCTAAGGGATGCAGCATGTCTTATGCCACCCTGGGGACCCCTCACTCAACACAGACACACTGCTTACCAGCTTGTGTGTGCTGGTGAGGACAAAACAAGTAAGTCGACATGGAACTCCCCTCAGGGTGCCATGCCAACCTCACACTGCCTGTGCAGTATAGATAAGTCAACCCTCTAGCAGGTCTTACAGCCCTAAGGCAGGGTGCACTATACCATAGGTTAGGGCACAAGTGCATGAGCACTGTGCCCCTACAGTGTCTAAGCAAACCCTTAGACATTGTAAGTGCACGGTAGCCATAAGAGTATATGGTCTGGGAGTCTGTCAAACACAAACTCCACAGCACCATAATGGCTACACTGAAAACTGGGAAGTTTGGTATCAAACTTCTCAGCACAATAAATGCACACTGATTCCAGTGTACATTTTATTGTAACATACACCCCAGAGGGCGCCTTAGAGGTGTCCCCTGAAACCTTAACCAACTACCCGTGTAGGCTGACTGGTTTTAGCAGCCTGCCACACTCGAGACATGTTGCTGGACACATGGGGAGAGTGCCTTTGTCACTCTGTGGCTAGTAACAAAGCCTGTACTGGGTGGAGGTGCTTCACACCTCCCCCTGCAGGAACTGTAACACCTGGCGGAGAGCCTCAAAGGCTCACCCCCTTTGTTACAGCACCACAGGGCACTCCAGCTAGTGGAGTTGCCCGCCCCCTCCGGCCACGGCCCCACTTTTGACGGCAAGGCCGGAGGAGATAATGAGAAAAACAAGGAGGAGTCCCTGGCCAGTCAGGACAGCCCCTAAGGTGTCCTGAGCTGAGGTGACTCTAACTTTTAGAAATCCTCCATCTTTCAGATGGAGTATTCCCCCAATAGGGTAGGAATGTGACCCCCTCCCCTTGGCAGGAGGCACAAAGAGGGTGTACCTACCCTCAGGGCTAGTAGCCATTGGCTACTAACCCCCCAGACCTAAACACGCCCTTAAGTTTAGTATTTAAGGGCTCCCCAGAACCTAGGAACTCAGATTCCTGCAACCTAAGAAGAAGAGGACTGCTAAGCTGAAAAACCCTGCAGAGAAGACGGAGACACCAACTGCTTTGGCCCCAGCTCTACCGGCCTGTCTCCCCACTTCTAAAGACACTGCTCCAGCGACGCTTTCCCCAGGGACCAGCGACCTCTGAATCCTCAGAGGACTGCCCTGCTCTAGAAGGACCAAGAAACTCCCGAGGACAGCGGCCCTGTTCACCCAAGACTGCACCTTTGTTTCAAAGGAGCAACTTTAAAACAACTGCGTTTCCCGCCGGAAGCGTTAGACTTGCTACTCTGCACCCGACGCCCCCGGCTCGACTTGTGGAGAAACAACACTTCAGGGAGGACTCCCCGGCGACCACGAGACTGTGAGTAGCCAGAGTTGCCCCCCCTGAGCCCCCACAGCGACGCCTGCAGAGGGAATCCTGAGGCTCCCCCTGACCGCGACTGCCTGCTTCCCAGATCCTGGCGCCTGGTAAAGACTCTGCACCCGCAGCCCCCAGGACCTAAAAGATCGGAACTTCAGTGCAGGAGTGACCCCCAGGAGGCCCTCTCCCTTGCCCAGGTGGTGGCTACCCCGAGGAGCCCCCCCTCCCCTTGCCTGCCTGCATCGCTGAAGGGACCCCTTGGTCTCCCATTGATTTACATTGGAAACCCGACGTGTGTTTGCACACTGCACCCGGCCGCCCCCATGCTGCTGAGGGTGTACTTTCTGTGCTAACTTGTGTCCCCCCGGTGCCCTACAAAACCCCCCTGGTCTGCCCTCTGAAGACGCAGGTACTTACCTGCTGGCAGACTAGAACCGGGGCACCCCCTTCTCCATTGAAGCCTATGCGTTTTGGGCACCACTTTGAACTCTGCACCTGACCGGCCCTGAGCTGCTGGTGTGGTAACTTTGGGGTTGCTCTGAACCCCCAACGGTGGGCTACCTTGGAACCAAACTTGAACCCCGTAGGTGGTTTACTTACCTGCAAAAACTAATTAACTCTTACTCCCCCCAGGAACTGTTGAAAATTGCACTGTGTCTAGTTTTAAAATAGCTATATGTGATTTATATGAAAACGGTATATGCTATTTTGATTATTCAAAGTTCCTAAAGTACCTACCTGCAATACCTTTCAATTGAAGTATTACATGTAAAATTTGAACCTGTGGTTCTTAAAATAAACTAAGAAAAGATATTTTTCTATACAAAAACCTATTGGCCTGGAATTGTCTCTGAGTGTGTGTTCCTCATTTATTGCCTGTGTGTGTAGAACAAATGCTTAACACTACTCCTTTAATAAGCCTACTGCTCGACCACACTACCACAAAATAGAGCATTAGTATTATCTCTTTTTGCCACTATCTTACCTCTAAGGGGAACCCTTGGACTCTGTACATACTATTCCTTACTTTGAAATAGTGCATACAGAGCCAACTTCCTACATTGGTGGATCAGCGGTGGGGTACAAGACTTTACATTTGCTGGACTACTCAGCCAATACCTGATCACACGACAAATTCCAAACATTGTCATTAGAAATTGATTTTTGCAATTTGAGCTATTTTTCTAAATTTTTAAAAGTCCTGCTAGGGCCTTCTGTTAGTCCCTGTTAGCATTTCTTTTAGAGTTTAAAAGTTTTTGAAAGTTTGAATTAGGTTCTAGAAATAGTTTTAGATTCTTAAAAAGTATTCCAACTTTTAGAAACATAATGTCTGGTGCAGAAGAGAATGTGAGGGAACTCGACCTCACACCTTACCTCCATCTTAAGATGAGGGAGCTAAGGTCTCTCTCCAAAATAAAGAAAATCCCAGTTGGCGTAAGACCCTCCAAACAACAGCTCCAGGAGCTGCTGGCAGAGTTTGAAAAAGCCAACCCTTCTGAGGATGACCTCACAGAGGGGGAAGATAGTGACTTGGAGGAGAATTCCCCCCTTCCAGTCCTAATTAGGGAGATCAGGGACCCTCAATCCCTGACTCCAACCATAATAGTCAGAGATGCTGCTTCCCTCACAGGAGGACCCAGCACCTCTGTTATCACTGAGGAGAGCCTATGTGAAGATGACCTCCTGTTAGCCAGGATGGCCAAAAGATTGGCTTTGGAGAGACAGCTCCTAGCCAAAAAGGGAAAGACAAGAGATGGGTTTTGGTCCCATCCATGGTGGCAGCAACATAAATAGGGTCAGAGATTCTCCTGACATGTTGAAATTCCAAAAGGGATTGTAACTTAATATGAAGATGGTGATGACATCACCAAAAGTTCACAGCTTTTGAGAGGGCTTGTGCAACCAGAAAAGTAAACAGATCTCAATGGGGTGCTCTCCTTTGGGAAATGTTCACTGGAAAGTGTAGGGATAGACTCCTCACACTCTCTGGAAAAGATGCAGAATCTTATGACCTCATGAAGGGTACCCTGATTGAGGGCTTTGGATTCTCCACTGAGGAGTATAGAATTAGATTCAGGGGGGCTCAAAAAACCTTGAGCCAGACCTGGGTTGATTTTGTGGACTACTCAGTGAAAACACTGGATGGTTGGATTCAAGGCAGTGGTGTAAATGTTTATGATGGGCTGTACAATTTATTTGTGAAAGAACACCTATTAAGTAATTGTTCAAATGATAAACTGCATCAGCATCTGGTAGACCTAGGACCAATTTCTCCCCAAGAATTGGGAAAGAAGGCGGACCATTGGGTCAAGACTAGGGTGACCAAGACTTCCACAGGGGGTGACCAAAAGAAAGGGGTCACAAAGCCTCCCCAGGGGAAGAGTGTTGAGTTATCCACAAACAAAAATAGTAAAGAGTCTTCAACAGGCCCCCAAAACCCTGCACAGGAGCCTCTTCACAAAACAATTTTGGGTACAAGGGTAAAAACTTTGATCCCAAAAAGGCCTGGTGTCGTAGCTGTAATCAGCCTGGACACCAAACTGGAGACAAGGCCTGTCCCAAGAAAAGTACCACTTCTAACTCCACTCCAGCTAACACTGGAATGACTAGTCTCCAAGTGGGATCAACAGTGTTCCCAGAGCAAATCAGGTGTCACACTGAAGCTACATTAGTCTCTGAGGGTGGGGTGGATTTAGCCACACTGGCTGCCTGGCCTCCTAACATACAAAAATACAGGCAGCAGCTCTTAATTAATGGGACAAGTGTAGAAGGCCTGAGGGATACAGGTGCCAGTGTCACCATGGTGACAGAGAAACTGGTTTCCCCTGGTCAATACCTGGCTGGACAAACGTATCCAGTCACCAACGCTGACAATCAGACTAAAGTACATCCCATGGCTATGGTAACTTTAGAGTGGGGAGGGGTCAATGGCCTGAAACAGGTGGTGGTCTCCTCAAATATCTAAGTAGACTGTTTGCTTGGAAATGACCTGGAGTCCTTAGCATGGGCTGAGGTAGAACTGAAAACCCATGCAGCCATGCTGGGTATCCCTGAACTGGTGTGTGTCAAGACAAGGGCACAGTGCAAGGCTCATGGTGAAAAAGTAGAGCTGGAGCCTGGAAAAAGGGCCCAGCCTACCAAGAGAAAAGGAAGACAACTGGGAAACCAGCTGCAACACAACAACAAAAAGAGAGTCTCTCTTCTCAGGAAGAAGTTCTACCCTCTGAGGGAACTGAGCCTATGGAGTTAGAACCTTATCAGGTTGAGCTCTTAGGCCCACGGGGACCCTCAAGGGAGCAGTTGTGTAAGGGGCAAGAAACCTGTCCCTCTCTTGAAGGCCTTAGGCAGCAAGCTGCTGAAGAGTCCAATGGCAAGAAAACTGGAACACATAGGGTCTATTGGGAAGATGGACTCCTGTACACTGAGGCAAGAGATCCCAAACCTGGTGCCCCTAGGAGATTGGTAGTGCCTCAGGAGTTTAGGAAGTTCATACTGACCTTAGCCCATGATATTCCTCTTGCTGGGCATTTGGGACAAACCAAGACGTGGGAGAGACTAGTCAACCACTTCTATTGGCCCAACATGTCCCAGAAAGTCAAGGAGTTTTGTGTCTCCTGTACCACCTGTCAAGCCAGTGGTAAGACAGGTGGACACCCAAAGGCCCCCCTCATTCCACTTCCAGTGGTGGGGGTCCCCTTTGAAAGTGTGGGTGTGGACATAGTGGGTCCACTGGAACCTCCCACAGCCTCAGGGAACATGTACATACTAGTAGTAGTGGATCATGCTACTAGATACACTGAAGCTATTCCCCTTAGGTCGACTACTGCCCCTGCAGTAGCCAAGGCCCTCATTGGTATCTTTACCAGAGTGGGTTTTCCTAAGGAGGTGGTGTCTGACAGAGGTACTAACTTCATGTCAGCATACCTGAAACATGTGGAATGAGTGTGGAGTGACTTATAAATTCACTACACCATACCATCCACAAACTAATGGCCTTGTTGAGAGATTCAACAAGACATTAAAAGGCATGATCATGGGGCTCCCTGAAAAACTCAAAAGGAGATGGGATGTCCTCTTGCCTGTCTGCTTTTTGCTTACAGAGAGGTGCCTCAGAGGGGAGTAGGGTTCTCACCCTTCGAACTTCTGTTTGGCCACCCTGTAAGGGGACCACTAGCTCTTGTGAAAGAAGGCTGGGAGAGACCTCTTCATGAGCCTAAACAAGACATAGTGGACTATGTACTTGGCCTACGTTCAAGGATGGCAGAGTACATGGAAAAGGCAAGTAAAAACCTTGAGGCCAGCCAACAGCTCCACAAGTTTTGGTATGACCAAAAGGCAGCAATGGTTCAATTTCAATCAGGGCAGAAAGTCTGGGTTCTGGAGCATGTGGCTCCCAGGGCACTTCAGGACAAATGGAGTGGCCCTTACCCAGTGCTAGAAAAGAAGAGTCAGGTCACCTACCTGGTGGACCTAGGCACTAGCAGGAACCCCAAAAGGGTGATCCATGTGAACCGCCTTAAGCTCTTCCATGATAGGGCTGATGTGAATCTTTTGATGGTAACAGAGGAGGACCAGGAGCTGAGAGTGAACCTCTCCCTGATCTCCTCTCATCAAACCCTAAAGATGGTTCAGTAGATGGAGTGATCTATTCAGAAACCCTCTCTGGCCAACAGCAATCTGACTGCAGGAAGGTCCTGCAACAGTTTGCTGAGCTCTTTTCCCTAACCCCTGGTCAGACACACCTGTGTACCCATGATGTGGACACAGGAGACAGCATGCCTGTCAAAAACAAAATTTTCAGACAGTCTGACCAAGTGAAGGAAAGCATCAAGGTGGAAGTCCACAAGATGCTGGAATTGGGAGTACTTGAGCACTCTGACAGCCCCTGGGCTAGCCCAGTGGTCTTAGTCCCCAAACCTCACACCAAAGATGGAAAGAGAGAGATGAGGTTTTGTGTGGACTACGGAGGACTTAATTCTGTCACCAAGACAGATGCCCATCCCATTACAAGGGCTGATGAACTGATTGATAAATTAGGTGCTGCCAAATTCTTAAGTACCTTTGACTTAACAGCAGGGTACTGGCAAATCAAAATGGCACCAGGAGCAAAAGAAAAGACAGCATTCTCCACACCTGATGGGCATTATCAGTTTACTGTTATGCCCTTTGGTTTAAAGAATGCCCCTGCCACCTTCCAAAGGTTGGTGAATTAAGTCCTTGCTGGCTTGGAGTCCTTTAGTGCAGCTTATCTTGACGATATTGCTGTCTTTAGCTCCAGCTGGCAGGATCACCTGGTCCACCTGGAGAAGGTTTTGAAGGCTCTGCAATCAGCAGGCCTCTCTATCAAGGCATCCAAATGCCAGATAGGGCAGGGAACTGTGGTTTACTTGGGACACCTTGTAGGTGGAGGCCAAGTTCAGCCACTCCAGCCTAAGATCCAGACTATTCTGGACCGGGCAGCTCCAAAAACCCAGACTCAAGTCAGGGCATTCCTTGGCTTGACTGGGTATTACAGGAGGTCTGTGAAGGGATATGGATCCATAGTGACAGCCCTCACAGAACTTTCCTCCAAGAAAATGCCCAAGAAGGTAAACTGGACTGTAAAATGCCAACAGGCCTTTGACACCCTGAAACAAGCAATGTGCACAGCACCAGTTCTAAAAGCTCCAGATTACTCCAAGCAGTTCATTGTGCAGACAGATGCCTCTGAACATGGGATAGGGGCAGTTTTGTCCCAAACAAATGATGATGGCCTTGACCAGCCTGTTGCTTTCATTAACAGGAGGTTACTCCCCAGGGAGCAGCGTTGGAGTGCCATTGAGAGGGAGGCCTTTGCTGTGGTTTGGTCCCTGAAGAAGCTGAGACCATACCTCTTTGGTACTCACTTTGTAGTTCAAACTGACCACAGACCTCTCAGATGGCTGATGCAAATGAAAGGTGAAAATCCAAAACTGTTGAGGTGGTCCATCTCGCTACAGGGAATGGACTTTATAGTGGAACACAGACCTGGGACTGCCCATGTCAATGCAGATGGCCTTTCCAGGTTCTTCCACTTAGAAAATGAAGACTCTCTTGGGAAAGGTTAGTCTCATCCTCTTTCGTTTGGGGGTGGGGGGGTTGTGTAAGGAAATGCCTCCTTGGCATGGTTACCCCCTGACTTTTTGCCTTTGCTGATGCTAAGTTTTGATTTGAAAGTGTGCTGAGGCCTGCTAACCAGGCCTCAGCACCAGTGTTCTTTCCCTAACCTGTACTTTTGTTTTCACAATTGGCACACCCTGGCATCCAGGTAAGTCCCTTGTAACTGGTACCCCTGGTACCAAGGGCCCTGATGCCAGGGAAGGTCTCTAAGGGATGCAGCATGTCTTATGCCACCCTGGGGACCCCTCACTCAGCACAGACACACTGCTTGCCAGCTTGTGTGTGCTGGTGAGGACAAAACGAGTAAGTCGACATGGCACTCCCCTCAGGGTGCCATGCCAACCTCACACTGCCTGTGCAGTATAAATAAGTCAACCCTCTAGCAGGCCTTACAGCCCTAAGGCAGGGTGCACTATACCATAGGTGAGGGCACAAGTGCATGAGCACTGTGCCCCTACAGTGTCTAAGCAAAACCTTAGACATTCTAAGTGCAGGGTAGCCATAAGAGTATATGGGCTGGGAGTCTGTCAAACACGAACTCCACAGCACCATAATGGCTACACTGAAAACTGGGAAGTTTGGTGCCAAACTTCTCAGCACAATAAATGCACACTGATTCCAGTGTACATTTTATTGTAACATACACCCCAGAGGGCACCTTAGAGGTGCCCCCTGAAACCTTAACCAACTACCCGTGTAGGCTGACTGGTTTTAGCAGCTTGCCACACTCGAGACATGTTACTGGCCACATGGGGAGAGTGCCTTTGTCACTCTGTGGCTAGTAACAAACCCTGTACTGGGTGGAGGTGCTTCACACCTCCCCCTGCAGGAACTGTAACACCTGGCGGAGAGCCTCAAAGGCTCACCCCCTTTGTTACAGCACCACAGGGCACTCCAGCTAGTGGAGTTGCCCGCCCCCTCCGGCCACGGCCCCACTTTTGGCAGCAAGGCCGGAGGAGAGAATGAGAATAACAAGGAGGAGTCACTGGCCAGTCAGGACAGCCCTAAGGTGTCCTGAGCTGAGGTGACTCTAACTTTTAGAAATCCTCCATCTTGCAGATGGAGGATTCCCCCAATAGGGATAGGAATGTGACCCCCTCCCCTTGGGAGGAGGCACAAAGAGGGTATACCCACCCTCAGGGCTAGTAGCCATTGGCTACTAACCCCCCAGACCTAAACACGCCCTTAAATTTAGTATTTAAGGGCTCCCCAGCACCTAGGAACTCAGATTCCTGCAACCTAAGAAGAAGAGGACTGCTAAGCTGAAAAACCCTGCAGAGAAGACGGAGACACCAACTGCTTTGGCCCCAGCTCTACCGGCCTGTCTCCCCACTTCTAAAGACAATGCTCCAGCGACGCTTTCCCCAGGGACCAGCGACCTCTGAATCCTCAGTGGACTGCCCTGCTCTAGAAGGACCAAGAAACTCCCGAGGACAGAGGCCCTGTTCACCCAAGACTGCAACTTTGTTTCAAAGGAGCAACTTTAAAACAACTGCGTTTCCCACCGGAAGCGTGAGACTTGCTACTCTGCACCCGACGCCCCCGGCTCGACTTGTGGAGAAACAACACTTCAAGGAGGACTCCCCGGCGAATACGAGACTGTGAGTAGCCAGAGTTGCCCCCCCCCTAAGTCCCCACAGCGACGCCTGCAGAGGGAATCCCGAGGCTCACCCTGACCGCGACTGCCTGCTTCCCAGATCCCGACGCCTGGTAAAGACTCTGCACCCGCAGGCCCCAGGACCTGAAAGATCAGAACTCCAGTGCAGGAGTGACCCCCAGGAGGCCCTCTCCTTTGCCCAGGTGGTGCCTACCCCGAGGAGCCCCCCCCTTGCCTGCCTGCATCGCTGAAGCGACCCCTTGGTCTCCCATTGATTTACATCGGAAACCCGACGTGTGTTTTCACACTGCACCCGGCCACCCCCCTGCTGCTGAGGGTGTACTTTCTGTGCTAACTTGTGTCCCCCCCCGGTGCCCTACAAAACCCCCCTGGTCTGCCCTCCGAAGATGCGGGTACTTACCTGCTGGCAGACTGGAACCGGGGAACCCCCTTCTCCATTGAAGCCTATGCGTTTTGGGCACCACTTTGAACTCTGCACCTGACCGGCCCTGAGCTGCTGGTGTGGTAACTTTGGGGTTGCTCTGAACCCCCAACGGTGGGCTACCTTGGACCCAAACTTGAACCCCATAGGTGGTTTACTTACCTGCAAAAACTAACTAACTCTTACTCCCCCCAGGAACTGTTGCACTGTGTCTAGTTTTAAAATAGCTATATGTGATTTATATGAAAACTGTGTATGCTATTTTGATTATTCAAAGTTCCTAAAGTACCTACCTGCAATACCTTTCAATTGAAGTATTACATGTAAAAATTTGAACCTGTGGTTCTTAAAATAAACTAAGAAAATATATTTTTCTATACAAAAACGTATGTTCCTCATTTATTGCCTGGTTGTGTACAACAAATGCTTAACACTACTCCTTTGATAAGCCTACTGCTCGACCACACTCCCACAAAATAGAGCATTAGTATTATTTCTTTTTGCCACTATCTTACCTCTAAGGGGAACACTTGGACTCTGTGCATACTATTCCTTACTTTGAAATAGTGCATACAGAGCCAACTTCCTACAGTTACCATTTCTATGTATGTGGAATGCACAACTCCAATATCCATTCCATCACCCCCAGTACGGCCCCCTTTGTCAGCCACACTTCCTTTTTTAGGACGAGACCAGAACTATGGAAGAGGAAGAAGGAGAGACAGAAAGTACTTTGGGAAGTACCCATAAAGGGGGCAGGCTGAATTATGATTTTTCATTGTTTTTTTATTTTTTTGTTCACTGACACATATGGGAGTTTCATAGGACCTTTTTGACTAATTATCTCCTGAATAATCGCCTGCTAGTAATATGGTTTTATACCCTTGAATTAGATCGCTACCATTGTCAGCCGGGTAAAAGACGATTCTTATGAAATGAAAAGGGAGAAGTTCATCATCTGCCTTTATAATTAGCAATTTTTTCAAAGAGACCTGGCTTGAGAGTCGCAAAAGACCCACAGAGAGACGGTGAGGCATTTCTAATAATCTTCCCAATGCCTTGAGGTGGGTGCAGATATATGCGATGGGCTTCGCTTCCTAGGAACTCCTTGGGGAGGCTTTCGACATTGAATCAGATGCCGACGTTAGGTGCAAACCCATAAACACCACGTCAGCACGAACAACAAACAGAATACTTTTTTTTTTAAAACTGGTTCAAGGGTTGTAACCCAAACCTTTGGAGAGATGTTTTTTTTTTTTTTTTAACTATGCCTGTAATTATAAGGTTCTACACCAGGACCTGACCGGGGACATCTGAGAAGATATTGAGCTCATGATGAAAGTGGTGGAAGAAAAGGGATGAATTTCAAGTAGGGGAGCAGAATTTTTAGTTGAAAAAAACTCAAAAGTTGCTTACTTTTATATCTTACCCAAAATTCATAAGGGTTGGATTTCACCTCCAGCTGTAGACCGATTGTCTCTGGGATCGAATCCCTGCTAGAAACCATGTCAAAATACACCGATAATTTTCTGAGACCACTGGTGTCTAAGATGTCTTCATTTGGGAAGGATACGAAGGATATCCTCAATTTAGTGCAAGATATTGACTTTGAAATTGGCAGGGACATCTTTATGACATTAGGGCTCATATTTGTACTTTTTTAGCGACACATTTGAGTCATTTTTTTACGCAAAAGCTGTGCAAACTTACAAAATACAATTGTATTTTGTAAGTTTGCACCGATTTTGCAATAAAAAACGACACAAATGCGGCGCTAAAAAAGTATAAAAATGGGCCTAGATGTGGAGGCCCTATTCACTAGTATTCTTCAAGATGCCTCTTTGAAAGTTCTCGATTCCCTTTTGGAATCGGTCCCATGGGAATCAATCACCCTGAAGGAGTTTGTCCTAGCCTGCGCCCATATGGCCTTGACTAGGAACTACTTCCAATTTGAGGATATGGCCTTGACTAGGAACTACTTCCAATTTGAGGATAGGTTCTAGCTACATACCCACGGAACATCAATGGGGGAGTACTTTTGCCTTGAGTGTGGCATGTCTGTATGTAGATGATTTTGAAATGAAATTCCTCTATAGGAATGTGAACCCATTCAGGACCAATATCCATGTATGGAAAAAATATAAAGCTGATAGCTGATATCTACATTGTTTGGAGAGGTAATGAGGAGCAGGCATATGAATTTGTGGAATGGTTGAACTCAATGGACACTTACCTGCGGTTTACCATAACAATTGAAAAAGAGTCTATTACCTTTCTTGATCTGAGAATTTGGGCTGCCCAAGGGAAATTGCAAACAGGGGTTTATTACAAACCTATGGAATGCAACAACTCATTTAGGTATGACAGTTTTCACTCTAAGTCCCTGAAGAATAATCTACCCATTGCCCAATTCCTTAGGTTACGTAGGAATTGCACCAACAGATCAGATTATGACAAACATGCTCTACTTCTGTCTGAAAAGCAGAAACAAAATGGCACCTGATCCCTTTGATTATAAAAGCAAATAAGCAAGCCTATAATAATGCTAGAGAACAGCTGCTAGAAACATTCACAAAGCCCCATGTGACCCGACTCATATGTATCACTATATTTGGTATTTATTCTAACCAATTAAAGAAATACATCCTAAATCATTGGAGGATTTTGGATTCAGGGCCCTTGGATCTTGAAAGGCCACTATTTGCATTTAAAAGAGGGAAATCCTTAAGAGATCTTCTGGTACATACTAGACCAAAAATGAGACAGACTTGCTCGTACTATACAGACTTTGTGAATCTTCCACCAGTGATGGGCTACTTTCCATGTGGCAGATGAATCATCTAACCCCTAACAAGTCAAACAGAACAGTTATACTGTAGTGAATCCTAGTTTGTCTTAATGGGATAAACTAGCTTAGCCCCTGGCTTGCAGACTCGTGCCCCCGTCACCTAGTGACTTTTAACCTACCTAGGTTGCTCTGTCTTAGCCCATTTAATTATTTAATTCATCCAAGATGGCTGCCTTGTTTATAGTTAGGCCACTTGTTATGCTTTGCATTATCAGTGCCACCACGCTAAGGCATCAAGATCAAGCAATAAAGACAAACAAACAGTAGGTGTTCTCACTTAGGGATTTTCCCTCTCTATACTTTCGAGGGATCGTTTATAATAATTGCCGTCCCAAGCATGTCTGTTATCTATTGTTTAGGAACACACCTACTTCAGGGGTCCTGGTAGATCTGTATAAATACATCACACTTTAGACAGATAATCAGAGGGATTCTGACCAGAGGGCATCGCCACCATCGCTGATACAGATGCTGCACGTCGTCTTGACGCTGACCCAGTCTTCCTGTCCCTGCGGAGTCTGCGATAGAGACCTCATTCCAAGGTAACGAGGGTTGGGGGCTCCTCCCATGGACATGGCATTGGCAGATTAGGTTTAGCAAACTCAGCTTTCCTTTAGGTAGGAGGTTAGGCCTCTCACATTGGGGGATTAGGGCATATTACATCTCGTATGTCTTTTACATGCATTGCAAGATGGTGGGGGTCTTTGTAATAATGACTCTCGTCTTCACAATTCTGTTTCTTACATTATTCATTATCCTAATCATTGCAGCCCATGCAACTTATCTCAAATTGCAGTTGGGTTAAATAAAAAGTATTGAAACTTTACTGCATCTTTGTCATTGCCTGTGTTTGTATGAGACATGATATATCTGTGAGAAAGGGGTAATCTCCGTTTAACCATGACACTCCCTGAGATGTCTTATTCTCGAGTCCATGCGTAAAGACTGCCACAAATCACCTTTTACTATTGTGTTTCTGGTGCGGTGCTGCTATTGAGCCGGTAAGGTTGGGACAACAATTGCGATTTGTTGTAGGATAGGCATAGTCGCCTACAGACAAAAGTGCTGTTATCCTTTAACCAGCAGTCTTGCCCAGAGCAAGAGTCCAAAATACGACAATACTTAGGCCTGAGAACACCATGGATTTTGAGAAATCATACTACTTGTGACTATGAATTGTATCTATATATTGATTTGCACCTGTGGTTTGAAATACGTAGGTATGACCACGAGAAATGTTTAGGTGAGGATTAATGCGCACAGTAGCACATTCAGGTGCAAGAAAAAAATCACAAAATTGATGCATCACTTTGTGGACTTTGCTCACTCTGAGAATGACTTCAAATGATACATCATTGAGAAGTCACATGGGGCATCTGAAGGGCAACTTTTAGGATGGAACAATGATGTATTAATTGACTGTCCAGCTCCTTGTAGGGGTTGAACGATGACATTCCCTGGACACAACTAGTGGTGAGATAATGTTCCTCCTGTAATCACTTTTGGATTGCTTACCCATAAAGGGGGCAGGCTGAATTATTATTTTTCATTTTTTTATTTTTTTTGTTCACTGACACACATGGGAGTTCCATAGGACCTTTTTGACTAATTATCTCCTGAATAATCGCCTGCTAGTAATATGGTTTTATACCCTTGAATTAGATCGCTACCATTGACAGCCGGGTAAGAGACGATTCCTATGAAATGAAAAGGGAGAAGTTCATCATCTGCCTTTATAATTAGCAATTTTTTCAAAGAGACCTGGCTTGAGAGTCGCAAAAGACCCACAGAGAGACGGTGGGGCATTTCTAACAATCTTCCCACTGCCTTGAGGTGGGTGCAGATATATGCGATGGGCTTCGCTTCCTAGGAACTCCTGGGGGAGGCTTTCGCCATTGACAACAGATGCCGACGTTAGGTACAAACCCATAAACACCACGTCAGCACGAACAACAAACAGAATACTTTTCTTTTTATAACTGGTTCAAGGTTTGTAACCCGAACCTTTGGAGAGATGTTTTCTTTTTTAACTAACCCTTCCATTTTGTTCAATGTTGGTACAAATCCATAAACACCACAACAGCACGAACAACAATCATAGGCCTTCATTATGACAATGGTGGTAAATCCCACTTACCGCCATGCTGACCTCCACCAACATACCGCCGCCACGGCGGGTATCAGCTAACCATATTATGACACACACCCACCAATCCGTCACTATTCAGCCACACACACAAATCCACCAGCCCAAAGGTCATTGATAAACTGGCAGTAGCAAAACCCATACTGTTACGCCAACAGAACAACGCCCACAACATTATGACCCACTAATCACCATGGCGGACATTCAATGGCAGTAAACCATTGGCGGTACATACCGCCGAGCTCAAAATACACACACACAAACAAAACAACACCACATTGGACAATTCAAACTACATACACCTGACACCCATACACACACCACACTCACACCACTATAAAACACACACACACATTACCCACAACCCCTTACGACTAATAACAATTGCCAGCAGAGAGAGAGTAAGCAAGAGCACTCGCAACCAGAGCCACATACCACCATCACCTATACACCACCCACGCACCTTACATCACACCCTCCACACACCCCTACACACCCTCGCCCACACCACTCACAGTACACTCATGGCACCACAGCGACACCCCAGGTTCTCTGAGGAGGAGCTAAGGGTCATGGTGGAGGAAATCATCCGGGTAGAGCCACAGCTATTTGGATCACAGGTGCAGTAGATATCCATTGCTAGGAAGATGGAGTTATGGCAGAGGATCGTGGACAGGGTCATCCCCGTGGGACAGCACCCAAGAACAAGGGATGACATCAGGAAGAGGTGGAATGACCTACGGGGGAACGTGCGTTCCATAGCAGCAAGACACCAACTCGCTGTACAGAGGATTGGCGGTGGACCCCCACCTCCTCCCCCACAACTAACAACATGGGAGGAGCAAGTCTTGGCAATCATGCATCCTGAGGGGCTGGCAGGAGTAGGAGGAGGACTGGACTCTGGAAAGTCAATTCTCTATTACTATCACCCCCCCTACCTGCATGGCATCACATACCCCCACCCTCACCCTCACTCCCATCACTCCACCACCTCCCACACACCCCACCATCACAACCCACTCATCTCAATGTCAAGCCCTGCATGCCCCACCAATGCATGGACACCACGCACAGCCCTGCATGGACACCTATCACCACAGCATGCACACTAGAGAGAACCACCTAGCCCACCAAATAACAACTCACACAAGGCAAAGCTGCCAGGGCAATAACAACCATAGAGGACAACACACCCATGCACAATATGTCACACACAGAAACAATAACACTGCATTTACATCCCCACAGGTAACTCAGCCAATGTCACCGGCGAAGAGGTGCCAACAACATTGAGTCCCCCCCAGAAGAGGCCCACAGTGATGACAGCAGCTCTGGTTGCCTGGATCTGGATGATCAACCTGGCCCAACAGGGACCTCCGGACAGTCGGTAACCCAGGCACACTCTCATACCACCACAGACCCTCCCCCCTCAGGAAACACCACCACAGCACCCACCCAGCGGGCCCATACCTCTGTACCCAGGACATGTCAATCAGCAGTGTGTCCACCAGTACAGGGACCTCAGGCCACCCCACAAACCCAGGACGATCAGGGACCTGGGGTCAGTGGCAGTGGGCACAAGGTTCAGGGGACAGAGGCACAGGACAACTGGGAAGCTGGGAGGACTGCTGTGAGACAGGGGGAGGCCGGCCCAGGGAACCAACCCTCCAGGAGGCACTCACTGTGATCCTGGGAGTGTACCAACATTCCCAGGATACGCTGGGCCAGATCATGGACAAGATGTAGGAGAACATGCGGCTGCAGGAGGGACAGTATCTGGGGATCAGGGAGGACTTGAAGGCCATTAACACAATCTGGTCTCCATTGCAAGGGTGCTGGCAAACATGGCCAACAGTATGAGGGAGGCAGTAGCACACCACATGCCCCTGACACTAGCAACACTACTGAACAGCCCTCCACCTCTGCTGCCACTAGTGGACAGGAGGCCCCGCCACAGGACCAACAGGCCACCAGCACCCCTCCCCCTGCAGAAGGAGAACCACCCGCAAACTTTCCTTGCGATCCAGGCATAAGCCAGAGACTACTGCCAAGACCCCTGTCAGGAAATAAGACTCTCCTGATTGTCACCCTTGTGTCCCACTCGGTCACCCTGTCCACCTTGAACTGCTATTGCTCCCCTTCCCATGTCCTCTTGGTCACTGCACCTGTGATACAAATAGACTGGACTCTATTTCCTCCATCATCACTCCAGCCCATTGCACTACCTCCTCTTCTTCAGAGCACTGCAATAAATACACTTTCATAAAATACAAGTATGGTGTATGTCAAATGATTTCAAAATGTATTCATTTAACAAGGTTCAAACATTGCAATTCAACTGTACAGTAATGCTTACATAGGAAAGACCTGTAGTTGGCTACACTGAACACACTAGGAGCAATAGTGGGGCACCAACATCTGCAAAAAGAGATGCCAAAGGGTACAGTGAATGTCCATAGAAGTAGGAATTCACAGCCTGCCAGTGACAATGTCACACATCAAACTGTCAATGATTTGTGAAATAACACTGTCTTACCTGTGTCTCATTGGAAGTATTGACGAATAACTGCACTTTTGTTGTCCTCATCCTCATCCTCTGCCTCCTCATCTTCACTTTCCACAGGGTCCACTGCTGCCACACGGCCATCTCCAGCCTCCTCCTCTGCAGAAAAGGCACATAGTGGTGCAAGGCAAGGGTGTGCAACATACAGCATGCCACGATGATCTGGCAGACCTTCTTGGGTGAGTAGCACAGGGATCCACCAGTTAGATGGAGGCACCGAAACCTGGCCTTCAGGAGGCCAACGGTCCTTTCTATTATCCTTCTTGTACGCCCGTGTGCCTCACTGTAACGTTCCTCTGCCCCTGTCCTGGCATTCCTCACAGGGATCAGTAGTCATGAGAGGTTGGGGTAACCAGAGTCACCTACAAATATCGAGGGACAACTGTTTGCCACACTCTCACCCTTAGGGCCCACAACATACCCATACACCATCATCCACTTCTTGGGAACCAGGGCGCGCATATTAGCCACACCCTGTGCCTCTGGAGTTGGGCCATCACATTTGGGATGCTGCTATTCCTCGGGATAAAGGCATCATGCGCAGACCTAGGATACTTTGCATTGATGTGGGAGATGCACTGGTCCGCCAGGCACACCATCTGGACATTCATGGAGTGAAAACTCTTTCGATTTATGAAGACCTGTTCATTTCGCCAGGGGGAGGGGGACAAATGCAATATGTGTTCCATCTGTTGCCCCAATGATGTTGGGGATATGTCCCATTGCATAGAAGTCAGCTTTCACTGTGTCCAAATCCTCCATCTGGGGGAAAACCATGTAGCTGCACATGTGTTTAATTAGGGCAGACAACACTCTGGTCAGCAATATTCAGAACATTGGCTGTGACATTCCTGCTGCCAAGCCCACTGTCACTTGGAAAGAACCAGTTGCCAAGACATGGAGCACAGATAGGACTTGCACAAGAGGGGGGATCCCGGTGGGGAGACGGATAGCAGATATTAGGTCAGGCTCCAATTGGGCACACAGCTCCGTGATTGTGGCCCTGTCAAGTCTATAAGTGAGGATAATGTGCCTGTCCTCCATTGTTGCCAAGTATACCAGGGGTCTGTACACAAGGGTATGTCTCCATCTCCTATTCATCCACAGCGGTTTCAACCTAAGGGGCAAAAGAATGAGCAGCTGGTCATTATCTGTACATTCTAACCACTACAGTTCAATGCATATTGTGATTGTAACATTATTTTGGTGGGATATGTCCAAAATGTGAATTTGTGTACTGTGATGCAGTTAGGATCCTGACCCCCCCCCCGAAATAGCATCCTCCTGTCCTGTATGGAGGGACAGGTGGAAATGAGGTCATTCTGCTGACGTTGTGCGCCGTTGCGGGAGGCGGTCAAGAACCGCCGTACAACTCATTGGGCCCTATGGGGTACAGTGGCCAATGGTTATGTACACCGGCGGTGACGGTACGCATCGCGAGGACGTGACCACCATTTTCAATCTGTTCACTCACTTACTACCTGACCTTCAACAGGAGAGGACCTACACTGCATGTGCTGCTGTGACCTGTGTCTGGAACCAACCATGGCTTGTGTTACTGTGGAAAGGGCCCGTGCCTTCACCTAGGCGGAGTTGGAGCGACTGGTGGATGGGGTCCTACCCCAGTATGGACTGCTGTATGGGCCTCCAGACCAACAATTGAGTCCACCGTGAGTACGATGCATGGGGTGGGAATGCATGAAGTGCTGTGTGTGAAGGCCTCATGTGGGGGGGTTGGTGGATGGGTCCTGGGCAGCATGCAGCATGTATGCTGGGCCATGTCTGTGCTAATGGGGATGGGAATGGGCATGGTGGGCCATAAGTGTAACAGGCAGGACGGTCGGACTAATACCTTTCTCTGTGTGTATTTCCCTGCAGGTCAGGGCCCATCAAAAGAAGGGTATATGGCGTGCCATCACCAACGACGTGCATACACTAGGGGTCTACGGCAGGCAGGGCACCCACTGTCGGAAATGGTGGGAGGACCTGAGAGACTGGTCACAGAAGATGGCGGATTTCCTGCTAGGGATGGCCTCCCAACGAGGAAGGGGTGCCCGTCGAACCCTGAAACCCCCTGATGGCCCGCATACTGGTGGTGGCCTATCCGGAGCTAGATGGGCGCTTGGGGGCATCACAGCAGCAACAAGGGGTGAGTACAGGGCCCTTCATTACAACTTACACCTGGTGGGGTAGCATCCGGGTGGGGGGTGTGGGCCCTGTGGGTGCCCCTAGGCCTGGCCTGACATTGCAGAGTAGGTCCCATGTTGGGCAGGGTTCTGATGTGAAAGTCCTCCAACCAAGCGAGTAGGCATCCACTACTGGGCAGGGGTCTGTGGGTCTCAGGCATGCTGCAATTGGTGTTAGGTGTCCCTATCCATGGGCTGCTGACTAGCATTGTGACTGGTAGTGCATTGCCTAATGCGTAGGGCTGTTTCCTGTGTGTGAATGTGTTCACTACGCCAACAGTGGTGTTGGTGCCGCCATTGACCAAGTGTATCCTTTGTCTCTCTCCCCCCCTTTTTGTTTTGTCACCCTGTCCTTATGTGCATTAGCATCATTTGGCAGAGGAGCAGAGGCACCGGCGACAGAGGTAGCTGCATTCCACAGGACCCAGGAGGCCAAATCCACCGACAGTGAGGGCACCAGTGGGACGGAGGGTGAGGGGAGCACCACGGCGGAGACTGGAGGGGACAGTTCGGACACAGATACCTCCTCTGATGGAAGATCCCTGTTGGTGGCAGACACCTCAGTGCCCACCCCAGCTAGAGGTACAGCCGCCACCACCGTACCAGCACCGCCCTCCCAGCAGCCCCTCAGCGAGGTTGCCGTGCCCGCTCACCCAGGAGGGTGGGCATCTCCTTCCCCCCAGGCACCTCAGGCCCTGCCCCAGTTAGCCTTGCTGCCCTGAGTGAGGAGACTATTGACCTCCTGCGAACCATCTCTGTTGGGCAGTCAACCATTGTGAATGCCATCCAGGGGCTGGCAGCCCAAATACAACAGACCAATGCATTTCTGGAGGGCATGCACACTGGCTTGGCAGCCCAACAGAGATCAATCCAGGCTCTGGCCTCCTCTCTGATGGCAGCTATTGTCCCTGTTTCCACCCTCCCCCTCCAACTTCCTCTTCCCAATCCCATTCCCCTCAACCCCAGCCTATCCCAAGGACACAGGCAGACGAGCAAGCACCCAGGACAACACACAAGACTGGACATGGCAAACACAAGCACCACACTTCATCCCACAGGCACTCACACAAAAACCATCCAGAAGCAGACATGCCAAAATCCACTGCCTCCACTGTGGCCCCCTCCTCCTTGTCGTCCACCTCCGTCCCAGTAGCATCTCCACTCATACCTGCATGCATACATCCTCATCCACTACCACCATCACCAGCACACCTATCAGTACACACCCTTCACTGGCAGTCACCACCCCCACATCCATGCACACATTCCCTGTGTCCTCTCCCACTGTGTTTGTGCACCCTCCTCCCAAAGTACACAAACGCAAGCACTCAGACACCCAACAGCCATACACCTCACAACAGAATCCAGCCCATGCACCTGCACCCAAACACAGCAGACTGACACCTCCTACCACCTCTCCCTCTTCCTCCACTCCCAAACCATCTCCCTCTTCCCGCCCCAATGTCCCTAAGAAGCTTTTCCTCACCACCATTGACCTCTTCCCTACCCCTACCCCCGTCAGGCCAGGGTGGTCAAAACCCAGGCAAGCACCTGGACTGGGTAGTCCACGGGCACAGTAGTGTCCCCAGCAAGTCCAGGTGGGAAAGGATCCCGGCCACCAGCCAGCCAGGCGGAAAGGGTGCTTGTCCCAAGTGCTTCAAGGAACGCCAAGGAGCCAGCCCCAGCTGCAGGAAGGAAGGGCAAGGAGCCAGCCCCAGCTGCAGGAATGAAAGACAAGGAGCTAGCCCCAGCTGCAGGAAGGAAGGACAAGGAGCCAGCCCCAGCTGCAGGAAGGAAGGGCAAGGGGCCTGCAATTGCAGGCAGTAGAGACAAGGGGCCTGTAGCTGGGACTCAGTTGGAGCCACCACCACCAACCATGGTGGGGTAGCCGTCCAAGGCTGCAGGGGTTGGACTGGAGCCTCCCAACACCACCACCACCAGCTCCACCAGCAGCACCGCCACCAGCAGCCCCAGTGGGCAGCCGTCCGAAGCTGCAGGGGATAGGCAGGAGCCTCCCCCCACCACCACCAGCAGCACCGCCACCTTCAGCAGCAGCCCCAGTGGGCAGCCATCTGAGGCTGCAGGAGATAGGCAGGAGCCTCCCCCCACCACCACCACCACCAGCTCCACCAGCAGCACTGCCACCACTGAACAGCAATCACCACCGGCGGACAGTGTGTAGTCCTGCATCCATGGGCTGTTGTGCGGCCTGGCCCCTGCAAATCGTGTGGGTATGACACCCAGCTGAGAGACTGTGACTTTGCAGTCCCCAAGATCTGCATCACAGGGCACAATGCCCCCTCCAGAACCAGCCATCCACTCACCCCATCCTCCCTAGGATAAAGCTCACTGGGCATGGTTCCCCCTCCAGAACCAGTGGAGAAGACATCCACTCACCCCATCCTCCCGAGGATGAAGCTCACTGGGCACAATACCCCCTCCAGAACCAGTGGGAAGTCACCCACTTGAGAGACTGTGGCCTCGCACTCCCCAGGACCAAGCACATGGCATGTTGCCCCCTCCAGAGCATGTGGGCAAGTCACCCACTTGAGAGATTGTGGCCTTGCACTCGCCAGGACCAAGCACAGGGCATGTTGCCCCCTCCAGAGCATGTGGGCAAGTCACCCACTTGAGAGACTGTGGGCTTGCACTCCCCAGGACCAAGCACATGGCATGTTGCCCCTCCAGAGCATGTGGGCAAGTCACCCACTTGAGAGATTGTGGCCTTGCACTCCCCAGGACCGAGCATAGGGCATGTTGCCGAGCATAGGGCATGTTGCCCCCTCATACAGGTATTCATGGGAAATGGAGTCTACCAAGAGTGAGCGCACCAACATTGAACAAAATAGAAGGGTTAGTTTAAAAAAAAATCACTTTAAGGGTTCGAATCACAACCCTTGTTGGCAGGTCCGGTGGGAAAATGTGTAAACACCAGGAGTTGTGCTCACCCCATCTGGGACAACCCCTAGGGTGTCCAGAGCTGAGGTGAACCCCTCCTGGGAGAATCCTCCATCTTGCTTTGGAGGATATTAAGCAGTAGGGTTAGGAATGTGCCTACTCCCCAAAGGGAGTGGGCACAAGGAGGCTGCAGCCACCCTCAGGGACAGTAACCACTGGTTACGGACCTCTGACCCCTGTAACAACCCTAAATCTAGTATTAAGGGGCACCCCTGAACCTTGCTCTTCAGATTCCTGGCGACCTTAAAGATGAAGGACTGAAGAGCCACACCAGCAGAGAAGACCCCAAACGACAACTGACTTGGCCGTAGCCCTGCCGGCCTGTCTGTAGTCTTCAAGAAACCTGCTACAAGTAGACAACTTGTTCTGCAGGACCAGTGACCCCCACAAATCCCCAGAGGACTGCTTGCCTACCCAAGCCCCAAGATCTCCAGAGGACAGCTGCCCTGTCCACAAGAAACCTTCCAAAAGGACTCCAGAGCCTCCCCGGATCTGCAAGTCCTGCCCACTTTGTGCCTGATGCCCACAGCCCGAGTCTAGGTGGCCCACCGGTCCAGAGAAGGTCCCCAGGTGATTTTGAATTTGAGTCCACCCTGGATTGACCCGTCCTTGGCAACACAAGGACACCTGCAGCCTAAATCCAGAGGAACCCCTAGCCTTGGGAAATCCGACTGACAGTCCAGCAACGTCCAGCGGGCTTCTCTCCTACCTGTCCAGCCTTTGGTTTTCCGCAAACGACCCGCTGGAATCAGCCTGCAGCATCTTTGTGACCCCCGAGGTTCCCCCATTGAGAAGCATTGGGTGACCAATGCTATGTTTGCACCCGGCTGCCCCTGTGCTGCTGAAGGTGTGTGCTTGGTGCTGACCTGTAACCCCACGGTGCTCATCTAAACCCCCAGGTCTGTGCCCAAAAGTCACGGGTACTTACCTGCAACCTGTTTCTCACAGAGTGCCCCCCAGTCTACATAGGATTGCATTAAAAACCCAACACCAACTTTGACATCTGCACCCAGCCGGCCCTGTGTTGCTAGTGGTGCGCTTTTGGGGTCAACTTGAACCTTGACTTGTGGATATCCTAACCCCCAAAGACTGGGATCGTAAGTCGAGTACTTACCTGTAAAGGGTGTGAACACTTCCCCGCCCAGGAATGCATTGTTTCCTACGAGAAATTGCACTGTCTACTTTTGAAATTGAAAAGTGTTACTTGTAAATTGTTTTAGCTGAAAAACCTAAACAAAGTACATGTAATACTGATACAAACTTATAACTGTACTGCAACAAAGATCCTTTTGGTTCTAGAAATAAAGTAACAAAGTATATTTTTGCTATATAAAAACATTGGCCTGGAGTTAGTCATTGAGTGTGTGCTCTGTTTCTTGACCGCATGCACAACAAATGCTTTGCTCTACCCTCTGATAAGCCTAACTGCTCAATCACACTATACTAGAACTGTGTTTGAAAATTGCAGTTTCCACTTTTAAAACAGATGATTGCTATTTATTTGAAAACCATTTAACTTGCCAAATTGAAACAAAGTGGTATTGATTCATATGCTTGCTACTTACTTGTACTTACCTGCAATCAGAATCTCGTGATTCCAGAAATAAAGTAACAAAATGTATTTTTGCTATATAAATACCATTGGCCTGGACTTAGTCATTGAGTGTGTGCTTCCTTTATTGTCTGTGGGTGTACTACAAATGCTTTGCACTACCCTCTGATAAGCCTAAAGGATTGACCACACTACCTCAAAAGAGAGCATTAGTATTATCTATTTTAGGCTCTGTTAAGGGGAAGCAGCCTCAACAACAACGCAGGAACAATGAGGTGCGTTGTCCACAAAAGCAGAACAACGCTTTTGTGAACGACCTTATTTTCCTCTGCCTTAACCATGGGGTAATTTAAGGTTTTTGGGGTGGGGGTCGGATGGTTTTAGGAGCGGGGTGGGGAAGTCGGGGTGGTTTTAGGAGCTAAGGTGGGGGGGCAGGGTAGCTTTAGGTTTTAGGGGTGGGGTGGGGGTTGCAGTAGTTTTAGGGCCGGGTGAGGGGTCATGGGAGTAGTTTTAGATTTTGGGGGTGGGGGTCAGGGTAGTTGTGGGGGTTGGGGTAGTTTAGGTTTTAGGGGTGGGGTTCGTGTAGTCTTAGGTTTTGGGAGGTCATTGTAGTTTTAGGGGTGGGGTGGGGGTTGGGGTAGTTTTAGGTTTTAGGAGCGGGGTGGGGGTCAGGTTAGTTTAGGTTTTAGGGGCGGGTGGGGGATATTGGGGTAGTTTTAGGTTTTAGGGGTGGGGTGGGATGTCGGGGTAGTTTTAGGGGCAGTGGTACTTTAGGTTTTAGGGGCAGGGTGGGGGTTCAGGGTAGTTTTAGGGACGGGGTGGGGGTTTCGGTAGCTTTAGGGGCAGGGGTGAGGGGTCTGGTTAGTTTTAGGTTTTGGGGGTGGAGGTCAGGGTAGTTTTAGGTTTTGGGGCAGGGGTGGGTGGGTGGGTCGGGGTAGTTGTGGGGGTTGGGGTAGTTTAGGTTTTGGAGGTGGGGGTCGGGGTAGTCTTAGGTTTTAGGGGTGGGGTCCATGTAGTTTTGGGGGTGGGAGTTGGGGCAGTTTGAGGTTTTAGGGGCGGGGTGGGGTAGTTTTAGGTGCAGGGTGGGGTTTGGGGTAGTTTAGGTTTTAGGGGCCGGTGGGGAGTCAGGGTAGTGTTAGGGGCGGGGGTCGGGTGGTTTTAGAGGCAGGGTGGGGGGTCAGGTGGTTTTAGTGGCAAGGTGGGGGGTTGGGGTAGTTTAGGTTTTAGGGGCTAGGGTGGGTGGTGGGGTTAGTTTTAGGTTTTAGGGGCGAGGTGGGGGTTAAGATTATTTTAGTGGTGAGGTAGTTTAGGTTTTAGGGGTGGGGTGGAAGGGTTGGTTAGTTTTAGGGTTTAGGGGTTGCGGTAGTTTTAGGGGTGGGGTGAGGGGTCGCGGTAGTTTTAGGTTTTGGGGTGGGACGGGGTACTTTTAGGTTTTGGGGGTGGGGTGGCGGGGTTGGGTAGATACGGGGGTTGGGGAAGTTTAGGTTTTAGGGGTGGAGGGTCAGGGTAGTCTTAGATTTTACGGGCGGGGTTGCTGTAGTTTTTGGGGCGGGTTTGGGGTAGTTTTAGGGGCGGGGTGGGGGCTGAGGTAGTTTAGATTTTAGGGGTGGGGTGGGGGGTTGGTTAGTTTTAGGGTTTAGGGGTAGGGGTTACGGTAGTTTTAGGGGTGGGGTGAGGGGTTGCAGTAGTTTTAGGTTTTGGGGTGGGGCGGGGTACTTTTAGGTTTTGGGGGTGGGGTGGCGGGGTTGGGTAGATGTGGGGGTTGGGGAAGTTTAGGTTTTAGGGGTGGGGGTCAGGGTAGTCTTAGGTTTTAGGGGCGGGGTTGCTGTAGTTTTTGGGGCGGGGTTTGGGGTAGTTTTAGGGGCGGGTGGGGGATGGGGTAGTTTAGGTTTTAGGCGTGGGGCAGGGGGTCGGGGTAGTTTTAGGTTTTAGGGGCGGGAGGGGGTCGGGGTAGTTTTAGGGGCAGTGGTACTTTAGGTTTTAGGGGCAGGGTGGGGGTTCAGGGTAGTTTTAGGGACGGGTGGGGGTTTCGGTAGCTTTAGGGGCAGGGGTGAGGGGTCTGGTTAGTTTTAGGTTTTGGGGTGGAGGTCAGGGTAGTTTTAGGTTTTGGGGCAGGGGTGGGTAGGTGGGTCGGGGTAGTTGTGGGGGTTGGGGTAGTTTAGGTTTTGGAGGTGGGGGTCGGGGTAGTCTTAGGTTTTAGGGGTGGGGTCCATGTAGTTTTGGGGGTGGGAGTTGGGGCAGTTTGAGGTTTTAGGGGCGAGGTGGGGTGGGGTAGTTTTAGGTGCAGGGTGGGGTTTGGGGTAGTTTAGGTTTTAGGGGCCGGTGGGGAGTCAGGGTAGTGTTAGGGGCGGGGGTCGGGTGGTTTTAGAGGCAGGGTGGGGGGTCAGGTGGTTTTAGTGGCAAGGTGGGGGGTTGGGGTAGTTTAGGTTTTAGGGGCTAGGGTGGGTGGTGGGGTTAGTTTTAGGTTTTAGGGGCGAGGTGGGGGTTAAGATTATTTTAGTGGTGAGGTAGTTTAGGTTTTAGGGGTGGGGTGGAAGGGTTGGTTAGTTTTAGGGTTTAGGGGTTGCAGTAGTTTTAGGGGTGGGGTGAGGGGTCGCGGTAGTTTTAGGTTTTGGGGTGGGGCGGGGTACTTTTAGGTTTTGGGGGTGGGGTGGCGGGGTTGGGTAGATACGGGGGTTGGGGAAGTTTAGGTTTTAGGGGTGGAGGGTCAGGGTAGTCTTAGATTTTACGGGCGGGGTTGCTGTAGTTTTTGGGGCAGGTTTGGGGTAGTTTTAGGGGCGGGGTGGGGGCTGGGGTAGTTTAGATTTTAGGGGTGGGGTGGGGGGTTGGTTAGTTTTAGGGTTTAGGGGTAGGGGTTACGGTAGTTTTAGGGGTGGGGTGAGGGGTTGCAGTAGTTTTAGGTTTTGGGGTGGGGCGGGGTACTTTTAGGTTTTGGGGGTGGGGTGGCGGGGTTGGGTAGATGTGGGGGTTGGGGAAGTTTAGGTTTTAGGGGTGGGGGTCAGGGTAGTCTTAGGTTTTAGGGGCGGGGTTGCTGTAGTTTTTGGGGCGGGGTTTGGGGTAGTTTTAGGGGCGGGTGGGGGATGGGGTAGTTTAGGTTTTAGGCGTGGGGCAGGGGGTCGGGGTAGTTTTAGGTTTTAGGGGCGGGAGGGGGGTCGGGGTAGTTTTAGGGGTGGGGTGGGGGTTGGGGTAGTTTAAGTTTTAGGGGTGGGCAGGTAGTTTTAGGGGTAGGGGGTCACAGTAGTTTTAGGGGCGGGGTGGGGGGTCAGGGTGGTCGCATACTGGAACCATGCATGCCATTCCACGTATGTCTTTACCAGGAATGCCTTTACAACGAAAAATCGTTGTTAAGGCATTAGTGGTAAAGGCATTAGGGATAAAAATGCGGTCGTTGTTCCGTCCGCATTGTTCAGGCATGCGTGGTTCCAGCATGCATTGTTCGAACATATTTTCCTGTTAAGCCTCTGGGGAACCCCTGAACTCTGTGCACACTATCTCTCATTTTGATATTATATACACAGAGCCAGCTTCCTACAGTCACCATCTTCGATTTTTTTTTTTCCCCTTTACTTCATCTTCTTGGCAGAGGGGGGTGGGCCGCTTGTGAATGCAGAAAAAGTTTCAAGCTGCAAAACTATACTGACAGGCAAGAAACGTTACGTTTTGTAGCGTGAATCTTTTCTGCATTCACATGCTGTGCATTGACTTAGTAGTTGTTTGTTATAATTGAGGTGGTTGGGTTGAAGATGAAAAGGGATTACTAAACAGATGATGTAAAACGTTTTGTTCCACTTATTCATTTGTACATCTATGCAGTACTGTCTAGTGAACGTGTGTACCGATGACCACATTGCAGCCATACAAATGTCTTGTAAATCTATATTTGCTAGAAAGGCAACAGTTGCTCCTTTATTCCTTGTTGAGTGAGCTTCTGGAGCTGATTGTAATGGTTTCCCTGCATTCTTGTGACATAATTGAATTGTTTGTGAAATCCATTTTGCAATTGAATTCTTTGATCCTGGTCTTCCTAAAAAAAAACTATTTGCAAGGGAAACAATTGTTTTGATTTCCTATAATTCTTTTTTCAGTATAAAGCATTAGTGCCCCTCTTGCATCTAGTGTGCACAATGGTCTTTCTGCCCGATTCTTGGGGTCTTAAACTAAAGTATACAAATACCAACTTTCTTTCATGTGGAATTGTGAAATCACCTTTGGTAAGAACGAAGGATCAGTTCTCAACACAATCCTGTCCTTGTGTATTTGAAAATATCGGTCTTGTAATGTGAGCGCTTGCAATTCACTTACTTTGTGGAGGGAAGTTATAGCTACTAGAAAGGCAGTCTTTAAAGTGAGCATTTGTAGAGTTGCTTTACGTATATGTTCAAAAGGACTCTTTATTAACTGTGTGAGAACCACATTTAAGTTCCAAGTAGGAGCTGGTACCCTCTTTGGTGTTGTGAAAAACTTCTCCCCATATGACCTCTTGTGTAAGCCACTATAGCAGCTAGGTGTACCTTTCAAGAAGCATGGTTTAATTTGCATTCTAAAATGTGTTAAATATAACACCATCTTTTCATTTATATTATTTCTTAAAAGTCCTTGTTTATAACACCATTCCATTTAGCGGTATAGCACTCTCTAGTCGTTGGTTTCCTTGCTTCTTGAAGAATAGCCATTGTTTATCTGGCAGCTTTAGTTGTCTGAATTCTAAGTCGTCATGGAGCCATGCTGCCAGGTTCAAAGATTCTGGCTCTGGACGTAGAACCTTTCCTTTTTTTAAATTGACAATAGGTCTCGTCTCTGGTAGTTTGATTATTTTCCCTTGTGCCAATTCGATCACCTCTGACAACCATGGTTGTCTTGCCCATTATGGTGCAATAAGGATTAATATCTTGCATTTTCTGTGTATCACAGGTATTGAGGGAAAAGCATACAAAAACCTCCCTAACCAGTTTATCAACAGTGCATTCCCCAAGGACTGGTGTTATGGCTGTCTGGAGGCAAAGCATTAGCATTTTGGGTTCAGAGGTGTTGCAAATAGATCTATTTCTGGAGTTCCCCATTCCTGAAAGATCCTTTGAAGAACTGTCTGGTTGAGTTCCAATTCGTGGGAGCATGAAGCTTGTCTGCTTAATCTTCCCTGGCAGATGTATTGCTAATAGGTCCATCTTCCTTTGGATTGTCCATCTCCAAATTTCGTGTGCTAATTTGGATAGAGGCAAGGATTGTGTTTTCCACCGTTAGCTGATATAGAACATGGTGGTTGTATTATCTGTTTGGATCAATACTGACCTTCCCCCAAAGCTCTTTCTGAAATGCTTTTAAGGGCAGGAACACTGTTTTTACTTCCAAAAGGTTGATATGGTGTACTGCCTCCTAATCCTTCCACACTCCTTGTACTTTGAGATTGTCCATATGTGCAACCCATATGTGAAGCGTCTGTTGTGCTCACTGTACGACTTGTTTGTACAAATGTTCTCCCTTGAGTTATATGTGCTCTGTTCCACCATGCTATCTCTTCCTCCACCTTCTGCTTGACAACCACTAGATCTTCCCAACTACCTGATGCCTGTGACCATTGATTTTGCAGCCATTCTTGTAATGGTCTAATGGGTAGACTTGTATATGGGATCAAAGGGATGCAGGAAGCCATCATTCCCAGTAACTTCCTGAACGTCCTCACTGTCAGAGCGTGCCCCTTCTGTTAGAGTTGAAGTTCCTTCAGTAGGACCTTGGTTCTCTTTTTACTGGAATACACTTTTCCTTGTATAGAGCTGATTCTTTCTCCGAGAAACATCTTTTCTTGCTCTGCAGATTTCGCCATGTTTATTGAGATTTCCAAGGTGAATAGTGTTTATCACTTGCTGTATGTGTTCCCTGCATCTTGCATACGAGTTTGCTCTTATTAGCCAGTCATTCATATTGTCTTCTCAGATGTGCCACCACGGCCGCAAGCCACTTTGTGAATACCTTTGGTGCTGATTTTATTCCATTGGCTAGAACTCTGAATGGGTAATATATGTTTTGTCTACCAAAAATCAGAGATAATTCTTGTTTTGTGTTCATTGGGATGTGCAAGTAGGCGTCTTATAAGTCTATTGTTGCCAGTAATCGCTTATTTGTAGTTGCAATATAACTTCTTGTACTGTTGTCATTTTTAATTTTTGTGTTTTTTAAGAATCTCTTTATAAACAGTAGTTTTTTTTTTTTTATTGCTAATTTTGGAACCCGTTCGCTAGCATCTTTCTCCAGTAACTCCTCCAACTCCTTGCGTAGCCTGGCTGTTTCTTCCTTTGAAAGAGCTCATCAGTGGTCTTTTTGGTGGCCGTGTTCTTAACAGCTTGATGCAATATCCGAATGTTTTTATGTCTAGAATCCACTTGTCTAAAGTGATCTTTCTCCACTCCTAAAGACAGTTTTTATATTCTGCCTCCCACCAATGTTTTGTGTAGGACAGGACGTTTTGTGCTTTTCTCCTTCACTGATGTTGTTTGAGGGTGTGTCAGAAGTGTAGGGCAGTCACCTATTTGAAGGTGTTGCCCCTCCTCTTTATGGATGTCCTCTTTCCCTGGACCTGGCCCGAATAGGCTGTCAGCACTGATTGTACTGTCAATCTTGTTGCAGTTGTGTGGATTGAATGCCTCACTGGAATGATTGATGCGAAGTGCATGCTTGGAAGTTCCCTCAAAATCTTCTTGAAGGTTCTGCCCCCCTTCGCATGCTCCCTCTGACCTGTAGCGCTCCCATGGACCTAGCAGTCTCGTTTTCCTTTTTCAGTTGATTGTGCCTCAATTGCACATCCAAATAGCACTTCGCCATTGAATGGGACATTCAGAATTTTCGCCTGTACCTCTCGTTTGAACCCCGATAGTACAAGCCATGAGTGGCAAAATAGTGCAATAGCTGTCATCTGCCTGTCGGATGCTTCTGCTGCATCTAGTGCAGCCTTAAGGCAGGTGATTACTATATTTTTGCCATCTTCCAACAAGTGTGCTGCCCTATACTGTTATTGTTCCGGGAGATGTTTCGTTAACTCAGCCATCTCATACCAGTTTTAGTAAACATAGCAGTTTAGTACAACTTCTGAATTTGCAATGCACCATTGATTTTCAGCACTTCTTTTGAATTTTTGTCCTATGAAATTCCTCCGTTTGCTCTCCTTGTCTGGAGAAGGGCCTGAAGTGACCGGGATGTTGGCCCTTTTCCTGGCTATACCTGTAATAATAAAATCAGCTGGCACGGAACCCGTTATGTACGTAAGATCTTTGGATAAGAACTTATATTTCTTTTCTGCCCTACGAGTGACAGCTCTGCCTAAGGCATGTTCCTTGAAGGCCTCCTTTCTCTGGTCTAAAACACTTGAGAGCATAGATAGATATTGATTTCTAGATTTAATGTGTAGGAAAGTGCCTCTCTTGACATGGTCATTTTTGCCTGGTTTCTGGTGCATTTTTGACTGAACATTCACTGGGTACCCGCTAAACAAGTTCCCAGTGCCAGATCTTTCTCTCAAACCAGCACAGTCATTTTTTCCAAATGGCAAACCCTTTAGTTGCCACTGTAAGTCCCTAGTATATGGTACCCTTGGTACCTAGGGCATGGGGGACTAAAGAAGGCCTACCTAAGGTCTGCAACTCAGACTGTTCCACCTTCAAGGACCCTCTCACCAACTGCACACATTGCTGCCATTGCAGACTGCGTGCCTTGGTGCAGAGATAAAATAAAAACATGACATGGCCCACAGCCTGTGTGCCATGCCCCCTAACACTGCATGCAATATATGTAAATCACTGCTCTGGCAGGTCTTGCGGCCCTAAGGCAGGGTGCATTGTATTACATGTCCGGGCATAGCTGCATGAGCAGCTATGCCCCTGTTATGTCTGTTGATTCTCAGACACAGCAAGTGACCAGTGAAGCCATTTTAAGGAACATGTGCTGGACACTGGTGACTATGAGTTCCTCAGCAGCATGATGGCTTCACTGAAGACAGAGATGTTTGTTATCAAACATCTTGAATTAATAAACCCTCACTTAATCCAGTGATGGATTTATTAATGGATGCAGACAGAGGGCACCTTAAAAGCCCCCCCTGAAAACCTACCAACCCCTAGCATGGTCATTGACTGGTGCAAACCAGTGCAGACACCTTACACAGTGTTCTGGCCCCCGGAGGTGAGAGACAACGCTCTTGAGGGCTCAGAACAAAGGCCTTCCCTGGGGGGAGGTGATAACACCTCATCCAGGCAGGATGGACATTCCAGGGCAGGGAGCTTCAAAGGCCTTGCTACCTTTGAAATGCAACCCAGGCCTCTACAAATGGTAAAGAAGGCCAGCCCGAGTCCCTGATCCCACTTTTGGCAGCAGGACAGGCAGGAAAATTAAATTAGGTGGCGTGCCCACTTTATGCCAGTCACACCCCTAAGGTGGGCACGCTGAAGTGGACACTACTTTTTAAATTCCATCTTGTGAAGGAATTAGGGCTTGTAGGAAGCTGGCCTGGTGTGTGGTGAGCACCTTTGGTGTTATCACCTCATACCAGGTTCAGGTATTCTCTATTAGTGAAGTATAGGCTGTTTCTAGGATGCCAGGGCTCTCTAGATGTATCTGTGGATGAGCAGCCAAGACTTATCTAGGAGACATGCAACACTTATGCAATATCACTATAGCCACACAGTACTCTCACACATGAAAGAATCACACAGTGTTACAAAAATAAAGGTACTTTATTATGGTAACACACATACTCAAATACTTATAGGCAGCCCCCATCCCCCCCAACTGGAGGTAAGTAAACACACTAATTATATACACATTAGAAATCAGTAAAGAGCATAAAAGCAACAAGCATTGGCAAAAGTATTAGAAAAGAGTGTAGGCCCTAGGGCCAAACCATATACTAAATAATTGGAATGCGAGATACAGTGCCCCCCCCCAAGGATATGGAATTGTAAGAGGGGAGCTGGGGGAACTAGGAATCCCAAGAGGTGACTACAAGAGTGACCCCCAGCGACCAGGAGAGCAGATGTAAGTACCTGGTTTTCCCCAAAATCAACCGGAGGACTTAGGAAAAGAATTGTGCAAGAACCAGACAAGACTGGAAGAACCCAAAGGTGGATTATGGCAGAAGAGGACAGTCAAAGGAAGGGGACTAAGTCCAGTTCATGATGGAGTGCCTGGTGGTGGAAGAGCCACTACCCACCCTTCTGTGGATGCAGGATCAGGTCGACGGGAGACGAAGAAGACCAGCTGTGCAGCACAGGATCTGAAGAGGAGTCCCTGAAGTGATTCAGATGATGTCCAACGTTGACTGTTGGGTTGGAGTGGGTCAGGTGGTGCAGGAAGACCATCAAAAAGCCTTGGCAAATCCAAAAGAAGAGGAAGACGATTTGAAGAGGACCAACAAGGTCCAGCGTATTCGAGTAAAGGAGGGGAGTCCGGGGTGACCCTCAGCAGTCGGGAGAGTCACCACCAGAGGATGTAGCCACCACAGGGAACCCACTGGCAGCAGGCACTTCAAGTCATAGTGAGGCCCACTCAGCACACCTGAAGAGGAGTCCACGCCGCTGGAGCAGCAGAGAGGAGACTGTGCTTGACCGGAAAAAGCACTTAGGCTGGGGCTACTCGAAGCCTGAAGACCCCTTGGATCAGGAACAAACAAGCATTGGTAGCTGCAAGAGTTGCGGTGCACAGGGGTACCGTCCTGCAAGGAGAGGCAAAGGATTACTGTCTCCCAAGTTACATAACTGTCAGAGAGGACCAAGGGGACCACTCCAGACCACCACCTGTGATGCAGGGTCCACGCAGTTCCGGAGAAGAGCAGATCCACACAGCCGGCCGTCATTGCAGTTGGTACCTGCAGATGCAGGTGAGTGACTCCTCCTTGGTGCTGGCTGGAATTTTGTCAATCTCAGAGGATGCACAGTCGGGGAAATGTTGCTGTTGCAGGAAGGAGCCAGAGAAACAATGTTGCAAAGCGGAGTCGTAGCTGAAGTTGCAGATTGCTGGTTCCTCAAGAATCTAGTTGCAGTTCCAGTTTCTAAGTTTCCAGAAGATTAAGTAAACGATGCAGAGGAGGCTGTGATAGCACCTGCCTGACCTGGGCACCCAGTTGCTCCCAGTGGCCTCTGCCCATCTTGGATTCAAGATGGCAGTATCGAGTGGCCACCTGAAGGAGCTCTGGGCACCACACCTGGGATGGTGCTGGACAGGGGAGTGGTCACTCCCCTTTCCTTTGTCCAGTTTCAAGCCAAAGAAGGGTCTAGGGGGTCCCTGGACTGTTGCAAACCGGTTTATGCAAGGAGAGTGCCAAATGTGCCCTTCAAAGCATACTGGTGCCTTGGAGAGGCTACCCCTCCCAAGTCATATAACACCTATTTCTAAGGGAAGAGGTGTACGAGGCTGGACTGGCTTGTAGTGAGTACCCAGGGGTAGTTACACCTTGCACCAGGCCCAGGTATCCCTTATTAGTGTAGAGGGGTGTCTGGCAGCTTAGGCTGATAGAAAAGGTAGCTAAGCAGAGCAGCTTAGGCTGAACTAGGAGACGAGTGAAGCTCCTACAGTACCACTAGTGTTACTTGCACAATATCATAAGAAAACACAATACACAGATATACTAAAAATAAAGGTACTTTATTTTTATGACAATATGCCAAAGTATCTCAGTGAGTACCCTCAGTATGAGGATAGCAAATATACACAAGATATATGTACACAATACCAAAATATGCAGTAATAGCAATAGAAAACAGTGCAAACAATGTATAGTCACAATAGAATGCAATGGGGGCACATAGCGATAGGGGCAACACAAACCATATACTCTAGAAGTGGAATGCGAACCACGAATGGACCCCAAACCTATGTGACCTTGTAGAGGGTCGCTGGGACTGTGAGAAAACAGTGAGGGTTAGAAAAATAGCCCACCCCAAGACCCTGAAAAGTGGGTGCAAAGTGCACCTAAGTTCCCCAAAGAGCACAGAAGTCGTGATAGGGGAATTCTGCAGGAAAGACCAACACCAGCAATGCAACAACGATGGATTTCCAGACGAGAGTACCTGTGGAACAAGGGGACCAAGTCCAAAAGTCACGATCAAGTCGGGAGTGGGCAGATGCCCAGGAAATGCCAGCTGTGGGTGCAAAGAAGCTGCTACCGGATGGTAGAAGCTGAGGATTCTGCAGGAACGACAAGGGCTAAAAACTTCCCCTTTGGAGGACGGATGTCCCACGTTGTGAAGAGTCGTGCAGAAGTGTTTTCCCGCAGAAAGACCGCCAACAAGCCTTGCTAGCTGCAAAGCTCGCGGTTAAGGTTTTTGGATGCTGCTGTGGCCCAAGAGGGACCAGGATATCGCCAATTGCGTGAGGAGACAGAGGGGGCATACAGCAAGACAAGGAGCCCACTCAGAAGCAAGCAGCACCCACAGAAGTTTCGGAACAGGCACTACGAAGTGGAGTGAATCGGGGCTCACCCGAAGTTGCACAAGAGAGTCCCACGACGCCGGAGGACAACTCAGGAGGTTGTGCAATGTAGGTTAGAGTGCCGGGGACCCAGGCTTGGCTGTGCACAAAGGAAATCCTCGGAAAGTGCACAGGAGCCGGAGTAGCTGCAAAACACGCGGTTCCCAGCAATGCAGTCTAGCGTGGGGAGGCAAGGACTTACCTCCACCAAACTTGGACTGAAGAGTCACTTGACTGTGGGAGTCACTTGGACAGAGTTGCTGAGTTCAAGGGACCTCGCTCATCATGCTGAGAGGAGACCCAGAGGACCGGTGAAGCAGTTCTTTGGTGCCTGCGGTTGCAGGGGGAAGATTCCGTCGACCCACAGGAGATTTCTTCGGAGCTTCTAGTGCAGAGAGGAGGCAGACTACACCCACAGCATGCACCACCAGGAAAACAGTCGAGAAGGCGGCAGGATCAGCCTTACAAGGTCGCAGTAGTCGTCTTTGCTACTTTGTTGCAGTTTTGCAGGCTTCCAGCGCGGTCAGCAGTCGATTCCTTGGCAGAAGGTGAAGAGAGAGATGCAGAGGAACTCTGATGAGCTCTTGCATTCATTATCTAAGGAATTCCCCAAAGCAGAGACCCTAAATAGCCAGAAAAGGAGGTTTGGCTACTTAGGAGAGAGGATAGGCTAGCAATACCTGAAGGAGCCTATCAGAAGGAGTCTCTGACGTCACCTGCTGGCCCTGGCCACTCAGAGCAGTCCAGTGTGCCAGCAGCACCTCTGTTTCCAAGATGGCAGAGGTCTGGAGCACACTGGAGGAGCTCTGGGCGCCTCCCAGGGGAGGTGCAGGTCAGGGGAGTGGTCACTCCCCTCTCCTTTGTCCAGTTTCGTGCCAGAGCAGGGCTGAGGGATCCCTGAACCGGTGCAGACTGGCTTATGCAGAGATGGGCACCATCTGTGCCCATCAAAGCATTTCCAGACGCTGGGGGAGGCTAATCCTCCCCTGCCTTAACACCTTTTTCCAAAGGGAGAGGGTGTAACACCCTCTCTCTGAGGAAGTCCTTTGTTCTGCCTTCCTGGGCCAAGCCTGGCTGGACCCCAGGGGAGCAGAAACCTGTCTGAGGGGTTGGCAGCGGCAGCAGCAGCAGCTGCAGTGAAACCCCAGAAAAGGCAGTTTGGCAGTACCCGGGTCTGTGCTAGAGACCCGGGGAATCATGGGATTGTCTCCCCACTACCAGAATAGCATTGGGGGGGCAATTCCATGATCTTAGACATGTTACATGGCCATGTTCGGAGTTACCATTGTGAAGCTACACATAGGTAGTGACCTATGTGTAGTGCACGCGTGTAATGGTGTCCCCGCACTCACAAAGTCCGGGGAATTTGCCCTGAACAATGTGGGGGCACCTTGGCTAGTGCCAGGGTGCCCACACACTAGGTAACTTAGCACCCAACTTTTACCAGGTAAAGGTTAGACATATAGGTGACTTATAAGTTACTTAAGTGCAGTGGTAAATGGCTGTGAAATAACGTGGACGTTATTTCACTCAGGCTGCAGTGGCAGGCCTGTGTAAGAATTGTCAGAGCTCCCTATGGGTGGCAAGAGAAATGCTGCAGCCCATAGGGATCTCCTGGAACCCCAATACCCTGGGTACCTTAGTACCATATACTAGGGAATTATAAGGGTGTTCCAGTATGCCAATGTAAATTGGTGAAATTGGTCACTAGCCTGTTAGTGACAATTTGGAAAGAAATGAGAGAGCATAACCACTGAGGTTCTGATTAGCAGAGCCTAAGTGAGACAGTTAGTCATAACACAGGTAACACATACAGGGCACACTTATGAGCACTGGGGCCCTGGCTGGCAGGGTCCCAGTGACACATACAACTAAAACAACATATATACAGTGAAATATGGGGGTAACATGCCAGGCAAGATGGTACTTTCCTACACAACCCCCCCCCCCCAAACGAAGGACAATAAGACTAGCCATGACCTGATGAGTCTTCATTTTCTAAGTGGAAATATCTGGAGAGTCCATCTGCATTGGAGTGGGTACTCCCAGGTCTATGTTCCACTGTATAGTCCATTTCCTGTAGGGATATGGACCACCTCAACAATTTAGGATTTTCACCTTTCATTTGTTTTAGCCAAAGTAGAGGTTTGTGGTCTGTCTGAACAATGAAGTGAGTGCCAAACAGGTATGGCCTCAACTTCTTCAGTGCCCAGACCACAGCAAAGGCCTCCCTCTCTATGGCAGACCAACGCTTTTCTCTAGGGGTCAACCTCCTGCTGATAAAAGCAACAGGTTGATCCTGGCCCTCAGAATTAAGTTGTGATAAGACTGCCCCTACCCCTAATTCAGATGCATCAGTTTGGACAATGAATTTTTGGGAGTAACACGGGCTTTTCAGGATAGGTGCAGAGCACATGGCCTGCTTCAGCTCCTCAAAAGCTTTCTGACAGCTAGCTGTCCACAATACCTTTTTAGGCATTTTCTTAGATGTGAGGTCATTAAGAGGGGCTGCAATGGAGCCATAGTTCTTTATGAACCTCCTGTAATACCCAGTGAGGCCTAAGAAGGCTCTCACCTGGGTCCGAGTTGTAGGGGGAACCCAATCTATAATAGTTTGGATGTTCCCCTGAAGTGGTGCAATCTGTTCTCCACCTACCAGGTGTCCCAGATAAACCACTTTCCCCTGCCCTATCTGCCACTTTGAAGCCTTGATAGTGAGGCCTGCCTTCTGCAGGGCCTCCAAAACTTTCCATAGGTGGACCAGGTGATCATCCCAGCTGGAGCTAAAGACAGCTATATCATCTAGATATGCTGCACTACAAGCTTCCAGCCCTTGCAGGACTGTATTCACCAACCTTTGAAAAGTGGCAGGTGCATTTTTCAATCCAAAAGGCATTACTGTGAATTGGTAATGGCATCCAATGGTTGAAAATGCAGTTTTTGCTTTTGCATCCTCTGATAACTTGATCTGCCAATACCCTGCAGTCAAATCAAAGGTGCTTAGATACTTGGCAGATGCCAGTGTATCTATTAGCTCATCTGCCCTGGGTATAGGGTGAGCATCAGTTTTGGTTACTTGGTTGAGACCTCTATAATCTACACAAAACCGCATTTCCTTCTTTCCATCTTTGGAATGAGGTTTTGGTACAAGTACCACAGGAGAGGCCCATGGACTTTCAGAGTGCTCAACCACTCCTAGTTCCAGCATTTTCTGCACTTCTTGTTTTATGCAGTCTCTGACATGGTCAGGCTGCCTATAGATCTTACTTTTGACAGGCAAGCTGTCTCCAGTATCTATAGTGTGCTCACACCAAGAAATGGTGCCTCGCACAGTAGAAAAGAGTTCAGAAAACTGACCCAGGAGATTTATGCAGTGGTCTTTCTGCTCAGCAGTAAGACAATCTGCCAGTACTACACCTTCCACTAGAGAATCTTGTTCTGTGGAAGAGAAGAGATCAGGGAGAGGGTCACTCTCTTCTTCCTGTCCCTCATCTGTTGCCATGAGCAGGGTGGGATCAGCCCTGTCATAGTAGGGTTTCAGGCGATTGACATGGAGCACCCTAAGGGGACTCCTGGCAGTGCCTAAATCAACTAAGTAGGTGACTTCTCACTTTTTCTCAACAATTATGTGGGGTCCACTCTGTTTGTCTTGGAGTGCTCTTGGGGCCTCAGGCTCCAAGACCCACACTTTCTGCCCTGGTTGGTACTGAACCAAAACAGCCTTCTGGTCATGCCATTGCTTTTGAAGCTCTTGGCTGGCCTGGAGGTTTTTACTGGCCTTTTTCATGTACTCAGCCATTCTAGATCTTAGGCCAAGTACATAGTCCACTATGTCTTGCTTAGGAGCTTTTAAAGGTTGTTCCCAACTGTAGGAAGTTGGCTCTGTATGTGCTATTTCAAAGTAAGGAATAGCATGCACAGAGTCCAAGGGTTCCCCTTAGAGGTAAGATAGTGGCAAAAAGAGATAATACTAATGCTCTATTTTGTGGTAGTGTGGTCGAGCAGTAGGCTTATCCAAGGAGTAGTGTTAAGCATTTGTTGTACATACACACAGGCAATAAATGAGGAACACAAACTCAGAGACAAATACAGCCAATAGGTTTTGTTATAGAAAAATATATTTTCTTAGTTTATTTTAAAAACCACAGGTTCAAATTCTACATGTAATATCTCATTTGAAAGGTATTGCAGGTAAGTACTTTAGGAACTTAGAATAATTACAGTAGCATATATACTTTTTACATAAAACACAATAAGCTGTTTTAAAAGTGGACACTCTGCAATTTTCACAGTTCCTGGGGGAGGTAAAGTATTGTTAGGTTTCACAGGTAAGTAAGTCACTTACAGGTTTCAGTTTTGGGTCCAAGGTAGCCCACCGTTGGGGGTTCAGAGCAACCCCAAAGTTACCACACCAGCAGCTCAGGGCCGGTCAGGTGCAGAGGTCAAAGAGGTGCCCAAAACACATAGGCTTCAATGGAGAGAAGGGGGTGCCCCGGTTCCGGTCTGCCAGCAGGTAAGTACCCGCGTCTTCAGAGGGCAGACCAGGGGGGTTTTGTAGGGCACCGGGGGGGACACAAGTCAGCACAAAAAGTACACCCTCAGCAGCGCGGGGCGGCCGGGTGCAGTGTGCAAACACGCGTCGGGTTTTCAATGGTTTTCAATGAGAGACCAAGGGGTCTCTTCAGCGGTGCAGGCAGGCAAGGGGGGGGGCTCCTCGGGGTAGCCACCACCTGGGCAAGGGAGAGGGCCTCCTGGGGGTCACTCCTGCACAGGAGTTCCGTTCCTTCAGGTGCTGGGGGCTGCGGGTGCAGGGTCTTTTCCAGCCGTCGGGAAATAGAGTTCAGGCAGTCGCGGTCAGGGGGGAGCCTCGGGATTCCCTCTGCAGGCGTCGCTGTGGGGGCTCAGGGGGGACAACTTTGGTTACTCACGGTCTCGGAGTCGCCGGAGGGTCCTTCCTGAGGTGTTGGTTCTCCACCAGTCGAGTCGGGGTCGCCGGGTGCAGTGTTGCAAGTCTCACGCTTCTTGCGGGGATTTGCAGGGGTCTTTAAATCTGCTCCTCTGTAACAAAGTTGCAGTTCTTTTGGAGCAGTGCCGCTGTCCTCGGGAGTTTCTTGTCTTTCTTGAAGCAGGGCAGTCCTCAGAGGATTCAGAGGTCGCTGGTCCCTTGGAAAGCGTCGCTGGAGCAGGTTTCTTTGGAAGGCAGGAGACAGGCCGGTAAGTCTGGGGGCAAAGCAGTTGGTGTCTTCTGTTCTTCCTCTGCAGGGGTTTTTCAGCTCAGCAGTCCTCTTCTTCTTGTAGTTTCAGGAATCTAAAGTTTTAGGTTCAGGGAAGCCCTTAAAAACTAAATTTAAGGGCGTGTTTAGGTCTGGGGGTTAGTAGCCAATGGCTACTAGCCCTGAGGGTGGGTACACCCTCTTTGTGCCTCCTCCCAAGGGGAGGGGGTCACATCCCTAATCCTATTGGGGAATCCTCCATCTGCAAGATGGAGGATTTCTAAAAGTTAGAGTCACTTCAGCTCAGGACACCTTAGAGGCTGTCCTGACTGGCCAGTGACTCCTCCTTGTTATTCTCATTATTTCCCCCGGCCTTGCCGCCAAAAGTGGGGCCGTGGCCGGAGGGGGCGGGCAACTCCACTAGCTGGAGTGCCCTGTGGTGCTGGAACAAAGGGGGTGAGCCTTTGAGGCTCACCGCCAGGTGTTACAGCTCCTGCCTGGGGGAGGTGTTAGCATCTCCACCCAGCGCAGGCTTTGTTACTGGCCTCAGAGTGACAAAGGCACTCTCCCCATGGGGCCAGCAACATGTCTCGGTTGTGGCAGGCTGCTGGAACCAGTCAGCCTACACAGATAGTCGGTTAAGGTTTCAGGGGGCACCTCTAAGGTGCCCTCTGGGGTGTATTTTACAATAAAATGTACACTGGCATCAGTGTGCATTTATTGTGCTGAGAAGTTTGATACCAAACTTCCCAGTTTTCAGTGTAGCCATTATGGTGCTGTGGAGTTCGTGTAAAGAGACTCCCAGACCATATACTCTTATGGCTACCCTGCACTTACAATGTCTAAGGTTTTGCTTAGACACTGTAGGGGCACAGTGCTCATGCACTGGTACCCTCACCTATGGTATAGTGCACCCTGCCTTAGGGCTGTAAGGCCTGCTAGAGGGGTGACTTATCTATACCTGCATAGGCAGTGAGAGGCTGGCATGGCACCCTGAGGGGAGTGCCATGTCGACTTACTCGTTTTGTTCTCACCAGCACACACAAGCTGGCAAGCAGTGTGTCTGTGCTGAGTGAGGGGTCTCCAGGGTGGCATAAGACATGCTGCAGCCCTTAGAGACCTTCCCTGGCATCAGGGCCCTTGGTACCAGAGGTACCAGTTACAAGGGACTTACCTGGATGCCAGGGTGTGCCAATTGTGGAATCAAAAGTACAGGTTAGGGAAAGAACACTGGTGCTGGGGCCTGGTTAGCAGGCCTCAGCACACTTTCAATTCAAAACATAGCATCAGCAAAGGCAAAAAGTCAGGGGGTAACCATGCCAAGGAGGCATTTCCTTGCACACCCCCCCCCCCCCAAACGAAAGAGGATGAGACTAACCTTTCCCAAAAGAGTCTTCATTTTCTAAGTGGAAGAACCTGGAAAGGCCATCTGCATTGGCATGGGCAGTCCCAGGTCTGTGTTCCACTATAAAGTCCATTCCCTGTAGGGAGATGGACCACCTCAATAGTTTTGGATTTTCACCTTTCATTTGCATCAGCCATCTGAGAGGTCTGTGGTCAGTTTGAACTAGGAAGTGAGTACCAAAGAGGTATGGTCTCAGCTTCTTCAGGGACCAAACCACAGCAAAGGCCTCCCTCTCAATGGCACTCCAACGCTGCTCCCTGGGGAGTAACCTCCTGCTAATGAAAGCAACAGGCTGGTCAAGGCCATCATCATTTGTTTGGGACAAAACTGCCCCTATCCCATGTTCAGAGGCATCTGTTTGCACAATGAATTGCTTGGAGTAATCTGGAGCTTTTAGAACTGGTGCTGTGCACATAGCTTGTTTCAGGGTGTCAAAGGCCTGTTGGCATTCTACAGTCCAGTTTACTTTCTTGGGCATTTTCTTGGAGGTGAGTTCTGTGAGGGCTGTCACAATGAATCCATATCCCTTCACAAACCTCCTATACAGTAGTACCCAGTCAAGCCAAGGAATGCCCTGACTTGAGTCTGGGTTTTTGGAGCTGCCCAGTCCAGAATAGTCTGGATCTTAGGCTGGAGTGGCTGAACTTGGCCTCCACCTACAAGGTGTCCCAAGTAAACCACAGTTCCCTGCCCTATCTGGCATTTGGATGCCTTGATAGAGAGGCCTGCTGATTGCAGAGCCTTCAAAACCTTCTTCATGTGGACCAGGTGATCTTGCCAGTTGGAGCTAAAGAGAGCAATATCATCAAGATAAGCTGCACTAAAGGACTCCAACCCAGCAAGGACTTGATTCGCCAACCTTTGGAAGGTGGCAGGGGCATTCTTTAAACCAAAGGGCATAACAGTAAACTGATAATGCCCATCAGGTGTGGAGAATGCTGTTTTCTCTTTTGCTCCAGGTGCCATTTTGATTTGCCAGTACCCTGCTGTTAAGTCAAAGGTACTTAAGAATTTGGCAGCACCTAATTTGTCAATCAGCTCGTCAGCTCTAGGAATGGGGTGGGCATCTGTCTTGGTGACAGAATTAAGACCTCTGTAGTCCACACAAAACCTCATCTCTCTCTTTCCTTCTTTGGTGTGAGGCTTGGGGACTAAGACCACTGGGCTAGCCCAGGAGCTGTCAGAGTACTCAATTACTCCCAATTCCAGCATCTTGTGGACTTCCACCTTGATGCTTTCCTTAACTTGGTCAGACTGTCTGAATATTTTGTTTTTGACAGGAATGCTGTCTCCTGTGTCCACATCTTGGGTACACAGGTGTGTCTGACCAGGGGTTAGGGAAAAGAGTTCAGCAAACTGCTGCAGGACCTTCCTACAGTCAGATTGCTGTTAGCTAGAGAGGGTGTCTGAATAGATCACCCCATCCACTGAGCCATCTTTTGGGTCTGATGAGAGGAGATCAGGGAGAGGCTCACTCTCAGCTTCCTGGTCCTCATCTGTTACCATCAACAGATTTACATCAGCCCTGTCATGGAAGAGCTTAAGGCGGTTTACATGGATCACCCTCTTGGGGCTCCTGCTAGTGCCCAGGTCTACCAAGTAGGTGACCTGACTCTTCCTCTCTAGTACTGGGTAAGGGCCACTCCATTTGTCCTGGAGTGCCCTGGGAGCTACAGGCTCCAAAACCCAGACTTTCTGCCCTGGTTGAAATTCAACCAGTGCAGCCTTTTGGTCATACCAAAACTTCTGGAGCTGTTGGCTGGCCTCAAGGTTTTTACTTGCCTTTTCCATGTACTCTGCCATCCTTGAGCGAAGGCCAAGTACATAGTCCACTTTGTCTTGTTTAGCCTCATGAAGAGGTCTCTCCCAGCCTTCTTTAACAAGAGCAAGTGGTCCCCTTACAGGGTGGCCAAACAGAAGTTCAAAGGGTGAGAACCCTACTCCCTTCTGAGGCACCTCTCTGTCAGCGAAAAGCAGACATGGCAGGAGGACATCCCATCTCCTTTTGAGTTTTTCTGGGAGCCCCATGATCATGCCCTTTAATGTCTTGTTGAATCTCTCAACAAGGCCATTAGTTTGTGGATGATATGGTGTAGTGAACTTATAAGTCACTCCACACTCATTCCACATGTGTTTTAGGTATGCTGACATGAAGTTGGTACCTCTGTCAGACACCACCTCCTTAGGGAAGCCCACTCTGGTAAAGATACCAATGAGGGCCTTGGCTACTGCAGGGGCAGTAGTCAACCTAAGGGGAATAGCTTCAGGATACCTAGTAGCATGATCCACTACTACTAGGATGTACATATTTCCTGAGGCTGTGGGAGGTTCAAGTGGACCCACTATGTCCACACCCACTCTTTCAAAGGGGACCCCCACCACTGGAAGTGGAATGAGGGGGGCCTTTGGATGTCCACCTGTCTTACCACTGGCTTGACAGGAGGGACAGGAGATGCAAAACTCCTTAACCTTCTGGGACATGTTGGGCCAGTAGAAGTGGTTGACTAACCTCTCCCACGTCTTGGTTTGTCCCAAATGCCCAGCAAGGGGAATATCATGGGCTAAGGTCAGAATAAACTCTCTGAAACTCTGAGGCACTACCACTCTTCTAGTGGCACCAGGTTTGGGATCTCTTGCCTCAGTGTACAGGAGTCCATCTTCCCAATAGACCCTATGTGTTCCATTTTTCTTGCCTTTGGACTCTTCAGCAGCTTGCTGCCTAAGGCCTTCAAGAGAGGGACAGTGTAAGGAAATGCCTCCTTGGCATGGTTGCCCCCTGACTTTTTGCCTTTGCTGATGCTATGTTTACAATTGAAAGTGTGCTGAGGCCTGCTAACCAGGCCCCAGCACCAGTGTTCTTTCCCTAACCTGTACTTTTGTATCCACAATTGGCAGACCCTGGCATCCAGATAAGTCCCTTGTAACTGGTACTTCTAGTACCAAGGGCCCTGATGCCAAGGAAGGTCTCTAAGGGCTGCAGCATGTCTTATGCCACCCTGGAGACCTCTCACTCAGCACAGACACACTGCTTGCCAGCTTGTGTGTGCTAGTGAGGACAAAACGAGTAAGTCGACATGGCACTCCCCTCAGGGTGCCATGCCAGCCTCTCACTGCCTATGCAGTATAGGTAAGACACCCCTCTAGCAGGCCTTACAGCCCTAAGGCAGGGTGCACTATACCATAGGTGAGGGTACCAGTGCATGAGCATGGTACCCCTACAGTGTCTAAACAAAACCTTAGACATTGTAAGTGCAGGGTAGCCATAAGAGTATATGGTCTGGGAGTCTGTCAAACACGAACTCCACAGCACCATAATGGCTACACTGAAAACTGGGAAGTTTGGTATCAAACTTCTCAGCACAATAAATGCACACTGATGCCAGTGTACATTTTATTGTAAAATACACCACAGAGGGCACCTTAGAGGTGCCCCCTGAAACTTAACCGACTGTCTGTGTAGGCTGACTAGTTCCAGCAGCCTGCCACACCAGAGACATGTTGCTGGCCCCATGGGGAGAGTGCCTTTGTCACTCTGAGGCCAGTAACAAAGCCTGCACTGGGTGGAGATGCTAACACCTCCCCCAGGCAGGAGCTGTGACACCTGGCGGTGAGCCTCAAAGGCTCACCCCTTTGTCACAGCCCAGCAGGGCACTCCAGCTTAGTGGAGTTGCCCGCCCCCTCCGGCCACGGCCCCCACTTTTGGCGGCAAGGCTGGAGGGAACAAAGAAAGCAACAAGGAGGAGTCACTGCCCAGTCAGGACAGCCCCTAAGGTGTCCTGAGCTGAGGTGACTCTGACTTTTAGAAATCCTCCATCTTGCAGATGGAGGATTCCCCCAATAGGGTTAGGATTGTGACCCCCTCCCCTTGGGAGGAGGCACAAAGAGGGTGTACCCACCCTCAGGGCTAGTAGCCATTGGCTACTAACCCCCCAGACCTAAACACGCCCTTAAATTTAGTATTTAAGGGCTACCCTGAACCCTAGAAAATTAGATTCCTGCAACTACAAGAAGAAGGACTGCCTAGCTGAAAACCCCTGCAGAGGAAGACCAGAAGACGACAACTGCCTTGGCTCCAGAAACTCACCGGCCTGTCTCCTGCCTTCCAAAGATCCTGCTCCAGCGACGCCTTCCAAAGGGACCAGCGACCTCGACATCCTCTGAGGACTGCCCCTGCTTCGAAAAGACAAGAAACTCCCGAGGACAGCGGACCTGCTCCAAGAAAGGCTGCAACTTTGTTTCCAGCAGCTTTGAAAGAACCCTGCAAGCTCCCCGCAAGAAGCGTGAGACTTGCAACACTGCACCCGGCGACCCCGACTCGGCTGGTGGAGATCCAACACCTCAGGAGGGACCCCAGGACTACTCTGATACTGTGAGTACCAAAACCTGTCCCCCCTGAGCCCCCACAGCGCCGCCTGCAGAGGGAATCCCGAGGCTTCCCCTGACCGCGACTCTTTGAATCCAAAGTCCCGACGCCTGGGAGAGACCCTGCACCCGCAGCCCCCAGGACCTGAAGGACCGGACTTTCACTGGAGAAGTGACCCCCAGGAGTCCCTCTCCCTTACCCAAGTGGAGGTTTCCCCGAGGAATCCCCCCCTTGCCTGCCTGCAGCGCTGAAGAGATCCCGAGATCTCTCATAGACTAACATTGCGAACCCGACGCCTGTTCCTACACTGCACCCGGCCGCCCCCGCGCTGCTGAGGGTGAAATTTCTGTGTGGGCTTGTGTCCCCCCCGGTGCCCTACAAAACCCTCCTGGTCTGCCCTCCGAAGACGCGGGTACTTACCTGCAAGCAGACCGGAACCGGGGCACCCCCTTCTCTCCATTCTAGCCTATGTGTTTTTGGGCACCACTTTGAACTCTGCACCTGACCGGCCCTGAGCTGCTGGTGTGGTGACTTTGGGGTTGCTCTGAACCCCCAACGGTGGGCTACCTTGGACCAAGAACTGAACCCTGTAAGTGTCTTACTTACCTGGTAAAACTAACAAAAACTTACCTCCCCCAGGAACTGTGAAAATTGCACTAAGTGTCCACTTTTAAAGTAGCTATTTGTCAATAACTTGAAAGGTATACATGCAATTGAAATGATTCAAAGTTCCTAATGTACTTACCTGCAATACCTTTCAAACAAGATATTACATGTTAAATTTGAACCTGTGGTTCTTAAAATAAACTAAGAAAAGATATTTTTCTATAACAAAACCTATTGGCTGGATTTGTCTCTGAGTGTGTGTACCTCATTTATTGTCTATGTGTATGTACAACAAATGCTTAACACTACTCCTTGGATAAGCCTACTGCTCGACCACACTACCACAAAATAGAGCATTGGTATTATCTATTTTTACCACTATTTTACCTCTAAGGGGAACCCTTGGACTCTGTGCATGCTATTCCTTACTTTGAAATAGCACATACAGAGCCAACTTCCTACATTGGTGGATCAGCGGTGGGGTACAAGACTTTGCATTTGCTGGACTACTCAGCCAATACCTGATCACACGACAAATTCCAAAATTGTCATTAGAAATTGATTTTTGCAATTTGAAAAGTTTTCTAAATTCTTAAAAGACCTGCTAGGGCCTTGTGTTAGATCCTGTTTAGCATTTCTTTTAGAGTTTAAAAGTTTGTAAAAGTTTGAATTAGATTCTAGAACCAGTTGTAGATTCTTAAAAAGTATTCCAACTTTTAGAAGCAAAATGTCTAGCACAGATGTGACTGTGGTGGAACTCGACACCACACCTTACCTCCATCTTAAGATGAGGGAGCTAAGGTCACTCTGTAAAATAAAGAAAATAACAATGGGCCCCAAACCTACCAAAATACAGCTCCAGGAGCTTTTGGCAGAGTTTGAAAAGGCCAACCCCTCTGAGGGTGGCAACTCAGAGGAAGAGGATAGTGACTTGGAGGAAAATTCCCCCCTACCAGTCCTATCTAGGGAGAACAGGGTCCCTCAAACCCTGACTCCTAAAATAATAGTCAGAGATGCTGGTTCCCTCACAGGAGAGACCAACACCTCTGAAATCACTGAGGATAGCCCCAGTGAAGAGGACATCCAGTTAGCCAGGATGGCCAAAAGATTGGCTTTGGAAAGACAGATCCTAGCCATAGAGAGGGAAAGACAAGAGATGGGCCTAGGACCCATCAATGGTGGCAGCAACATAAATAGGGTCAGAGATTCTCCTGACATGTTGAAAATCCCTAAAGGGATTGTAACTAAATATGAAGATGGTGATGACATCACCAAATGGTTCACAGCTTTTGAGAGGGCTTGTGTAACCAGAAAAGTGAACAGATCTCACTGGGGTGCTCTCCTTTGGGAAATGTTCACAGGAAAGTGTAGGGATAGACTCCTCACACTCTCTGGACAAGATGCAGAATCTTATGACCTCATGAAGGGTACCCTGATTGAGGGCTTTGGATTCTCCACTGAGGAGTATAGGATTAGATTCAGGGGGGCTCAAAAATCCTCGAGCCAGACCTGGGTTGACTTTGTAGACTACTCAGTGAAAACACTAGATGGTTGGATTCAAGGCAGTGGTGTAAGTAATTATGATGGGCTGTACAATTTATTTGTGAAGGAACACCTATTGAGTAATTGTTTCAATGATAAACTGCATCAGCATCTGGTAGACCTAGGACCAATTTCTCCCCAAGAATTGGAAAAGAAGGCGGACCATTGGGTCAAGACAAGGGTGTCCAAGACTTCAACAGGGGGTGACCAAAAGAAAGGGGTCACAAAGACTCCCCAGGGGAAGGGTGATGAGACAACCAAAACTAAAAATAGTAAAGAGTCTTCTACAGGCCCCCAAAAACCTGCACAGGAGGGTGGGCCCAGAGCCTCTTCACAAAACAATGGGTACAAGGGTAAAAACTTTGATCCCAAAAAGGCCTGGTGTCATAGCTGTAAACAGCATGGACACCAAACTGGAGACAAGGCCTGTCCCAAGAAAGGTTCCACTCCAAACTCCCATCCAGGTAACACTGGTATGGCTAGTCTCCAAGTGGGATCAACAGTGTGCCCAGAGCAAATCAGGGTCCACACTGAAGCTACTCTAGTTTCTGAGGGTGGGGTGGATTTAGCCACACTAGCTGTCTGGCCGCCTAACATGCAAAAATACAGACAGCAACTCTTAATTAATGGGACTAGAATAGAGGGCCTGAGGGATACAGGTGCCAGTGTCACCATGGTGACAGAGAAACTGGTTTCCCCTGGCCAATACCTGACTGGAAAAACTTACACAGTCACCAACGCTGACAATCAGAGAAAAGTACATCCCATGGCAATGGTTACTTTAGAATGGGGAGGGGTCAATGGCCTGAAACAGGTGGTGGTCTCCTCAAATATCCCAGTGGACTGTCTGCTTGGAAATGACCTGGAGTCCTCAGCATGGGCTGAGGTAGAACTAAAAACCCATGCAGCAATGCTGGGTATCCCTGAACTGGTGTGTGTGAAAACAAGAGCACAATGCAAGGCACAGGGTGAACAAGTAGAGCTGGAGTCTGGAAGAATGGCCCACCCTACCAAGAGAACAGGAAAGTCAGTTGGGAAACCAACTGCAACACAGCAAAAGAAAGGGAACCTCTCTTCTCAGGAAGAAGTTCTGCCCTCTGAGGGAACTGAGCCTTTGGAGCTTGAACCTTATCAGGTTGAGCTCTTAGGCCCAGGGGGACCCTCAAGGGAGGAGCTGTGTAAGGGACAAGAAACCTGTCCCTCTCTTGAAGGCCTTAGGCAGCAAGCTGCTGAAGAGTCCAAAGGCAAGAAAAATGGAACGCATAGGGTCTATTGGGAAGATGGACTCCTGTACACTGAGGCCAGAGACCCCAAACCTGGTGCCACTAGGAGAGTGGTAGTGCCTCAGCTGTTCAGGAAGTTCATACTAACATTGGCCCATGACATTCCCCTTGCTGGACATTTGGGACAAACCAAGACGTGGGAGAGGTTAGTCAACCACTTCTACTGGCCCAATATGTCCAACATGGTTAAGGAGTTTTGCCTCTCCTGCCCCACCTGTCAAGCCAGTGGTAAGACAGGTGGACATCCAAAGGCCCCCCTCATTCCACTTCCAGTGGTGGGGGTTCCCTTTGAAAGAGTGGGTGTGGACATAGTTGGTCCACTAGAACCTCCCACAGCCTCAGGAAATATGTATATCCTGGTAGTAGTGGATCATGCTACCAGGTATCCTGAAGCTATTCCCCTTAGGTCGACTACTGCCCCTGCAGTAGCCAAGGCCCTCATTGGTATCTTTACCAGAGTGGGTTTCCCTAAGGAGGTGGTGTCTGACAGAGGTACCAACTTCATGTCAGCATACCTAAAGCCCATGTGGAATGAGTGTGGAGTGACTTATAAATTCACTACCCCATACCATCCACAAACTAATGGCTTGGTTGAGAGATTCAACAAGACATTAAAAGGCATGATCATGGGGCTCCCAGAAAAGCTCAAAAGGAGATGGGATGTCCTCTTGCCATGTCTGCTTTTCGCTTACAGAGAGGTGCCACAGAAGGGAGTAGGATTCTCACCCTTTGAACTTCTGTTTGGTCATCCTGTAAGGGGACCACTTGCCCTTGTTAAAGAAGGCTGGGAGAGACCTCTCCATGAGCCTAAACAGGACATAGTGGACTATGTACTTGGCCTTCGCTCTAGAATGGCAGAGTACATGGAAAAGGCAACCAAAAACCTTGAGGCCAGCCAACAGCTCCAGAAGTTTTGGTATGACCAAAAGGCTGCACTGGTTGAGTTCCAACCAGGGCAGAAAGTCTGGGTTCTGGAGCCTGTGGCTCCCAGGGCACTCCAGGACAAATGGAGTGGCCCTTACCCAGTACTAGAAAGGAAGAGTCAGGTCACCTACCTGGTGGACCTGGGCACAAGCAGGAGCCCCAAGAGGGTGATCCATGTGAACCGCCTTAAGCTCTTCCATGACAGGGCTGATGTGAATCTGTTGATGGTAACAGATGAGGATCAGGAGGCAGAGAGTGAACCTCTCCCTGATCTTCTGTCATCAGACCCAAAAGATGGCACAGTAGATGGAGTGATCTACTCAGACACCCTCTCTGGCCAACAGCAAGCTGATTGTAGGAGAGTCCTACAACAGTTTCCTGAACTCTTCTCCTTAACCCCTGGTCAGACACACCTGTGTACCCATGATGTGGACACAGGAGACAGCATGCCTGTCAAGAACAAAATCTTTAGACAATCTGACCATGTCAAAGAAAGCATCAAGGTGGAAGTCCACAAGATGCTGGGATTGGGAGTAATTGAGCGCTCTGACAGCCCCTGGGCTAGCCCAGTGGTCTTAGTCCCCAAACCTCACACCAAAGATGGAAAGAAAGAGATGAGGTTTTGTGTGGACTACAGAGGGCTCAATTCTGTCACCAAGACAGATGCTCATCCAATTCCAAGAGCTGATGAGCTCATAGACAAATTAGGTGCTGCCAAATTCTTAAGTACCTTTGACTTGACAGCAGGGTACTGGCAAATAAAAATGGCACCTGGAGCAAAAGAGAAAACAGCATTCTCCACACCTGATGGGCATTATCAGTTTACTGTTATGCCCTTTGGTTTAAAGAATGCCCCTGCCACCTTCCAAAGGTTGGTGAATCAAGTCCTTGCTGGCTTGGAGTCCTTTAGCACAGCTTATCTTGATGATATTGCTGTCTTTAGCTCCGCCTGGCAGGATCACCTGGTCCACCTGAAGAAGGTTTTGAAGGCTCTGCAATCTGCAGGCCTCTCTATCAAGGCATCCAAATGCCAGATAGGGCAGGGAACTGTGGTTTACTTGGGCCACCTTGTAGGTGGAGGCCAAGTTCAGCCACTCCAACCCAAGATCCAGACTATTCTGGACTGGGTAGCTCCAAAAACCCAGACTCAAGTCAGGGCATTCCTTGGCTTGACTGGGTATTACAGGAGGTTTGTGAAGGGATATGGATCCATTGTGACAGCCCTCACTGAACTCACCTCCAAGAAAATGCCCAAGAAAGTGAACTGGACTGTGGAATGCCAACAGGCCTTTGACACCCTGAAACAAGCAATGTGCTCAGCACCAGTTCTAAAAGCTCCAGATTATTCTAAGCAGTTCATTGTGCAGACAGATGCCTCTGAACATGGGATAGGGGCAGTTTTGTCCCAAACAAATGATGATGGCCTTGACCAGCCTGTTGCTTTCATTAGCAGGAGGTTACTCCCCAGGGAGCAGCGTTGGAGTGCCATTGAGAGGGAGGCCTTTGCTGTGGTTTGGTCCCTGAAGAAGCTGAGACCATACCTCTTTGGGACTCACTTCCTAGTTCAAACCGACCACAGACCTCTCAAATGGCTGATGCAAATGAAAGGTGAAAATCCTAAACTGTTGAGGTGGTCCATCTCCCTACAGGGAATGGACTTTATAGTGGAACACAGACCTGGGACTGCCCATGCCAATGCAGATGGCCTTTCCAGGTTCTTCCACTTAGAAAATGAAGACTCTCTTGGGAAAGGTTAGTCTCATCCTCTTTCGTTTGGGGGGGGGTTGTGTAAGGAAATGCCTCCTTGGCATGGTTGCCCCCTGACTTTTTGCCTTTGCTGATGCTATGTTTACAATTGAAAGTGTGCTGAGGCCTGCTAACCAGGCCCCAGCACCAGTGTTCTTTCCCTAACCTGTACTTTTGTATCCACAATTGGCAGACCCTGGCATCCAGATAAGTCCCTTGTAACTGGTACTTCTAGTACCAAGGGCCCTGATGCCAAGGAAGGTCTCTAAGGGCTGCAGCATGTCTTATGCCACCCTGGAGACCTCTCACTCAGCACAGACACACTGCTTGCCAGCTTGTGTGTGCTAGTGAGGACAAAACGAGTAAGTCGACATGGCACTCCCCTCAGGGTGCCATGCCAGCCTCTCACTGCCTATGCAGTATAGGTAAGACACCCCTCTAGCAGGCCTTACAGCCCTAAGGCAGGGTGCACTATACCATAGGTGAGGGTACCAGTGCATGAGCATGGTACCCCTACAGTGTCTAAACAAAACCTTAGACATTGTAAGTGCAGGGTAGCCATAAGAGTATATGGTCTGGGAGTCTGTCAAACACGAACTCCACAGCACCATAATGGCTACACTGAAAACTGGGAAGTTTGGTATCAAACTTCTCAGCACAATAAATGCACACTGATGCCAGTGTACATTTTATTGTAAAATACACCACAGAGGGCACCTTAGAGGTGCCCCCTGAAACTTAACCGACTGTCTGTGTAGGCTGACTAGTTCCAGCAGCCTGCCACACCAGAGACATGTTGCTGGCCCCATGGGGAGAGTGCCTTTGTCACTCTGAGGCCAGTAACAAAGCCTGCACTGGGTGGAGATGCTAACAACTCCCCCAGGCAGGAGCTGTGACACCTGGCGGTGAGCCTCAAAGGCTCACCCCTTTGTCACAGCCCAGCAGGGCACTCCAGCTTAGTGGAGTTGCCCGCCCCCTCCGGCCACGGCCCCCACTTTTGGCGGCAAGGCTGGAGGGAACAAAGAAAGCAACAAGGAGGAGTCACTGCCCAGTCAGGACAGCCCCTAAGGTGTCCTGAGCTGAGGTGACTCTGACTTTTAGAAATCCTCCATCTTGCAGATGGAGGATTCCCCCAATAGGGTTAGGATTGTGACCCCCTCCCCTTGGGAGGAGGCACAAAGAGGGTGTACCCACCCTCAGGGCTAGTAGCCATTGGCTACTAACCCCCCAGACCTAAACACGCCCTTAAATTTAGTATTTAAGGGCTACCCTGAACCCTAGAAAATTAGATTCCTGCAACTACAAGAAGAAGGACTGCCTAGCTGAAAACCCCTGCAGAGGAAGACCAGAAGACGACAACTGCCTTGGCTCCAGAAACTCACCGGCCTGTCTCCTGCCTTCCAAAGATCCTGCTCCAGCGACGCCTTCCAAAGGGACCAGCGACCTCGACATCCTCTGAGGACTGCCCCTGCTTCGAAAAGACAAGAAACTCCCGAGGACAGCGGACCTGCTCCAAGAAAGGCTGCAACTTTGTTTCCAGCAGCTTTGAAAGAACCCTGCAAGCTCCCCGCAAGAAGCGTGAGACTTGCAACACTGCACCCGGCGACCCCGACTCGGCTGGTGGAGATCCAACACCTCAGGAGGGACCCCAGGACTACTCTGATACTGTGAGTACCAAAACCTGTCCCCCCTGAGCCCCCACAGCGCCGCCTGCAGAGGGAATCCCGAGGCTTCCCCTGACCGCGACTCTTTGAATCCAAAGTCCCGACGCCTGGGAGAGACCCTGCACCCGCAGCCCCCAGGACCTGAAGGACCGGACTTTCACTGGAGAAGTGACCCCCAGGAGTCCCTCTCCCTTACCCAAGTGGAGGTTTCCCCGAGGAATCCCCCCCTTGCCTGCCTGCAGCGCTGAAGAGATCCCGAGATCTCTCATAGACTAACATTGCGAACCCGACGCCTGTTCCTACACTGCACCCGGCCGCCCCCGCGCTGCTGAGGGTGAAATTTCTGTGTGGGCTTGTGTCCCCCCCGGTGCCCTACAAAACTCCCCTGGTCTGCCCTCCGAAGACGCGGGTACTTACCTGCAAGCAGACCGGAACCGGGGCACCCCCTTCTCTCCATTCTAGCCTATGTGTTTTTGGGCACCACTTTGAACTCTGCACCTGACCGGCCCTGAGCTGCTGGTGTGGTGACTTTGGGGTTGCTCTGAACCCCCAACGGTGGGCTACCTTGGACCAAGAACTGAACCCTGTAAGTGTCTTACTTACCTGGTAAAACTAACAAAAACTTACCTCCCCCAGGAACTGTGAAAATTGCACTAAGTGTCCACTTTTAAAGTAGCTATTTGTCAATAACTTGAAAGGTATACATGCAATTGAAATGATTCAAAGTTCCTAATGTACTTACCTGCAATACCTTTCAAACAAGATATTACATGTTAAATTTGAACCTGTGGTTCTTAAAATAAACTAAGAAAAGATATTTTTCTATAACAAAACCTATTGGCTGGATTTGTCTCTGAGTGTGTGTACCTCATTTATTGTCTATGTGTATGTACAACAAATGCTTAACACTACTCCTTGGATAAGCCTACTGCTCGACCACACTACCACAAAATAGAGCATTGGTATTATCTATTTTTACCACTATTTTACCTCTAAGGGGAACCCTTGGACTCTGTGCATGCTATTCCTTACTTTGAAATAGCACATACAGAGCCAACTTCCTACAGACAGGTATCTTGTTCCTTACACAACTCTTCCCTTGAGGGTCCCCCTGGGCCCAAGAGCTCAACCTGATAAGGTTCCAGCTCCATAGACTCAGTTCCCTCAGAGGGCAGAACTTCTCCCTGAGAAGAGAGGTTTTCTTTTTCTTGTTGTGTTGCAGCTGGTTTCCCAGCTGACTTTCCTTTCCTCTTGGTAGGCTGGGCCCTTTTTCCAGACTCCAGCTCTACTTTTTCACCCTGTGCCTTGCACTGTGCCCTTGTCTTGACATACACCAGTTCAGGGATACCCAGCATGGCTGCATGGGTTTTCAGTTCTACCTCAGCCCATGCTGAGGACTCCAGGTCATTTCCAAGCAAACAGTCTACTGGGATATTTGAGGAGACCACCACCTGTTTCAGGCCATTGACCCCTCCCCACTCTAAAGTTACCATTGCCATGGGATGTACTTTAGTTTGATTGTCAGCATTGGTGACTGGATAGGTTTTTCCAGTTAGGTATTGGCCAGGGGAAACCAGTTTCTCTGTCACCATAGTGACACTGGCACCTGTATCCCTCAGGCCCTCTACACTTGTCCCATTAATTAAGAGCTGCTGCCTGTATTTTTGCATGTTAGGGGGCCAGGCAGCCAGTGTGGCTAAATCCACCACACCCTCAGAGACTAATGTAGCTTCAGTGTGACACCTGATTTGCTCTGGGCACACTGTTGATCCCACTTGGAGACTAGCCATTCCAGTGTTAGCTGGAGTGGAGTTTGAAGTGGTATTTTTCTTGGGACAGGCCTTGTCTCCAGTTTGGTGTCCAGACTGACTACAGCCACGACACCAGGCCTTTTTGGGATCAAAGTTTTTACCCTTGTACCCAGAATTGTTTTGTGAAGAGGCTCTGGGCCCACCCTCCTGTGCAGGTTTTTGGGGGCCTGTAGAAGACTCTTTACTATTTTTGTTTTTGGCTGTCTCACCACCTTTCCCGTGGGGAGGTTTTGTGACCCCTTTCTTTTGGTCACCCCCTGTGGAAGTTTTGGACACCCTAGTCTTGACCCAATTGTCCGCCTTCTTTCCCAATTCTTGGGGAGAAATTGGTCCTAGGTCTACCAGATGCTGATGCAGTTTATCATTGAAACCATTACTTAATAGGTGTTCTTTCACAAATAAATTGTACAGCCCATCATAATTACTTACACCACTGCCTTGAATCCAACCATCTAGTGTTTTTACTAAGTAGTCTACAGAGTCAACCCAGGTCTGGCTCGAGGTTTTTTGAGCCCCCCTGAATCTAATCCTATACTCCTCAGTGGAGAATCCAAAGCCCTCAATCAGGGTACCCTTCATGAGGTCATAAGATTCTGCATCTTTTCCAGAGAGTGTGAGGAGTCTATCCCTACACTTTCTTGTGAACATTTCCCAAAGGAGAGCACCCCAGTGAGATTTGTTCACTGTTCTGGTTACACAAGCCCTCTCAAAAGCTGTGAACCATTTGGTGATGTCATCACCATCTTCATATTTAGTTACAATCCCTTTAGGGATTTTCAACATGTCAGGAGAATCTCTGACCCTATTTATGTTGCTGCCACCATTGATGGGTCTTAGGCCCATCTCTTGTCTTTCCCTTTCCAAAGCCAATCTTTTGGCCATCCTGGCTAACTGGATGTCCTCTTCACTGGAGTTATCCTCAGTGATTTCAGAGAGGTTGATCCCTCCTGTGAGGGAGCCAGCATCTCTGACTATTATGCTTGGAGTCAGGGCTTGAGAGGCCCTGTCCTCCCTAGATAGGACTGGTAGGGGGGAATCATCCTCCAATTCACTATCCTCATCCTCTGTGTTGCCATCCTCAGAGGGGTTGGCCTTTTCAGACTCTGCCAAAAGCTCCTGGAGCTGTAGTTTGGAAGGTCTGGGGCCCATTGTTATTTCTTTATTTTACAGAGTGACCTTAGCTCCCTCATCTTAAGATGGAGGTAAGGTGTGGTGTCGAGTTCCACCACATTCACATCTGTACTAGACATTATGCTTCTAAAAGTTGGAATACTTTTTAAGAATCTAAAAACTACTTCTAGAATCTAATTCAAACTTTTACCAAACTTTTAAACTCTAAAAGAAATGCTAACAGGGACTAACACAAGGCCCTAGCAGGACTTTAAAGAATTTAGAAAAATTTCAAATTACAAAAAAAATCAATTTCTAATGACAATTTTTGGAATTTGTCGGGTGATCAGGTATTGGCTGAGTAGTCCAGCAAATGCAAAGTCTTGTACCCCACCGCTGATCCACCAATGTAGGAAGTTGGCTCTGTATGTGCTATTTCAAAGTAAGGAATAGCATGCACAGAGTCCAAGGGTTCCCCTTAGAGGTAAGATAGTGGCAAAAAGAGATAATACTAATGCTCTATTTTGTGGTAGTGTGGTCGAGCAGTAGGCTTATCCAAGGAGTAGTGTTAAGCATTTGTTGTACATACACACAGGCAATAAATGAGGAACACACACTCAGAGACAAATCCAGCCAATAGGTTTTGTTATAGAAAAATATATTTTCTTAGTTTATTTTAAGAACCACAGGTTCAAATTCTACATGTAATATATCATTTGAAAGGTATTGCAGGTAAGTACTTTAGGAACTTTGAATAATTACAGTAGCATATATACTTTTTACATAAAACACAATAAGCTGTTTTAAAAGTGGACACAGTGCAATTTTCACAGTTCCTGGGGGAGGTAAAGTATTGTTAGGTTTCACAGGTAAGTAAGTCACTTACAGGTTTCAGTTTTGGGTCCAAGGTAGCCCACCGTTGAGGGTTCAGAGCAACCCCAAAGTTACCACACCAGCAGCTCAGGGCCGGTCAGGTGCAGAGGTCAAAGAGGTGCCCAAAACACATAGGCTTCAAGGGAGAGAAGGGGGTGCCCCGGTTCCGGTCTGCCAGCAGGTAAGTACCCGCGTCTTCGGAGGGCAGACCAGGGGGGTTTTGTAGGGCACCGGGGGGGACACAAGTCAGCACAAAAAGTACACCCTCAGCAGCGCGGGGCGGCCGGGTGCAGTGTGCAAACACGCGTCGGGTTTTCAATGGTTTTCAATGAGAGACCAAGGGGTCTCTTCAGCGGTGCAGGCAGGCAAGGGGGGGGCTCCTCGGGGTAGCCACCACCTGGGCAAGGGAGAGGGCCTCCTGGGGGTCACTCCTGCACAGGAGTTCCGTTCCTTCAGGTGCTGGGGGCTGCGGGTGCAGGGTCTTTTCCAGCCGTCGGGAAATAGAGTTCAGGCAGTCGCGGTCAGGGGGGAGCCTCGGGATTCCCTCTGCAGGCGTCGCTGTGGGGGCTCAGGGGGGACAACTTTGGTTACTCACGGTCTCGGAGTCGCCGGAGGGTCCTCCCTGAGGTGTTGGTTCTCCACCAGTCGAGTCGGGGTCGCCGGGTGCAGTGTTGCAAGTCTCACGCTTCTTGCGGGGATTTGCAGGGGTCTTTAAATCTGCTCCTCTGTAACTAAGTTGCAGTTCTTTTGGAGCAGTGCCGCTGTCCTCGGGAGTTTCTTGTCTTTCTTGAAGCAGGGCAGTCCTCAGAGGATTCAGAGGTCGCTGGTCCCTTGGAAAGCGTCGCTGGAGCAGGTTTCTTTGGAAGGCAGGAGACAGGCCGGTAAGTCTGGGGCCAAAGCAGTTGGTGTCTTCTGTTCTTCCTCTGCAGGGGTTTTTCAGCTCAGCAGTCCTCTTCTTCTTGTAGTTTCAGGAATCTAAAGTTTTAGGTTCAGGGAAGCCCTTAAATACTAAATTTAAGGGCATGTTTAGGTCTGGGGGGTTACTAGCCAATGGCTACTAGCCCTGAGGGTGGGTACACCCTCTTTGTGCCTCCTCCCAAGGGGAGGGGGTCACATCCCTAATCCTATTGGGGAATCCTCCATCTGCAAGATGGAGGATTTCTAAAAGTTAGAGTCACTTCAGCTCAGGACACCTTAGGGGCTGTTCTGACTGGCCAGTGACTCCTCCTTGTTATTCTCATTATTTCCCCCGGCCTTGCCGCCAAAAGTGGGGCCGTGGCCGGAGGGGCGGGCAACTCCACTAGCTGGAGTGCCCTGTGGTGCTGGAACAAAGGGGGTGAGCCTTTGAGGCTCACCGCCAGGTGTTACAGCTCCTGCCTGGGGGAGGTGTTAGCATCTCCACCCAGCGCAGGCTTTGTTACTGGCCTCAGAGTGACAAAGGCACTCTCCCCATGGGGCCAGCAACATGTCTCGGTTGTGGCAGGCTGCTGGAACCAGTCAGCCTACACAGATAGTCGGTTAAGGTTTCAGGGGGCACCTCTAAGGTGCCCTCTGGGGTGTATTTTACAATAAAATGTACACTGGCATCAGTGTGCATTTATTGTGCTGAGAAGTTTGATACCAAACTTCCCAGTTTTCAGTGTAGCCATTATGGTGCTGTGGAGTTCGTGTAAACAGACTCCCAGACCATATACTCTTATGGCTACCCTGCACTTACAATGTCTAAGGTTTTGCTTAGACACTGTAAGGGCACAGTGCTCATGCACTGGTGCCCTCACCTATGGTATAGTGCACCCTGCCTTAGGGCTGTAAGGCCTGCTAGAGGGGTAACTTATCTATACCTGCATAGGCAGTGAGAGGCTGGCATGGCACCCTGAGGGGAGTGCCATGTCGACTTACTCGTTTTGTTCTCACCAGCACACACAAGCTGGCAAGCAGTGTGTCTGTGCTGAGTGAGGGGTCTCCAGGGTGGCATAAGACATGCTGCAGCCCTTAGAGACCTTCCCTGGCATCAGAGCCCTTGGTACCAGAGGTACCAGTTACAAGGGACTTACCTGGATACCAGGGTGTGCCAATTGTGGAATCAAAAGTACAGGTTAGGGAAAGAACACTGGTGCTGGGGCCTGGTTAGCAGGCCTCAGCACACTTTCAATTCAAAACATAGCATCAGCAAAGGCAAAAAGTCAGGGGGTAACCATGCCAAGGAGGCATTTCCTTACACCAACCCTCCTTCACAAGTGTTAGAGGACCTCTCACAGGGTGTCCAAATAGGAGTTCAAAGGGGCTGAAGCCCACTCCTTTTTGGGGTACCTCCCTGTAAGCAAAAAGGAGGCAAGGTAACAGGATATCCCATCTCCTGCAGAGTTTTTCAGGGAGTCCCATTATCATTCCTTTGAGAGTTTTATTAAACCTCTCAACCAGTCCATTTGTTTGTGGATGATAGGGTGTGGTGAACTTGTATGTCACACCACATTCCTTCCACATGGCCTTTAAGTAAGCAGACATGAAATTGCTCCCCCTGTCTGATACCACCTCTTTTGGGAAGCCCACCCTGGAAAAGATTCCCAGGAGGGCCTTTGCCACTGCAGGAGCTGTAGTGGTCCTTAGAGGAATTGCTTCAGGATATCTGGTGGCATGTTCTACCACCACCAAGATAAACCTATTGCCTGAAGCAGTAGGAGGGTCAAGGGGGCCAACTATGTCAACCCCTACCCTTTCAAAGGGAACCCCAACCACAGGCAGTGGAATAAGGGGTGCCTTTGGAGTTCCACCTGTTTTGCCACTGGCTTGACAGGTTTCACAGGACTTACAAAATTCCTCTGTGTCCTCTGACATTCTAGGCCAATGAAACAAGGGGACAAGCCTGTCCCAAGTTTTCATTTGCCCCAAATGTCCAGCTAAGGGAATGTCGTGGACTAGAGTTAGGAGGAACTTTCTGTACTCCTGAGGAATCACCAATCTCCTGGCGGTTCCAGGTTTTGGATCCCTTGCTTCAGTGTACAAGAGGTTGTCCTCCCAGTAAACTCTGTGAGAGTCACTGACATCCCCATTTGCTTGTTTGACAGCTTGCTGCCTCAGACCCTCTAGTGTGGGACAGGTATGCTGTGCCACACTCAGCTCCTCCCTGGCAGGCCCCCCTTCACCCAAAAGCTCAGCAGTGTCTGCTTCCAGCTCCTCTGGTGTAGGTTCTGCACAGGGTGGAAATTCTTCTTCCTCAGAAGTTGAATCCACTGTAGAGGGAGGGATAGTAGGTAGTGTTTTACCTTTACTAACCCTAGCTTTAGGGAGCACTTGGTCCATTCTTCCAGGATCCACGTCACCCTGTCATTTTTGCTTTTTGGCCTGAGCCCTGGTTAAAGCAAAAATATGCCCTGGAATGCCCAGCATTGCTGCATGAGCCTCCAACTCCACTTCTGCCCAAGCTGATGTCTCCAAATCATTCCCTAATAGACAGTCTACAGGTAAATCTGAGGCAACCACAACTTTCTTTGGACCAGTAACCCCCCCCCAGTTGAGACTCACAACAGCCATGGGGTGGCTAAGAGTGATGTTATGAGCATCGGTTACTTGGTACTGGTGACCAAGTAGGTGTTGTTCAGGGTGGACCAGTTTCTCTATTACCATTGTAACACTGGCACCTGTGTCCCTGTAGGCCTGAACCTCAACACCATTTATTACGGGTAGTTGCTTGTACTTATCCATATTAAGGGGACAAGCAACCAAGGTGGCTAAATCAATAGCCCCCTCAGAGACTAACACAGCCTCTGTGGTCTCCCTAATCAGACCAACCCCAACTAAATTACCAAAAGTGAGCCCAGCTACTCCCTTGGATTGGCTATTAGTAGGTTTGCTCCCACCACCACTGCTATTACTAGGGGCACTAGGTGTAGCAGCAGGGGTTGTAGTGGTAGGAGGCTTGGTGCTTTTCTTTGGACAACTGGGATATGTTGTCCAATGGCCTTTTATTTTACATAAATAGCACCATGGTTTATTTTCTTTGTTTTGATTTGAAGAGGATTTGGGCCCACCACCCCCACCAGAGTGTTTTTGTGGGCCTGATGAAGACTCATTTTTAGATTTGTCCCCACCCTTGTCAGAAGACTTACCATCCTTCTTCTTGCCATCCTTGTCACCCCCTGTATGAACTTTTCTGTTCACCCTTGTTCTGACCCATTTGTCTGCCTTCTTTCCCAATTCTTGGGGAGAGGTCAGATCAGAGTCTACCAGGTACTGGTGTATCAGAAACACAATTATTAAGAATATGCTCTCTCAGGATTAAGTTATACAGGCTTTCATAGTCAGAAACTTTACTGCCATGTAACCACCCCTCCAAGGCCTTCACTGAATGGTCAACAAAGTCTACCCAGTCTTGTGAAGACTCCTCTTTGGTTTCTCTGAACTTCATCCTGTACTGTTCAGTTTTTAAGCCATAACCATCTAGGAGTGCATTCTTAAGAACTGTAAAATTATTGGCATCACTTTCCTTTACAGTAAGGAGCCTATCCCTACCCTTTCCACTGAAAGATAGCCATAGGATAGCAGCCCACTGCCTTTGAGGAACCTCCTGAACAACACAGGCCTTCTCAAGTGCAGCAAACCACTTGTTAATGTCATCCCCCTCCTTGTAAGGGGGAACTATCTTGTGCAGATTCCTAGAATCATGCTCTTTTACAGGATGACTATTGGGAATACTGCTGCTGCCACCATGGGGTCCAAACCCCAACCTCTGTCTTTCTTTTTCTAAGTCAAATGCTTCCCTGTCTAGATCCAGCTGTTGCTTTTTAAGCTTCAGCCTGGACTCTTCCACTCTCAATCTATTGAGTTCCCTTTCTATTAATCTGTCTTCAGGGAGGGTGGGTTGGGCATGTTTTGACACAGAAGAATGGTGTGAATGAACAGAGGGAGACCTGTCCCTAACAGATGGCACTCTAACACCCTGGCCTACAGAAGTCACACTCCTACTGTGATGAGAAGTCACATTAGTACCAGCTATGCTAGGTGGCCTGCTAAGGGGCAGGTTGGGAAGGTATCCTTCTAACCCTTTTCCTAGGGGTGCCCCAGAATCAGAGTGGGAACCATCAGCTAATTTCTCACCAGAAGTGCCAACTAAGGTCTTATCTTGTTCAATGAGCATATTAACTAACAGTTGTCTTGAGGGATTCTTCCCTACCCCTAAACCTCTATCTATGCAGAGACTCCTTGCTTCCTTCCAGCTAAGGTTGTCATAAGCTATGCTGGCCAGATCAAGAGTTTGGCCTGTACCAGACATGATAGAAAAGGTTTAAGGGACAGACAAAGAAAGAAAAAGTTTTCAGAACTTTTTAAAGGACAGAAAAAAACTTTTAAAACTTTTTAAGAACTTTTTGAAAGTTGAGAGGTACTTTTCAGCACTTAGTAAAGAAGTGATAGAAGAAAAGCAAAACTTTTTGGTTAGGTGTACATACACTGAACTTGTTTTGTATATTTTTTTTCTTATATTTTTGCACAACCAATGTAGGAGGCTGGACTGGCTTGTAGTGAGTACCAAGGGGTACTTACACCTTGCACCAGGCCCAGGTATCCCTTATTAGTGTAGAGGGGTGTCTGGCAGCTTAGGCTGATAGAAAAGGTAGCTTAGCAGAGCAGCTTAGGCTGAATTAGGAGACGAGTGAAGCTCCTACAGTACCACTAGTGTCACTTGCACAATATCATAAGAAAACACAATACACAGATATACTAAAACTAAAGGTACTTTATTTTTATGACAATATGCCAAAGTATCTCAGTGAGTACCCTCAGTATGAGGATAGCAAATATACACAAGATATATGTACACAATACCAAAATATGCAGTAATAGCAATAGAAAACAGTGCAAACAATGTATAGTCACAATAGAATGCAAAGGGGGCACATAGGGATAGGGGCAACACAAACCATATACTCTAGAAGTGGAATGCGAACCACGAATGGACCCCAAACCTATGTGACCTTGTAGAGGGTCGCTGGGACTGTAAGAAAACAGTGAGGGTTAGAAAAATAGCCCACCCCAAGACCCTGAAAAGTGGGTGCAAAGTGCACCTAAGTTCCCCAAAGAGCACAGAAGTCGTGATAGGGGAATTCTGCAGGAAAGACCAACACCAGCAATGCAACAACAATGGATTTCCAGACGAGAGTACCTGTGGAACAAGGGGACCAAGTCCAAAAGTCATGATCAAGTCGGGAGTGGGCAGATGCCCAGGAAATGCCAGCTGTGGGTGCAAAGAAGCTGCTACCGGATGGTTGAAGCTGAGGATTCTGCAGGAACGACAAGGGCTAGAAACTTCCCCTTTGGAGGATGGATGTCCCACGTCGTGAAGAGTCGTGCAGAAGTGTTTTCCCGCAGAAAGACCGCAAACAAGCCTTGCTAGTTGCAAAGCTTGCGGTTAGGGTTTTTGGATGCTGCTGTGGCTCAGGAGGGACCAGGATGTCGCCAATTGTGTGAGGAGACAGAGGGGGCATCCAGCAAGACAAGGAGCCCACTCAGAAGCAAGCAGCACCCGCAGAAGTGCCGGAACAGGCACCACAAATTGGAGTGAATTGGTGCTCACCCGAAGTTGCACAAGAGAGTCCCACGACGCCGGAGGACAACTCAGGAGGTTGTGCAATGTAGGTTAGAGTGCCGGGGACCCAGGCTTGACTGTGCACAAAGGAAATCCTCGGAAAGTGCACAGGAGCCAGAGTAGCTGCAAAACATGCGGTTCCCAGCAATGCAGTCTAGCGTGGGAAGGCAAGGACTTACCTCCACCAAACTTGGACTGAAGAGTCACTGGACTGTGGGAGTCACTTGGACAGAGTTGCTGAGTTCAAGGGACCTCGCTCGTCATGCTGAGAGGAGACCCAGAGGACCGGTGAAGCAGTTCTTTGGTGCCTGTGGTTGCAGGGGGAAGATTCGGTCGACCCACAGGAGATTTCTTCAGAGCTTCTAGTGCAGAGAGGAGGCAGACTACCCCCACAGCATGCACCACCAGGAAAACAGTCGAGAAGGCGGCAGGATCAGCGTTACAAGGTCGCAGTAGTCGTCTTTGCTACTTTGTTGCAGTTTTGCAGGCTTCCAGCGCGGTCAGCAGTCGATTCCTTGGCAGAAGGTGAAGAGAGAGATGCAGAGGAACTCTGATGAGCTCTTGCATTCGTTATCTAAGGAATTCCCCAAAGCAGAGACCCTAAATAGCCAGAAAAGGAGGTTTGGCTACTTAGGAGAGAGGAGAGGCTAGCAACACCTGAAGGAGCCTATCAGAAGGAGTCTCTGACGTCACCTGCTGGCCCTGGCCACTCAGAGCAGTCCAGTGTGCCAGCAGCACCTCTGTTTCCAAGATGGTAGAGGTCTGGAGCACACCGGAGGAGCTTTGGGCACCTCCCAGGGGAGGTGCAGGTCAGGGGAGTGGTCACTCCCCTTTCCTTTGTCCAGTTTCGCGCCAGAGCAGGGCTGAGGGATCCCTGAACCGGTGCAGACTGGCTTATGCAGAGATGGGCACCATCTGTGCCCATCAAAGCATTTCCAGAGGCTGGGGGAGGCTACTCCTCCCCTGCCTTAACACCTTTTTCCAAAGGGAGAGGGTGTAACACCCTCTCTCTGAGGAAGTCCTTTGTTCTGCCTTCCTGGGCCAAGCCTGGCTGGACCCCAGGGGGGCAGAAACCTGTCTGAGGGATTGGCAGCAGCAGCTGCAGTGAAACCCCAGAAAAGGCAGTTTGGCAGTACCCGGGTCTGTGCTAGAGACCCGGGGAATCATGGGATTGTCTCCCCAATACCAGGATGGCATTGGGGGGGCAATTCCATGATCTTAGACATGTTACATGGCCATGTTCGGAGTTACCATTGTGAAGCTACACATAGGTAGTGACCTATGTGTAGTGCACGCGTGTAATGGTGTCCCCGCACTCACAAAGTCCGGGGAATTTGCCCTGAACAATGTGGGGGCACCTTGGCTAGTGCCAGGGTGCCCACACACTAAGTAACTTAGCACCCAACCTTTACCAGGTAAAGTTTAGACATATAGGTGACTTATAAGTTACTTAAGTGCAGGGGTAAATGGCTGTGAAATAACGTGGACGTTATTTCACTCAGGCTGCAATGGCAGGCCTGTGTAAGAATTGTCAGAGCTCCCTATGGGTGGCAAAAGAAATGCTGCAGCCCATAGGGATCTCCTGGAACCCCAATACCCTGGGTACCTTAGTACCATATACTAGGGAATTATAAGGGTGTTCCAGTATGCCAATGTAAATTGGTGAAATTGGTCACTAGCCTGTTAGTGACAATTTGGAAATAAATGAGAGAGCATAACCACTGAGGTTCTGATTAGCAGAGCCTCAGTGAGACAGTTAGTCATAACACAGGTAACACATACAGGGCACACTTATGAGCACTGGGGCCCTGGCTGGCAGGGTCCCAGTGACACATACAACTAAAACAACATATACACAGTGAAATATGGGGGTAACATGCCAGGCAAGATGGTACTTTCCTACAAGAGGGTGTTGCCTTACTCTCCCACATGAAATCATTTGTTCTGCCTTCCCCTGCTTGATCTGGTCAAGCAGCAGGAGTGCAGAAATCTGTCTGAGGGGTGGCAGCAGCAAGGGCTGCCCAGAAAACCCCAGAAGACTGGTAGGAGCAATATTGGGGGTCCTCTAAGGAGACCCCAAAGTGAATGGAATCATACAACCAATACTAGCAGCAGTATTGGGGTATGATTCTGACATGTTTGATACCAAACTTGCCCATGTTCGGAGTTACCATTATGTGTCAAGTACATGGGTAAAATGGTGTCCTTGCACTTACAAAGTCCAGTGCAATGGAACTGGAGTTTGTAGAGCACCTCTACTCATGCAGGGCTGCCCTCACTTACAGGTACCTGCACCCCGCCCTCTGTGTTAGGAGGACCTACCAATGGGGTGACTTACAGTGACCTGGTGCAGTGACCTGTGGTGAAAGGGTGAATGCACCTTTTCACTCAGGCTGCAATGGCAGTCCTGCAGACACATTTTGCATGGGCTCCCATGGGTAGCATAGTACATGCTAGAGCACATGGGGAACCCCTGGTGCCCCAATGCCCTAGGTGCCTAAGTATCATATACTAAGGACTTATAAGAGGGCACCAGTATGCCAAATGTGGGGTGTGCAAAGTCCTAAGCGACCAAATTTAGAGGGAGAGAGCACAGTCACTGGGGTCCTGGTTAGCAGGATCCCAGTGAAAACAGTCCAACCATACAGTTAGCAGACAAAAAGTTTTTTTGGGGGGTAACCATGCCAAGAAGAGGGTACTTTCCTACAGGGCTAAGGAAAGGAAGTGGTCATTAGAAGGGTATAGTCACCCTAAAGGTGAGTAGCCCAATGGCTACCACCTGGCACTCCCTGTAACGCCCCTACATTCAGTATTTAGGAGGAACCCCTGAACCCTAGAACTCAGATTCCTCTCGTCCTAAGAAAAGGCGGACACCACAGAAGTCGCACCAGCAAAGAAGACTGAAGCCGCCAACTGACTTGGCTCCAGTCCTATCGGCTTGTCTGCAGCCCTCGTAGAATCTGAACCCAAAAGACCACTAGACCTGCAGCCCAGCAACCTCCAAAGCCTTGGGATGACTGTCTGCCTTCGATAAAGACCAAGAACTTCCATTGACATCGGACCTGTCCAAAAGAAACCAACTCCAAAGAAGAAGTCTGCCTGAGGAACCACAAAACTGCCTCTGGATCCACATCTATACCCGCAAGAGTCCACCATGGGCTGACCCCTGCTGGGCTAAACACAGACACCTGCAGCCTGAGTCCAAAGACTCCCCCTGACTGTGACCTGCTCAGTAAGCTGTTTGACACTAAAAAACACCCCTGCACTCGGAGTTCCTGGGCATTGGGGAGCTGGACCATCCGTGTCCCTACAACCCCTGGCACCTTTACTTGCTTGGGCAAGCTATGGGTTGTCCTCGCCTGGCCTCCTGGCCAGAGCCTGCAGTCTGTTTCTGAAACTGATCTCCATTGAATAGCGTTGAGTGCCTGTGCTGTGTCAGCTCCCTGAACCCAGTCACCCCTGTGCCACTGAGGGTGAAAGTTTAGTGCTGCCTTGTGGGCCCCCTGTGCTTACCTCAGCACCAGGAGACCAACCTCTAACACCGCTTGTACTTACCTGTGAAAAGCACATCCTCATTCACCCCCGGTCTCCTTTGGTTAACATTAAGCACCGACTCTGAATTGGACCTCTGCACTCAGCCGCCTCGGTGCCGCTGGGGGTGCACTCTTGGTGCTGATTTGAACCTTGCATGGTGTTGATCTAAAACCCTAAAGACTGGTTTTGTAAGTCCTGTACTTTTTTGCAAAAATACATTCCTGTAATCAATAGGTTAACATTTAAAATTGCACGATTTTTCGTTTTTTAATTTTTTTTTATGGAAAAGTATTTTTCATTTAAAAACTGCTTACCTTATAACGACGTTCTTTGGCTCAAAGCATATACAAAAGCAACCATTATTTTCTAAATTGCCTCATATTTATTCTTTGAGTGTGTCTCATATTTATTGCCTCTGAGCACAAGTGCCTAACACAACTCCTTGATCAGCCTACCTCCTCGCCCACACTACCAAAACAGCACTACACCTATCTATTTCTGTCTCTGCAAACCTTTGGGGATCCACTGGGCTCTGCACAGTGTACTTCATTTTAGTACACTATACAGAAAACCAGCTTCAGACAGACAGGGTAAAAGAGTCCCTAATAAGGAACATGATTTTGGCTTCTTCTCCTCTAGTTGAACACCATATTTATCAGCCACCATCTATCACGTGGTTGTAGGTGTCTGTCATCTGGTGGTGATGGTGTGTGAGGGTAACACACCACTCTCTCTTTGGGTGATTCAACTTCCAAGTCCTGCCACTGAGCATCCGACTATTCAGATCCCTCTGAAACTTGACAGATCAGATACTTGCTCCTCTTTATAAAAGAGTTTTTCTCTTCTTGTGGCTCTGGTGTTAAAGGAGGCTCGATTTCTTCAATGCCTAACTCTCCCTGCTCCTTTGTGGAAGAGGGTACCTTTGGAGCTCTAAATTCCTTTAGAATTATTTGCATATCTGTAGAAGAACTGCCATTTCAGCCTCAAGCCTTCTTTTCTTCTTCACTATCTGGGCTGACCATTGTGCAGTGTCGAGACTGTTGGCCACCTTCCTCTTCAACGTTGAAGGCTTATTCTTTGACCTGTCGAGCTTTGCTGCTCCGGACGTGAACTTTTATGCTTAAGCTTCGAAGCCTTTTTCCCCATGTCTGTCTTTTGATGGGACTTTTGGGGAGTAAGGGGGGGAGGGGATTTTCCCTCCTGCGATCTCTCGTTCATGGGTTCCGAGGTGATACTTATTTCTGGTTGCGGCTGGGGTTATCCCTTTCTTCGGCACCGAGGCTCCCTTTAAAGCTCTCAAGTCTGTTTTATGTGACTCTGGAATATTTTTTGAGGTGGACGGTTCTCTTACCTATGCAAGTCTTTGACCCCCTGGGCTTCTACCTCAACAATTTCTAAGTCAACCTCCACTGCTTCTCTGGCAACGTTTTCCTCCTCATCAATCTCCATTCCCAAATTTTGGAGAAGGGGTTGTATGCTGATCTTGCATGGTATGATGAGCTACCCTCTGTAGGAAGCTGGCTTCCTATATAGTGCACTAAAATGAAATACACTGCAGAGAGTCCAGTGCATACCCAATTGGTATTGCAGAGGTAAAAGTAGATATGACTAATGTTCTATTTTGTGGTGGTGTGGGCAAGCAGTTAGGCTTATCAGAGGGTAGTGCTAAGAATTTGCTGTACTCACAGAGGCAATAAATGAGACACTCAAAGAATAAATCTGAGAGCAATTTAGAAAAAGAAAATATTACTTACCCAGTAGACATCTGTTTGTGGCATGTAGTGCTGTAGATTCACATGCTTTGCATAAGTCCACCATCTAGTATTGGGCTCAGAGTGTTGCACGTTGTTTTTCTTCTAAGAATCCTTTTGAGTCACAAGATCAAGTGACTCCTCCTCTCGGTGATAGTGCGCATGGGCATTGAGTCCTTTGTTAGATTGCTTTCCCACAGGCGGGTGAGGCAAGGAGTATATGTACATGTATGTATATATAAGATAGCATATAAAAAATTATGCCCATGCACTGTATATACATATGTACAATAATTGTAGAACAATCTTACTACGACGACTACAGGCTTCCGGGGAGGAGGGAGGGTGCATGTGAATTTACAGCACTTCATGCCACAAACAGATATCTACTGGGTAAGAAACATTTTCTGTTCAATGGCATGTGCGGCTATAGATACACATGCTTTGCATACACTGTAAAGCAGTCTCCTCCAAATAAGTGGGGGCTAGCCTGTAGGAGTTGGAGTAGCTTGAAAAAGTGTCCTGAGCACTACCTTGCCAACATTTGCTTGTTGGCGAGCTAAAACATCTACACAATAGTCCTTTGTGAATGTGTGTGGGGTGTAGACCAAGTAGCAGCTTTACAAATATCTGCTATTGGAATGTTTCCTAAAAAAAAAAGCCATAGAACCCCCTTTTTATGGTAGTGTGTGCTTTAGGAGCTCTAGGTAATTGTCTTTTAGCTAAAAAGTTTGAATACACTTGACTATGTTATGTTATGTTATTGAGACTTATATAGCGCCAGCTACCCGGAGGCCTCGTAGCGCTGATCAGTTTGAAAAGTTTAGAACATACTGGAGGAATCTCAAGCTTCCCTGGAGAGGGGGAACTTAGAAGAATTTAGAATAGCCAGGTTTTAATGGCCTTCCTAAATTCAGTCTCCTGATTCATCATGCAAATATTCGTGGGTAGGGAGTTCCAAAGTCTGGCTCCCTGGTACTTCAGGGATCTTCCTCCCCATGATGTTCTCTTTACTTTGGGTACCACTACCAGGGCTTTAGAGGCCGATCTCAAAACTCTTGTGGGTGTATATAATGAAATTAATGATTTTAGATAATGAGGATACTTTTTATATAGAGCTCTGTGGAAGAAGCAAAGAGCCTTAAACTTTATCCTTTTTGCCACTGGAAGCCAGTGCAGTTCAATCAGAGCTTTTTTAGCTGATGTGGTCCTAGGCAGATTAAAGAGCAGACGTGCTGCAGCATTTTATACCACCTGTAGTTTATTAACCACATAACCTGGAGATCCCAAAAAGAGGCTGTTTCCATAATCTAATCCACTATCCATCTAGCTATTCCATTTTTGAAATTGGATTGCCTTTGTGAGGAATTGAAAATGCTACTGTAGGAAAGTACCCTCTTTCTTGGCATGGGTACCCCCATTTTCTGCCTTTTGTCAGTGTGTTTGACTGTGTTCACTGGGATCCTGCTAATCATTACGCTCTCTCCCTTCAAACTTGGTTACTTGAACCACTTACACTCTGCATTTGGCATACTTGTGGCCCCATGTAAGTTCCTAGTATATGGTACCCAGGGCATCGGAGTACCAGGAAATCCCCATGGGCTGCAGCATGTATAATGCCACCCATAGGGAGCCCATGCAAAGTGTAACTGAAGGCTTGCCATTGCAGCCTGCGTGAAAGGGTGCATGTAACCTTTTCACTAAAGGTCACTGGCACCAGGTCACTGTAAGTAACCCCTACGGCAGGCCCGCCTAGCCCAGAGGGCAGGGTGCAAGTACCCGTGTGTGAGGGCACAACTGCATTAGCATCTGAGTGGCCAGGTCAGGCAGGTGACATTGGAGCCCCCTCCTGATAGGTGGTTACCTGTCTCTCAGGGCTATTTAGGGTCTCTCTCTTGGGTGGGTCCTCAGATTCGGCTTGCAAGATTCCAGCAGGACTCCTCTGCGATCTCTACTTCGACTTCTAGCCACTAGAACTGTGACTGGACCCTCCAGGAACCAACAATCTGCATCCACGACGAAGACTCTGCTTGCAACCTTGTTTCCATGGCTCCTTCCACCTTCTGCAACATTTCCCTGGCTGTGCATCCTCTGAGGGAGGCACGCCTTGGGCCTGCAAGAGAAGGAATCTCCCTTGGAGTGAAGGAGTCACTCCCTTGCATTTGCAGGCACCAACTGCAACGACGACCAGTTGCGAGGATCTCCTCACATCCTGAACTGTGTGGATCGTTTATACGTGTGGTGGTCCGGAGTAGTCCTCTCGGTCCTCTCTTCCAGCTGTCCAACTGGGTAAGCCTGTGCCTTCCTATGCAGGACAGTAACCCAGTACCCCTGTGCACCGTGTTTCTTGCAGCTACCAAGGCTTGTTGGCATCTCCTCCAAGGGAGCTTCAGGCTCTGTGTAGCCCCAGCACTACTTCCTGTGACGCACAGCCCTCTGCATGCTTCTCCTTTCGGCGTGGGACCCTTCTCCAGTTGTGCTGTGTGACTACTCTGTGACTCCTGGTTCCTCTTTGTACTGCCATTTGATAAGTTTTGTTTTGACCAATGACTTTGTGTTTCACCACTGCGCATATTAGTTGCTCAATGTTCACCAGTAGCACATGGTATGTTTTGTTCAGTTGAGCCGCCTATGGGCTTTGACATGGCATTAGCCATTACTTTCTGTATTCAGTTTAGCCGCCTATGGGCTTTGACATTGCATTAGCCATTACATTCTGTATTCTGCCTATTGGCTTTGACATGCTGTATCCAGTCTAGCCGCCTATTGGCTTTGACATTGCATGCCTATTGACTTTGACATGATGTATTCAGTTTAACTGCCTATTGACTTTGACATGCTATTAGATATTCTGCCTATGGGCTTTGACATGATATTATATATTGCATTTTGTATTCAGCTCCGCTGCCTATTGGCTTTGACATGATATCATATATTACATTTTGTATTCAGCTCCGCTGCCTATTGGCTTTGACATGATCTTATACATTGCATTTTGTATTCAGCTCAGCTGCCTATTGGCTTTGACATGATATCATACATTGCATTTTATATTCAGCTCAGCTGCCTATTGGCTTTGACATGATATTATACATTGCATTTTGTATTCAGCTCAGCTGCTTATTGGTTTGACATGACACTAGACATTGCATTTGATATTTAGGTTAGCTGCCTATTGCCTTTAACATGACATTGCATTTGATATTTAGGTTAGCTGCCCATTGCCTTTAACGTGGAGTTAGACATTGCAGTTGAGAATCCAAGCTGTATTTTTCCAAGCTGTGTTTTTGCACCAGAGAACCAAGATGTTTTTCTCACAGTAGACTAGACATGATAAGAGAGAGTACATGGGTGTTGTTCTCTCTGCTTGAGCTTGGGAACAGGAGTAGTCTTGGAGACCTGGCCAGTCTCCAAAAGGCTTGCTCAGTTTCCCAGGTCTGAGAGGAGGGGGCACACCTTTGTAACAAATGTAACAGGCTGCAGAGAGTCAGATTCGAATCTGCCGGACCTCGTGCTGGAGCTTGGCGCCAGCTGCCAGCAATCCCGTGTGGGTAGATGAATCTCTTTCTCGTGGCTGACAGGGGTCATCAGCTTGCAGACCTTATAAAGATGAAGCTGTAGATAGTTCCCACACGGTGAAGTATTTGTTTTGCTTTGCATTCAATATCTTATAAATATAACCTGCTGTGTATATTGCAAACTGATATATTTTGTTTGATTAACGCGGACTTGAAAGCTACTAATTCGTCATTCATAAATATTGTGGTTGGGGAAGAATTAACAACAATAAAAGTCTTCTTTGACCTCAGAAGTGCATTTCTGTTGTGTTATGTTAGTGCTTAGAAACTAAATAAGAGGAAAGCACTACAATTGGTACCAGGAGTGGGGTCGGTCATTAAGAGGTGATTAAGAGGGTGTTGACGAGTTGGTAGATTTCTAAGTGCACACTTTAAAAGTGTAATTGTTTTTTTGTTGTTTGGAGAATTACAGAAATTTTTTTTTTTCTGTTTGGGGAATTACAGAAGCACTGCAGACCATGTCTGAAAATGCATGTGTAGCTAAAATGCCTGATAGTGTTTTGAGAAATAATTTCCATTGTACATATGTAGAAAAAGTGTCTTTTGGAAGTAATGATGACAGAAAGGTATGGATACCTTTATCTGCTTACAGAGAAATGCAGGAGAAATGTAGGAAGTTGGAACATGAAAATAGGAATTTACGTGAGCAAATTAGCCAGGATACAATAATTCAAAATAATGCTGAAAGTTATAAAAATGTTGGTTCTTTCTTGTCCCATTCCAGTAATGAGGGGGTTAAGACAGCTCCGAGCTGCACTGAGTTTTCGTGTGAGCCAGGGTTTTTGGCAGACAAAATGCATTCCTTAACTGATAACACGGACGAGAGAGACCAGAATGTGATTTACGAGTTACCGTTGCAAAATGCACAAGTAAAACGAAAGATTTTAGAGAAAGAGCCGACTTTCATTAGCTTGTTTGATTTTTGGAAAAAGAATATCCCTCATTTGAGTGAAATCCTAACACTTTTGTATATGGTCACTGTGAAAAATAATATGCAGCTGCGCGCTTGTGATTTGGCAAATGAAATAATGCAGACTTTAGGTTTCTGCGCAGTGCAAGAAGGAAATACTTATGTACATGTAACTCAAGAACAAGGAAAGAAAATAGTGCCCCTAGCTAGAATCATACAATGGATCTGGTATTTGCAAGACAGGGCTAGAGTACCACAGATAAAAGAGTTACCAATGAAGTTGAATGCACCATTTGAATTCGTGTCCACTGAAGATAAAAAGCATGTTTGTTTTACTAATGATTAATTGACTGAAATGTTGTTTTCTGGCACCGTAGAAGGAACAGCGTTGTATAATGTGTGTCAGATTTTAAAGCAAGAGCTACGTGAGATGTGTCATTTTTATGCTGATTTTTGGTTCATTGCTAATGTTTTAGCACCTAACTGGTTCAATTACCTTGCAGATGTTAATGAGAAAAATTCAGAGAGAGAAGTATACACCCAGAATTCTGCCTTAGTGGGGATGGCTAAGTGGGTGCCCCAGAAATGTGAACAGCTGAGAGAAAAAGCCACTTACAGGTGGGCAGAGATGAGAGAGATGCACATTCCCCTAGATTTGATAAAAACTGTGCAGTACGCCCAAAAGCAATCTGTCATGCAAGCAGTCACAGAGCAGTTGGGGAGAGGAAAGTTACCAGGACAGAAATGGCAAATTGATCAGGTTTTAGGGAAAGTGATTGCTGCAAATTACCAAGGAAAAATCGAAATTATGCTGATACCTAGAAAATAATCTGATTCATTCATACAAATTGGAGACAGAATGGCCCAAATTGACAAAAGTGCAGTGAATGGAGGTTTGGTAAAGAATGAGTCTGCCCCAGCCCTTCTGACAGTGCAAGAAAAGGGAAGCTGTGGCGCAGCAGATAAAAACCTCAGTACTGATGTGTGGGCTGAAGCCCCAAGTGATCCTCCAGAACCTGCAGAAAATATAACAAAGGGCCTCAAAAACGTCCTGCTGATTATAAAACAGGGAAAGAAAGAGGAAGGGTGCAGTTTAAATGAAAAATGTTATTTGCAAGAAAAGTCATACTTGTTTCTTTTGCAGATCCTACCACGTTTCGCCACTGTCCCTGAGTGTGCTGTGTGGTCCCCCTTCCGGTGTGTGCGTGTGGGGTCGGGGAAGGGACCGAATCCCCAACCTGAACCTGGCTGAGTAAAGTGCCAGCACCATGGATCCATTTTGCGCAAACTGCGCCTTCAGTTCAAGTTCAACTTGTTTGATTGCATTCTTCCACTGGAACTAAGCTGTGTTTTTTTTTTTTTTTCCCTCTCGTATGGAACTCTGACTTTTGCTTATCTTCCAGCAAACCTTTCAGGTGGACCGTGCACCTTTACATGAGCAGAACTCATGCTACATCAAATTGCTAACACTGTTGAATTAGAGACTCATTCAGTCTTTTCTATGTAGATGTATCTGATGTGAAAGGTTATGAAATCAATGTGTTAATTCACTTCTATTGCTTTACAGGGATTGCTTTGGACATTCAAATGTGACTTGCTGATAATGTTTTTTTTGTGCTGATGTTTTTTGTTTTTGTTTGAAACAAGAGATATGTGAAACAAAAATTCATTGGTCAAAGGGCGGAATGTACTGCCATTTGATAAGTTTTGTTTTGACCAATGACTTTGTGTTTCACCACTGCGCATATTAGTTGCTCAATGTTCACCAGTAGCACATGGTATGTTTTGTTCAGTTGAGCCGCCTATGGGCTTTGACATGGCATTAGCCATTACTTTCTGTATTCAGTTTAGCCGCCTATGGGCTTTGACATTACATTAGCCATTACATTCTGTATTCTGCCTATTGGCTTTGACATGCTGTATCCAGTCTAGCCGCCTATTGGCTTTGACATTGCATGCCTATTGACTTTGACATGATGTATTCAGTTTAACTGCCTATTGACTTTGACATGCTATTAGATATTCTGCCTATGGGCTTTGACATGATATTATATATTGCATTTTGTATTCAGCTCCGCTGCCTATTGGCTTTGACATATCATCATATATTACATTTTGTATTCAGCTCCGCTGCCTATTGGCTTTGACATGATCTTATACATTGCATTTTGTATTCAGCTCAGCTGCCTATTGGCTTTGACATGATATCATACATTGCATTTTATATTCAGCTCAGCTGCCTATTGGCTTTGACATGATATTATACATTGCATTTTGTATTCAGCTCAGCTGCTTATTGGCTTTGACATGACACTAGACATTGCATTTGATATTTAGGTTAGCTGCCTATTGCCTTTAACATGACATTGCATTTGATATTTAGGTTAGCTGCCCATTGCCTTTAACGTGAGTTAGACGTTGCAGTTGAGAATCCAAGCTGTATTTTTCCAAGCTGTGTTTTTGCACCAGAGAACCAAGATGTTTTTCTCACAGTAGACTAGACATGATAAGAGAGAGTACATGGGTGTTGTTCTCTCTGCTTGAGCTTGGGAACAGGAGTAGTCTTGGAGACCTGGCCAGTCTCCAAAAGGCTTGCTCAGTTTCCCAGGTCTGAGAGGAGGGGGCACACCTTTGTAACGAATGTAACAGGCTGCAGAGAGTCAGATTCGAATCTGCCGGACCTCGTGCTGGAGCTTGGCGCCAGCTGCCAGCAATCCCGTGTGGGTAGATGAATCTCTTTCTCGCGGCTGACAGGGGTCATCAGCTTGCAGACCTTAGAAAGATGAAGCTGTAGATAGTTCCCACACGGTGAAGTATTTGTTTTGCTTTGCATTCAATATCTTATAAATATAACCTGCTGTGTATATTGCAAACTGATATATTTTGTTTGATTAACGCGGACTTGAAAGCTACTAATTCGTCATTCATAAATATTGTGGTTGGGGAAGAATTAACAACAATAAAAGTCTTCTTTGACCTCAGAAGTGCATTTCTGTTGTGTTATGTTAGTGCTTAGAAACTAAATAAGAGGAAAGCACTACACTCTTCCAGTAGGTCTCCTGTGGAGGCTGCCTTCTCTTCTGTGGACTCTCTACCTTGCTGAGGGTCCCCTGCTCTCACTGGACTCTTCTGTGACTTCTGGACTTGGTCCCCTTCTTCCACAGGTCCTCCGTCTTCAGGAATGCACCGCTGGTTTCTTGCAGTCTTGTCTGGGTGCTGCATTTTCTTCTTTTTCTTCCTTTTGGGTGGTTTGGGGGCAATCCATTAACTTACTCCTTTCTTCCTGGTCACTGTAGGGGGGACTGTGGTACTTACTTTTTGGGTTTACTAGTAAGCCCAGCTCCCCTCTACATATTCCACTTACCTGGGTGGGGGTCCTGCATTCACATTCCATGTTTTTAATATATGATTTGGGCTCACCCTAGGATTACTAATGCCTATTTGCTATCGCACTGTTTTCTATTGCTTTCTATATATCTAGTGTGTTACCTACTTTTGAGGGCTGCCTCTCTATGTCTCTTAGGTAATTGTGTCACTAAAATAAAAAAAACTTTATTTTTTTAACACTGAGTTGTCTTTTATGTGTGAAAGTGCTGTGTGACTACAGTGGTATTGCATGAGTTTTGCATGTCTCCTAGATAAACCTTGGCTGCTCATCCACAACTATTTCTAGAGAGCTTGGCTTCTAGACTCTGTCTACACTACACTAATAGGGGATACCTGGACCTTTTCTAAGGTGTAAGTACCATTGGTACCCGCCACACACCAGGCCAGCTTCCTACATTGGTGGTACAGCGGTGGAATAAGCACTTGCAATTGCCTTACCACTCTGTCACTTGGTACTTTCCAAAGGAAAGACCACTTACTGACTAGGGGTGCACGCTGCACTTAGTGTCATGGAGTTAGTCTCTTAAGTGTGGGTAAGCTAGGGGTCTAGGCATAGCCCTTTCTCAATACTTCTTTAGAGAGACTAAGTTGGAGTAATTAGGAATCCTACATCACACTAGCTAGCTGACATGTCTTTAGCAGAGTACACATCTCGGGCCATGGATTCTCCCTGTGAGAACCTGACCTTCCAGGATCTAAGGGAGGGGTGTGCTGAGAGAAAACTGAAGGCAGAGAGGAACCCTAACAAGAGTCTGCTTCTGGGCCTGCTCATCCAAGATGACCAGGACCATGCTGGTAGCCAGGAGGAGGAAGAAGATGAAGAATCTAGCCCACAGTGTTAGAAAGGCAGGATCTGGGAACTGTAGAGGGGCAGCAGGGTCCCTCAGAGGATCACAGAGTCCCTAGTAAACCCTCTAGCCTAGCTGGGAGCACTTCAGGTAGTGGAAAGGGAAGCCATACCAGTAGGCTCCCCATTGTCATCAGAGTGTTAGTTGAAAGGGTCACTAAGAATGGGGACAGATCCTTCTCTGCTCACTCTCATGTAACCTCAGTCTCTGAGGGGACACACCGTTCAACTCTAGGAGAAGATTCCCTGGATAGGGAACTCAGACATTTGAGACTGGAAGAGGCAAAGCTGAGGCAGCAGCAGCTGCAGCTAGCCCTAGACAGGGAGGCCTTGACAGTGGAGAAAGAGAGAGAGAGAGACGGGGTTTGGGGTTAGCACCCTATGGTGGCAGCAGCTTTAGTTTCAGGGAGCCTAGGGTCAGGGAGGACTGAAAATCTGCACTCAGATGGATTTGGTCTCCTCACCACTGAGCAATACAGAATCAAGTTCAGGGAGACCAGGAAAGAGTCCTCCCAAGATTGGGTACACTTTGTGGTCTGTTGGCTGGTTAAATGGCAGCCAAATCAGTGACAATTAGGACTTATACAATCTTATCTTGAGAGAGAATATTTTGAAAAACTGTGTGTCTGATTTGTTGCACCAATACTTGGTAGACTCAGATATGACCTCTCCCCAGGAATTGGGAAAGAAGGCAGACAAATGGGTCAGAACTAGGGTGAGCAGCAAAGCTCATAGAGAGGTTGACAACAAGAAAAAGGAAGCAGGTAAGTCTCAGAACAAGGGTGGGGACAAAGACAAAAGTAAGGAGTCTTCATCAGGCCCACAAAACACTTCTGGGGGTGGGTCTAAAACCTCCTCCTCCCATGTTAAAAAGCCTTGGTGCTATATTTGCAACCAAAGGCCATAGGCCAGGGGGCAGCTCTTGCCCTAACAAAACCACCAAGCCACCCACCACTACACATCCCACTGCTACTACTAGTGCCCCTAGTAACAGTAGTAGTGGTGGGACTGCTAACTGTAATCAATCTAAGGGTGTAGCTGGCCTCACTTTACAAATTGTAGTGGGGGCTGGTCTAGTTAGGGAGACAACAGAGTCTGTATTATTCTCTGATGGCGGCATTGATCTTAGCACCCTTGCTGCCTGTCCCCTTAACATGGATTAGTATAGGCAGCAGCCCTTGATAAATGGTGTTCAGGCAGAGGCCTACAGGCACACAGGTGCTGTGTCACTATGGTGACTGAAAAACGGGTGTCCCCGGATAAACACCTACTCAGTCACCAGTACCAAGTGACTGATGCTCATAACAACACTGTGTGCCACCCCATGGCAGTTGTTGATTTCAGCTGGGGGGGGGGGGGGGTACTGGTCCAAAGAAAGTTGTTGTGTCCACAGACCTACCTGTGGAATGTCTACTAGGGGAGTTAGAGGCCCATGCAACAATGCTGGGCATCCCAGGGCATATCTTTGCCCGGACCAGAATGCTGGCCAAGAAGCAAAAAGATCAAGGAGACTTGAAGCCTGGAACAATGGCCCAAGAGCTTCCAAAACTCAAGGCAAAAAGGTGCCCCCTTACCACAACATCCAGTGAAGATTCCCCCTTTGAGGAGGAGGAATCTACTCCCTTGGCAGAACCTACACCTGGGGAGCTGAAAGCCAATACAGCTGAGCTCTTAGGTGCAGGGGGCCTGCCAGGGAAGAACTCAATATGGCACAAAAGACTTGTACCATACTGGAGGGCTTGAGACAGCAAGCTGTCCAAGAAGCAGGGGATGTCAGTGGAACCCACAAGGTATACTGGGAAGACAACCTCTTGTATGCAGAGCTAAGGGAACCCAAACCTGGTGCCACCAGAAGATTGGTAGTAACTCTGCAACACAGAGAACTGTAGTTGACCCTGGCACATGACATTCCCCTGGCAGGTCACTTGGGACAAAGTAAGCCTTGGGACAGACTTGTCCCTCACTTTCACTGGCCCCACATGTCAGAAGACACTGAGGAGTTTTGTCACTCCTGTCAAGCCAGTGGCAACACAGGTGGCACCCCAAAGGCCTCCTTAATTCCACTTTCAATAGTAGTGGCTCCCTTTGAGAGGGTTGGGGTAGACATTATTGGCCCCCTAAACCCACAAACAGCCTCTTGGAACAGATTTATTCTGGTGGCGGTGGACCATGCCACCAGATAATCAGAAGCTTTTCCTTTAAGAACCACTACAGCTCCTGCAGTGGCAAAGGCATTCCTAGGAATGTTCTCAAGAGTGGGATTTCCTAAAGAGATGGTATTGGACAGAAGTACCAACCTGATGTCTGCACACCTCAAAGCAACGTGGAAGGAATGTGGTGTTACTTACAAGTTTACCACCCCCAAACCAGTGGTTTGGTAGAGGTTTAATAAAACTCTCAAAGGCATAATAATGGGACCCTGTGAAAAGCTCAGGATGAGATGTCCTACTGCCATGCCTCTATTTTGCCTACAGGGAGTTTCCTTAGAAGGGAGTGGCTTACAGCCTCTTTGAACTTCTGTTTGGGCACCCTGTTAGGGGACCTTTTGCTCTTGTAAGTGAGGGCGTGGAGCAACCTCTCAAGCCCCCTAAACAGGTAATAGTGGACTATGTTCTTGGCCTCACATCAAGGGTGGCTGAGTACATGAAAAAGGCCACTAAAACCCTCCAGGCCAGCCAGGAACTGCAGAAGCAGTGGCATGACCAGCAGGCTGTTCTGACTGTTTACCAGCCAGGGCAGAAAGTGTGGGTCCTGGATCCTGTGGCTCATAGGGCACTCCAGGACAAGTGGAGTGGTCCCAACACTGTAGTGGAAAAGAAGAGTGAGGTCACCTACTTGGTAGACCTAGGCACTCGCAGAAGACCCCTCAGGGTGCTTCATGTGAACCAATGAGGGACAGGAAGAAGAGAGTGACCCTCTCCATGACCTCTTCTCCAACACTGTAGCCAATGGCTCAGATGGGGTACCCACGCTCACTGCCTTTGAGTCTCAAAAGGAAGACTGCAGGAATCTCAAATTATCAGATGATGCTAAATCAAAGATCGCATTTCCAACCATTGGAGGGCATTATCACTTTAAAGTGATGCTCCTTCGTCTGAAAAATGCACCTGCAACATTTCAGAGGCTGGTGAATACAGTCCTCCAATGATTGGAAGCCTATAGTACAGCTTATCTAGATGATATAGCTGTCTTTAGCTCCACCTGGGAGGATCACATGGTCCACCTGTGGAATGGTTTGGATGCTCTGTAGAAAGCAGGCCTCCCTATCAAGGCCTCTAAGTGCCAGATAGGGCAGGGAAAGATTGTATATATGGGCCACCTGGTTGGTGGAGGCCAGATTCAACCACTACAGGGGAACATCCAAACCATTTTGGATTGGACTCATCCCACTGCTCAAACTCAAGTGAGAGCCTTTTTAGGCCTCACTGGGTATTACGGGAGGTGCATTAAGAACTATGGCTCCATTGTAGACCCTCTTAATGACCTAACCTCAAAGAGAATGCCCAAGAAAGTCTTATGGACAGCTGCTGTCAAAACACTTTTGAGGATCTTAAACAGGCCATTTGCTCTGTACCTATTTTAAGAAGCCTTGACTACTCCAAGCAGTTCATAGTTCAGACAGATGCTTCTGAGGTAGGAGTTGGGGCAGTGTTATCACAACTTAACGCTGAGGGTCAGGACTAACCTGTAGCTTTTATAAGCAGAAGGTTAATCCCCAGGGAACAGTGCTGGTCAGCGGTAGAAATGGAGGCCTTTGCTGTGATCTGGGCCTTGAAGAAGCTGAGGCCATACTTGTTTGACACTCACTTCCTTGTTCAGACAGACCACAAGCCCCTTCTTTGGGTCAAACAGATGAAAGTTGAAAATCCCAAAATGTGAAGGTGGTCCATATTCCTTCAGGGAATGGAGTATACAGTGGAACATCGATCTGGGACTAACCACTCCAATGCAGATGGACTCTCCAGATATTTCCACTTAGACAATGAAGACTCAACTGGGCAAGGTTAGCCTTATTGTCCTTCTTTTGGGGGGGGGGATGGCAAGGTACCCTCTTTCTTGGCTCGGTTACCCCCCATTTTCTGCCTGTTGTCAGTGTGTTTGACTGTGTTCACTGGGATCCTCCTAACCAAGGCAGAAGTGATTATGCTCGCTCCCTTCAAACTTGGTTACTTTAACCACTTATGTAGGAAGTTGGCTCTGTATGCACTATTTCAAAGTAAGGAATAGTATGCACAGAGTCCAAGGGTTCCCCTTAGAGGTAAGATAGTGGCAAAAAGAGATAATACTAATGCTCTATTTTGTGGTAGTGTGGTCGAGCAGTAGGCTTATCAAAGGAGTAGTGTTAAGCATTTGTTGTACATACACAAGCAATAAATGAGGAACACACACTCAGAGACAATTCCAGGCCAATAGGTTTTTGTATAGAAAAATATATTTTCTTAGTTTATTTTAAGAACCACAGGTTCAAATTTTACATGTAATACTTTAAATGAAAGGTATTGCAGGTAGGTACTTTAGGAACTTTGAATAATCACAATAGCATATATACTTTTCAAATAAATCACATATAGCTATTTTAAAACTAGACAGTGCAATTTACACAGTTCCTGGGGGAGTAAGAGTTTGTTAGTTCTTGCAGGTAAGTAAACCACCTACGGGGTTCAAGTTTGGGTCCAAGGTAGCCCACCGTTGGGGGTTCAGAGCAACCCCAAAGTTACCACACCAGCAGCTCAGGGCCGGTCAGGTGCAGAGTTCAAAGTGGTGCCCAAGACGCATAGGCTTCAATGGAGAAGGGGGTGCCCCGGTTCCAGTCTGCCAGCAGTTAAGTACCCGCGTCTTCGGAGGGCAGACCAGGGGGGTTTTGTAGGGCACCGGGGGGGACAAAAGTTAGCACAGGAAGTACACCCTCAGCAGCACGGGGGCGGCCGGGTGCAGTGTGCAAACACACGTCGGATTTCCAATGTAAATCAATGGGAGACCAAGGGGTCTCTTCAGCGATGCAGGCAGGCAAGGGGGGGGGGCTCCTCGGGGTAGCCACCACCTGGGCAAGGGAGAGGGCCGCCTGGGGGTCACTCCTACACTGGAGTTCCGATCTTTCAGGTCCTGGGGGCTGCGGGTGCAGAGTCTTTACCAGGCGTCGGGATCTGGGAGTCAGGCAGTCGCGGTCAGGGGGAGCCTCGGGATTCCCTCTGCAGGCGTCGCTGTGGGGGGTCAGCGGGGGCAACTCTGGCTACTCACAGTCTCGTAGTCGCCGGGGAGTCCCCCTGAAGTGTTGTTTCTCCACAAGTCGAGCCGGAGGCGTCGGGTGCAGAGTAGCAAGTCTCACGCTTTCGGCGGGAAACGCAGTTGTCTTGAAGTTGCTTCTTTGGAAACAAAGTTGCAGTCTTGGGTGAACAGAGCCGCTGTCCTCGGGAGTTTCTTGGTCCTTCTACAGCAGGGCAGTCCTCTGAGAATTCAGAGGTCGCTGGTCCTGAGGAAAGCGTTGCTGGAGCAGTGTCTTTTAGAAGTGGGGAGACAGGCCGGTAGAGCTGGGGCCAAAGCAGTTGGGGTCTCCGTCTTCTCTGCAGGGTTTTTTAGCTTAGCAGTCCTCTTCTTCTTAGGTTGCAGGAATTTGAGTTCCTAGGTTCTGGGGAGCCCTTAAATACTAAATTTAAGGGCGTGTTTAGGTCTGGGGGTTAGTAGCCAATGGCTACTAGCCCTGAGGGTGGGTACACCCTCTTTGTGCCTCCTCCCAAGGGGAGGGAGGCACATTCCTATCCCTATTGGGGGAATCCTCCATCTGCAAGATGGAGGATTTCTAAAAGTCAGGGTCACCTCAGCTCAGGACACCTTAGGGGCTGTCCTGACTGGCCAGTGACTCCTCCTTGTTTTTCTCATTATCTCTACTGGACTTTCAGCCAAAAGTGGGGTCTGTGTCCAGGGGGCGGGCATCTCCACTAGCTGGAATGCCCTGGGGCATTGTAACACGAAGCCTGAGCCTTTGAGGCTCACTGCTAGGTGTTACAGTTCCTGCAGGGGGGAGGTGTGAAGCACCTCCAACCAGAGAAGGCTTTTGTTTCTGTCCCCAGAGAGCACAAAGGCCCTCACCACATGGGGTCAGAAACTCGTCTCTCAGCAGCAGGCTGGCACAGACCAGTCAGCCCTGCACTGAACAACTGGGTAAAATACAGGGGGCTCTCTAAGATGCCCTCTGTGTGCATTTTTTTTATAAATCCAACACTGGCATCAGTGTGGGTTTATTATTCTGAGAAGTTTGATACCAAACTTCCCAGTATTCAGTGTAGCCATTATGGAGCTGTGGAGTTCGTTTTTGACAGACTCCCAGGCCATATACTCTTATGGCTACCCTGCACTTACAATGTCTAAGGTTTTGCTTAGACACTGTAGGGGCATAGTGCTCATGCACCTATGCCCTCACCTGTGGTATAGTGCACCCTGCCTTAGGGCTGTAAGGCCTGCAAGAGGGGTGACTTACCTATGCCACAGGCAGTGTGAGGCTGGCATGGCACCCTGAGAGGAGTGCCATGTCGACTTAGTCGTTTTCTCCCCACCAGCACACACAAGCTGGCAAGCAGTGTGTCTGTGCTGAGTGAGGGGTCCCCAGGGTGGCATAAGACATGCTGCAGCACTTAGAGACCTTCCCTGGCATCAGGGCCCTTGGTACCAGGGGTACCAGTTACAAGGGACTTACCTGGGCGCCAGGGTTGTGACAATTGTGGAGACAATGGTACATTGTAGGTGAAAGAACACTGGTGCTGGGGCCTGGTTAGCAGGGTCCCAGCACACTTCTCAGTCAAGTCAGCATCAGTATCAGGCAAAAAGTGGGGGGGTAATTGCAACAGGGAGCCATTTCTTTACAACTTACACCCCACATTTGGCATACTGGTGCCCCCATGTAAGTCCCTAGTATATGATACCCAGGGCATTGGAGTACCAGGGGATCCCCATGGGATGCCGCATGTTTTATGCCACCCATAGGGAGCCCATGCAAAGTGTATCAGCAGGCCTGCCATTGCAGCCTGCGTGAAAGCCTTTTCACTACAGGTTACTGCACCAGGTCACTGTAAGTCACCCTATGGCAGGCCCTCCTAGCCCCGAGGGGAGAGTGCAATTACCTGTGTGTGAGGGCACACCTGCACTAACAGAGGTGTCCCCTATGAACTCCAGTACCATTTTCCTGGACTTCGTGAGTGCGGGGATGCCATTTTGTGTGTGTACTGGACATAGGTCACTATCTATGTTCAGCTACATAATGGTAACTCCAAACCTGGGCATGTTTGGTATCAAACATGTTGGAATCATACCCCAATACTGTTGCCGGTATTCAAAGTATGATTCTATGCACTCTGTGGGGCTCCTTAGAGGACCCCTAGCATTGCTCCTACCAGCCTTCTGGGGTTTTCTGGGCAGCCCAAGCTACTGCCCCCCCTCAGACAGGTTTCTGCCCTCTTCCTACTTGAACAGTTCAAGCCCAGAAAGGCGGAACAAAGGATTTCCTTTGGGAAAGGAGGGTAATGCCCTCTCCCTTTGGAAATGGGTGTTACATGGCCTGGGAGGGGTAGCCTCCCCAAGCCACTGGTATGCTTTGAAGGGCACATTTGTTGCCTTCCGTGCATAAAGCAGTCTACACCGGTTCAGAGACCCAGCCCATGCTCTGGCGCAAAACTGGGCAGTGGAAAGGAGAGTGACCACTCCCCTGTCCATCACCACCCCAGGGGTGTTGCCCATAGCTTCTCCGGGGGGTCCCTGGATTCTGCCATTTTGGATCCAATGTTAGCAGGGCTCTCTCTGAGAGGTCAGGTCAGGCAGGTGATGTCAAAGCACCCTCCTGATAGGTGGTCACCTGGCTAGGTGACTAATTGCCTTTTCAGGGCTAATAAGGGTCTCTCTCTTGGGTGGTTCCCCAGATTCAGCTTGCAAGATTCCAGCAGGACTCCTCTGCAACCAACCTCTACTTCAACTTCTAACCACTGGAACTGCGACTGGAGACTCCAGTGACCGACAATCTGCATCCACAACAAAGACTCTGCTTGCAACACTGTTTCAATGGCTCCATCAAGCTTCTGCAACATTTATCCAGCTGTGCATCCTCTGATGGTGGCAAGTCTTCGGCCTGCAAGAGAAGGAAGAAGGAATCTCCGTTGGAATGAAGGAGTCACTCCCTTGCATTTGCAGGCACCAACTGCAATGACGACCAGCTGAGTGGATCTCCTCTCATCCTGAGCGGCGCGGATCCCCCATCACAGGTTGTGGTCCAGAGTTCCAGAGTAGTCCTCTTGGTCCTCTCTGCCAGCTGTACAACTTTGGTGCAGATAAGCCCTTGCCTTCCCAAGCAGGACAGTACCCCCGTGCACTGTGTCTTTTGCAGCTACCAAGGCTTGATGGCCTTTCCTCCAAGGGATCCTCAGGCTCTGTATAGCCCCAGCCATACTTCCTGCGACACACAGCCATCTGCATGCTGGTCCTGCGGTGTGGAACCCTTCTCCAGTTGTGCTGCGCGGGCTCCTCTGTGACTCCTGGTTCCTCTTCCAGTGGGTCTCCTGTGGGGGCTGCCTTTTTCTTCTGTGGACCTTGTGCCTTGAGGGGCCCCTCGGGACTCCCCACATGGATTGAGTCCTCCTGGACCTTGCTGGTCCCTGGCAGCTCCCCTTTTGCTTCACTACATCTTCTGCCTTTGCCAAGGCTTGTTGGTGGCTTTTCCACGTCGCTGACTGACTGCAAAGTTCCATCCGTCGTGGGATGTCGACTGCATCCTCCAGGAACTCTTCACCTGCTCCAGGGCTGCATTCCTGACCGTCTTCATCCTACCGTCGACCAACTCCTGCAACCACAGTTGGGTGGGTAGTTGCTCCTGCTCCCACTGGACTCTTCTGTGACTTTTGGACTTGGTCCCCTTCTTCCACATGTCCTCTTCTCCAGAATCCACTGCTGGTTTCTTACAATCTTGTCTGGGTGTTGCATTTTATTTTTCTTCTTTTTGGGTGGTTTGGGGAAAATCCAGTAGCATACTCCTTTCTTCCTGGTCGTTGGGGGCACTGTGGTACTTACCTTTGGTGTTTCCTTAGTAACCCCAGCTCCCCTCTACACATTTCACTTACCTAGGTGGGGATCATGCATTTGCATTCCATTTTTTTTTAGTATATTGTTTGGGCTCCCCCTAAGGTCACTATTGCCTACTTGCTATTGCACTATATTCTATTGCTAATTATGCCTATTTCTGATTACTAGTGTACATATCTAGTGTGTTACTTGCCTCCTATTGGAGGGATACCTCTCTAGTACTTTTTGGTAATTGTGTCAGTAAATTAAAGTGTCTTTATTTTTGTAACACTGACTGTTTTCTTTCATGTGTGTAAGTGATGTGTGACAACAGTGGTATTGCAAGAGCTTTGCATTTCGTTGCAGGAGTTGGTCGACAGTGAGGATGAACAGGTCAGCATTGCAGCCCTGGAGCCAGAGAAGAGTTCCTGCAGAAGATGTCCCATGCTGGAATAAAGATTGCAGACAGGTGTTGGTTCAGGGATTCCTCCAACAAGCCTTAGCAAAGTCAAATTTGCGGTTAGTGGAAAAGTGGTGCTGCCTACGATCAGCAAGGCCCAGGAGGACTCAACCCAGGAGAGTGGGTCACAGGTGACCCTCAGCAACACACAGGGCATGTAGGAGCGGAGGTAGCACCCACAGTAGTCCCACAGGACGGGACACAGAAGTCATAGAAGGAGCCCACGCAGCACTACAGAAAGGGATCCCACGCCACAGGAGAACCACGCAGCGCGCTGTGCGTCACACGAAGGAGTGCTTGGGGCTGGAGCTGCACGTAACCTGATGTTCCTTTGGAGGAGATGCAAACAAGCCTTGGCAGCTGCAAGAGATGCTGTGCACAGGGATGCTGTCTTGGGTGGGAAGGCAAGGGCTTACCTCCACCAAAGTTGGATTGCTGGCAGTGAGGACCAAGAGGACTACTCCGGACCTTGACCCGTGATGCAGGATCCACACAGCTCAGGATGAGAGGAGATCCAAGCAGCCGGTCGTTGTTGCAGTAGGTGCCTTTGGATGCAGGGGAGTGACTCCTTCACTTCAAGGGAGATTCCTTCTTCCTTCTCGTGCAGACTAAAGACTTGCCGCCCTCAGAGGATGCACATCCAGGGAAATGTTGCAGAAGCTGGAAGGAGCCGTGGAAACAATGTTGCAAGCAGACTCTTCGATGTGAATGCAGATTGTCGGTTCCTGGAGGGTCCAGTGGCCAGAAGTAATAGTTGAGGTTGCAGAGGAGTCCTGCTGGTATCTTGCAAACCAAATCTGAGGGCCCATCCCAGAGAAAGACCTAAATAGCCCTGAGAGCCAGGTGACTACATATGAGGAGCGGGCTCTGATGTCACCTTCCTGACCTGGCCACTTAGATGCTCCCAGAGGCCTCTGCCGACCTTGGATTTAAGATGGCAGAATCAAAGGACCCTCTGGAGGAGCTCTGGGCACCACCCCTGGGGTGGTGGACAGGAGAGTGGTCACTACACTTTCCATTGTCCAGTTTCACGCCAGAGCAGGGACTGGGGGTCCCTTAACTGGTGTAGATTGGTTTATCCACAGAAGGCACCAAATGTGCCCTTCAAAGCATACAAGTGGTTCGGGGAGGCTACCCCTCCCAAGCCATGTAAAATCTATTTCCAAAGAGAGAGGGTGTTACCCCCCCCAACCACCCAAAGGAAATCCTTTGTTCTGCCTTCGTGGGCTTGAGCAGATCAAGGAGCAAGAGGGAAGAAACCTGTCTGAGGAGTAGGAGCAGCTTGGGTTTCCTGGAAAACCCCAGAAGGCTGGTAGGAGCAATGCCGGGGGTCCTTAAAGGAGCCCCCAGAGTGCATGGAATCATACTTCCAATACTAGCAACAGTATTGGGGTTGGATTCTGACATGTGTAGTACCAAACATGACCAGGTTCGGGGTTCCCATTATGTAGTTGGACATAGGTAGTGACCTACGTCCAGTACACACATAAAATGGCGTCCCCGCACTCACCAAGTCCAGGAAAATGACACTGGAGTTCATGGTGTCACCTCTGCTAGTGCAGGGGTGCCCTCACACACAGGTACTTGCACCTTGCCCTCTGGGCTAGCAGGGCCTACCATAGGGGCGATTTACAGTGACCTAGTGCAGTAACCTGTAGTGAAAAGGTGCATGCACCTTTTCATGTAGGCTGCAATGGCAGGCCTGCAGACATTTTACATGGGCTCCCCATGGGTGGCATAATACATGCAATAGCCCATGGGGATCCCCTGGCCCCAATGTCCTGGGTACCATATACTAGGGTCACATGGGGGCACCAGTATGCCAACTGTGGGGTGTATGTGGTTCAAGTAACCAAGTTTTAGGGAGAGATCATACTCACTGGGTTCTGGTTAGCAGGATCCCAGTGAACACAGTCAATCACACTAACAGGCAGAAAATGGGGGTAACCATGCCAAGAAAGAGGGTACTTTACTACAGAGAGGAATACATGTCCGAACCCGACAGCAGAGAGAAAACTATTTAACAGAGGACTTGATGCCCATGCAAACCATCACCAAGAGGAACAGTCACTCAATCTTGTGACTCGAAAAGATTCTTTGAACAACAGTAACTTTTAACACCCCAAGCCCAGCACTAGATGGCAGACTTATACAAACATGTATATACAGCCACACATGCCATTGAACACATTTCTTTTTATATAGGTTTCAAACCCAAGAACTTCGTAATCAAGTAAGTAGCCTTTTAGACATAAAGACTTTGCAGTTTCACAAATAGACATGGGGCAGTTTTCAGAGTTCTCACAATGTTATCCATAGAAGGAAAACAGTGCTCAGCAAACACAGTGTTAACGAATTACAAAGCCAATCTCAGGAAGTTAAGGCAATTACTGGGCACTGGTCAGAACCACACCAACAGGTCACACTGGGCAATATTGGGGAGGCTGGATGCAGAGGTGCAGTAAGGCATCGGGTGCCCAATGGTTTCTTATGGGAGTTTGGTCCTCGTGAAGACAGGCTGCAGGCTCTTCTCCTGTGCCCTGGGGTGACGGATGCAGGGGTGTCCTTAGACATCAGGTTTTTACATCCAGGAGTACTCGTGGTCAGGGGGTCCTGTACGTTGAGGCTGCAGGCATAATGGGTGAGTCTGCCAGGGGTGGACCCACAGTGGACTCGAGGTCCTAGGAGCTGCGGACGTTGTTGGCACAGATGAACCACTTCAGCTGGGGTCACGGGTGCAGTGGTTGCTGTAGCTGTTGAATTTCTTTTCTCCACAAGCCTGTGAGAATGAGGGGCCTGCAAGCAGAAGCCATAGGCATCTCAGGGGGAGTCCAAGATGGGTGAGACCACACAGGACTTGGTCTCTGGGCAGCTGGGGACCCGTATTGACACCAACGGTTGGCTTCACCTCGGGTCATGAACATCGAGTGCAGAGGTCACTTCAGGTTTTGGGTGTCCAGCAGCTGCAAAGTCTTTTCTTGGAGTTGGAAAGTCCACTGCCCATGGGAGACTAGTCTTTATTGAAGGCTGGATAAGTTGGCTTTTTTATGCAGGGTTCTTCGAAGTCAGCAGGCAGGCCAGAGGGGCTGGGTCCAGGTCAACTGCTTTTTTTCCTCTTCTGCAGCTGCAACTCTCCTTTGTCCGGGTCTTCTTAGGTTGTCGAAATCTGAGTTCTAGGGTTCAGAGGTGCCACCTAAATACTCAATTTACCGGCATTACAGGGAGTGCCAGGTGGTAGCCGATGGACTGACCACCTTAAGGGTGAAAACACCCTTCTTATAACCACTTCTGCTCTGAAGTGGGCATAACCCTATTCCTCGTGGCCTAATTCCTTCCAAGCAAGATGGAGTTTTAAAAGTAGTGTTTACTTGAGCTTGTCCACCTTAGGGGTGGGTCCGGCATGAAGTGGGCACTCCTCATAATTTAACTAATTTTCCCACCTGTACTGCTGCCAAATGTGGGGTCTAGACAGTGGGTTTGGTCATCTCAATCATCTGGAGAGACTTGGGCCGCATTAGAAAGGCAGCAAGGCCCTTGAAGCTCCCCGCCTTGAATGTCCATCCTGCCTGGGAGAGGAGGTCACACCTCTGCCCAATGCAGGCTTTTGTCTCAGGCTCGAGAGCGGTGGCTCTCACTTTTTTGTGGGGCCAGAAACATGTCTGTGGTGGCTGAACTGGTCAGGACCAGTGTAGGAAACTGGTCCCTTGTTTGCAGTACCCTCCACTTTTTGTCTGATATCTGATTCCAACTTGATTAGGTGTGTGCTGGGTTTCTGCAAACCGGGCCCAGCACCTGTGTTCTTTCCCTAAAACTGTACCATTGTTCCACAATTGGCACACCCCTGTCCCACAGCTACGTCCCTTTTAAAAGGTACCAGTGGTACCAGGGGCCCTGTGACCAGGGAGGGTCCCTAAGGGCTGCAGAATATATTGTGTCACCCTAAGGGACCCCTCACCAAGCATATGCACACTGCCCTTGCAGCTTATGTGTGCTGGTGGGGAGAAAAAGGTGAAGTGGACATGGCATCCCCCTCTGGGTGCCATGCACACAAACCACTGCCTGTGGCATAGGTAAGTCACCCCCTCTAGCGGGCCTTACAGCCCTAAGGCAGGGTGCACTTATACTAAAGTTGAGGGCATGGCTGCATGAGCAATATGCCCCTTCAGTGTCTAAGTCCATTCTTAGACATTGTAAGTGCAGTGTGGCCATATAAAGTATATGGTCTGGGAGTTTATTATAAACTCCACAGCTCCATAATAGGTTAACCCCTCCTGTCCAACACAACGCCTGGAGCTCAGAACTGGACATAGAAATGCACACCGCAGGACCAGCATGCAGATGGCTGTGTGTCGCAGGAAGTATGGCTGGGGCTATACAGAGCCTGAGGATCCCTTGGAGGAAAGGCCATCAAGCCTTGGTAGCTGCAAAAGACACAGTGCACGGGGGTACTGTCCTGCTTGGGAAGGCAAGGGCTTATCTGTACCAAAGTTGGACATAGATTCCAGATGCCAAAAGGTACCCCTGCACCGACAGCCCCCTGGCTTTGTGGAATCCGACCTTCGGTAAAGCAACATCCAGCAGGGAACCCTCCTCCTTGTCCAGCCTTTGGTTTCCCGGAACCGACCTCCTGGACTTCACCTACAGCATCTTTGTGACTACCGGGTTCCCCCTATAGCAAAGCACTGGGAGTCCGAAGCTGTGTTTGCACCCTGCACCCAGCCACCCTGAGGGTGTGTTTGGTGCTGGCCTGTGCCCCTCCCCTGGTGCTCCTCTAAACCCCCCAGGTCTGCCCTCCGAAGAGATGGGTACTTACCTGAGAGCACGCCTGAGTCGGACTGCCCCCAGTCTCAATAGGAGCCCATGTTAAATCAACCTCAACTTTGACCTCTGCACCCGGCCGGCCCCGTATTGCTGGTGCTGGGTGTTTGAGGTTAACTTGAACCCCAACCTGTGGACATCCTAACAGCTGGAGATTGGAACTCTAAGTCTTGTTCTTATCTTGAAACTGTACTAACTTTACCCCCTCCCCCCAAGAACTGTTTCTGATAATTTCACAGTCAACTTTTAAAACAGATTATTACTATTTATTCGTATAACTTGCCAATTTGAGACAGTGGTATTGATACAAAGGTTGGATACTTGCAAACGTACTTACCTGCAACTTGAATCTTGTGATTCTAGAAATAAACTAACTAAATATATTTTTGCTATATAAAAAACCATTGGCCTGGAGTTAGTCATTGAGTGTGTGCTTCATTTATTGCCTGTGTGTGTACAACAAATGCTTTTCACTATCCTCTGATAAGCCTAACTGCTCAACCACACTACCACAAAAGAGAGCATTAGTATTATATACTTTAGCCTCTGTTGAGCCTCTGTGGAACTCCGTGCACACTATATCTCTTTTTGATATAGTGTATAAAGAGCCAGCTTCCATCAACCAGTCAACACACTAGTAGTTGGGAGGTTTTCAGGGGGCATGTCTAAGGTGCCCTTTGTGTGCATTTTTTAATAAACCCATCACTGGAGTCAGTGAGGGTTTATTATTCTGAGATGTTTGATACCAAACATCCCAAGATTCAGAAAAATCATCATGTAGCTGGGGAACTCAATGACCAGTGTCCAGCACATGCATTTAAAGTGGCTTTCCTTGACACTAACTATGTCTGAAAATAAACAGGGACATAGCAGGGGCATATCTGCTCATGCAGATATGCTCTCACATGTAATATAATGCACCTTGCCTTAGGGCTGGAAGGCCTGCTAGAGGGGTGGCTTACATATATTGCATGCAGAGTTTAGGGAACATGGCACACAGACTGTGTCATGTTGTGTTTTCAATTTTGGGAGCACCTTGTCACAGAGCCTGCAATGGCAGTCTGCATAAGGTTGGTGCTAGGTCCCTCAGAGTGACAAGTTGTGCTGCAGCTCTGAGAGACCCTCTTCAGTACCCATGTCCTAGGTACCAGAGGTACCATTTACTAGGGACTTACAGGGGGCTGAAGGGCATGGTCACTTGGAGATCAAGTGACCAGGTGTCTAGTTTTAGGGAAAGGACACTGGCACTAGGAACCCAGTGCACTTCAGTCAAAGTCATACCTAAAAAAAAAGGCAAAAAGTGGAGAGGATGCTGCAATCAGAACCTAGCTCCCTACATCCTCTGCCTCTCTTACACTCAGCGTTTTCAGTGTGAATGCGGCATAGGTATTGCAGTCTTCACTTTGATGGTCCACCAGCAAGCACAGATTACAGACTGAATGATTGTCCTTCTGAGATTACTTGTGATGGACATTTTTACAGAACTGGAAAGGCGTGTATACCATTACGCTGTCCAGGAAGCCCCCTGCACGGGCATTCTCCACAAAAAAAACCTCAAAGAAACTTCTGTCTTCAATCTTCTGTGCAAATTACCTGGTGTTCTGCTGTACCTTCCTTCAATGTTTCAGCGATGTTCTCCATGAAATTTTCCTTCAAGTGTTGGAGATCCTTTGGCAAATGTCGAGACCCAATGGCAGGAAAGAAAAAGATCTGACGATGGCGACCAAAGGTGGGAGCTTCTGGAGGAAGTGGAACGACATCACAGGGGACACCACATGGAGGTACATCAACGCTCAACACACAAAAATAAAGGAAGGACAAAATGTTCTGGAAACATTTCCGGACCCAACCACTAGATGTCAGAATAATGCACAGCATGTGACTGCAGAAAAGATTCATGCTTCAAAACTCGTGTTCACAAATGTCTAGCACATACCTTAAGATGGATTCCCTGTTCACTTGCAATGTCGAAGCAATTTAATTAGACATTACAGGGGCATGCAGATATGTCCTCACATCAAATATATTTCACCATGCCTTAGGGCTCTATGGCCTGCTGTAAGGGTGACTTACATATGTTTAGATACAGTGACTAGGGCATGGCACACAATGTGTGTGCTATGTTGTGTTTTCACTCCTGGCTTGCACCTTGACAGACTGTCTGCAATGGCAGGCTGTGTGAGTTTGTAGCAGGGTCCCAAAGGGTGGCACAATACATGCTGCAACCCTTAGGTTCCCTCTCCAATACCAAAGGACTAGGGGCCAGATGTAGCAAAAATCCAATTTGCGAGTTGCAAATTGCGAGTCCTTCCGACTCGCAATTTGCAACTCGCAAATTGGTATGCAGAACGGTGTCTCAGACACCGTCTGCGAGTCGCTATGGGGTCGCAAAGACCCACCTCATTAATAAATTGCGGCCCCATAGCGACTATGGGCACTCGCAAACATGGAGGCCTGCTGTGGTCAGCAGACCTCCATGTTCGTGACTGCGTTTAAATAAAGCAGTTTTTTTTTTTTTTTTTAAGGGTAGCCCGTTTTCCTTAAAGGAAAACGAGCTGCACTTAAAAAAAATCCGAAACCTTTAGTTTCGGTATTTTTTCGGGGCAGGTAGTGGTCCCTTGGACCACTACCTGCCCTGAAAAAAAAACTTGTGGTCCATTCACAAAGGGGAAGGGGTCCCATGGGGACCCCTTCCAATTTGCGAGTGGGTTACCTTCCACTTCAAGTGGATGGTAACTGCGACACCATTTGCGACCGCATATGCGGTCGCAAATGGTATTGCATACAACTGCGAATCGCAAATAGGAAGGGAACACCCCTTCCTACTTGCGATTCGGAAATGCATTTTGCGAGTCGGGACGCATTTCTGCATTGGAAACACGCATTTGCGAGTCGCAAACGGCAAATTTTGCCGTTTGCGAGTCGCAAAGTGTTTCCTGCATCTGGCCCTAGGTACCAGAAGTACCATTTACTAGGGACTGGCGCTGGAGTGGTGTTGGAGTGCCAGTTAGACAGTTTGGGGGTCATTCTGAGCTTGACGGGCGGCGGGAGCCGCCCGCCAAGCGGGAACCGCCAGAATACCGCTGCACGGTCAAAAGACCGCCGCGGTTATTCTGAGTTTCTCGCTGGGCTGGCGGGCGACCGCCAGAAGGCCGCCCGCCAGCCCAGCGGGAAACCCCCTTCCATGAGGATGCCGGCTCCGAATGGAGCCGGCGGAGTGGAAGCGGTGCGACGGGTGCAGTTGCACCCGTCGCGATTTTCAGTGTCTGTTTGGCAGACACTGAAAATCTTGGTGGGGCCCTGTTAGGGGGCCCCGCGACACCCGTTACCGCCAGCCAGGTTCTGGCGGTCAAGACTGCCAGAGCCAGGCTGGCGGTAAGGGGGTCGGAATCCCCATGGCGGCGCTGCCTGCAGTGCCGCCATGGAGGATTCCCCAGGGCAGCGGGAAACCGGCGGGACACCGCCGGTTTTCCGTTTCTGACCGCGGCTGTAGCGCCGCGGTCAGAATGCCCATGGAAGCACCGCCAGCCTGTTGGCGGTGCTCCCGCGGTCGTTGGCCCTGGCGGTCCATGACCGCCAGGGTCAGAATGACCCCCTTTATCTCGTTTTAGGGAAAGAGCACTGCCACTCAGGACCTGGTTAGCAAGGACCCAGTGCACTGCAGTGAAAAACACTCAGTATCACTGAGCAAAAAGTGGGGGTGACCACATAAAAAGGGCACTTTGTGACACTTTGTCTTAATAAATCCAGACTAATGCCAGTCTTGGATTTACTATGACATGCACCCAGAGTGCACCTTAGAGATGTCCCTTAAAACCTACCAAACCCATAGTGTGCTGGCTGACTAGTATCGACAAGCCTGCCACCACAGACATGTTTCTGACCCGTGAGGTGAGGTCAGCGCTCTGTGAGGTAAGAAATAATGCCTGCTCCGGAGGAATGTGTTATCACCTCCTTCAGCAGGATGGCTAATGAATCTACATACCAAGGCCAGGGACTTCAAAGCCCTGCCGCCTTTGCTATGAAAGCCCAGCTTTCCTCAGTCCTGGGAGTTATCACCCACTGTACTGAGGGTCTTTTTGCACCAGGACAGGCAGAAAAGTACATATACAGGTAGGCGTGATGCACCAAGTGAACCAGGTATCCTGTTTTGATCTCCTTCTTGCAGGTCCAACCGAGAACGGTGGGCATCTTGACACAGCAGCACTAGAAGACCAAACTTCGGTGCAACCGAGCCCCACAGCTCTGGTCCACATCAATGAACGGTGTTCCCCCATTCCCAGGACCCCCACCAACCAAGCCCCACATTGGGAGCTCCCAGATTTGTCCCCAAGTCCACTTCCGCAGCCTGTTTCCAGATGGTCCCTGCAGGAAGCTGGTGTGTGATGAGTACCTGTGGTATTATCTCCTTATACCAGGTCCAGATATCCCCCCAATCAGTGAGGTGTAGTCAGTGTCTAGGAAGTCAGGCTGTGTCGAGGTAGCTGTGGATGAGCAGCGAAGCTTAAGCAATACCACTATAGTCACACAGCACCTACAAACATTAAAGAACCACACAGTGTTACAAAATTAAAGATACTTTACTATGGTAACAAAAATACTAAAATACTGTATAGGTAATACTTTACCAGCAGGTGAGTAAATACACTATTATATACACATTAGTAATCAGGAATGGGCATAGAAAGCAAAAGAAAACAGTGAAATGACAGTAAACAATAGAGACCATAGGGGAAGTCTAAACCATATACTGAAAAAATGGAATGCGAAAGGCAAACCCCCACCCAGGTACGTGGACTCTGTAGAGGGGAGCTGGAGGAACTAGGAACCCCAAAAGGTAAGTACCAAAGTACCCCCCAGCGACCAGGAGAAAAGAGGCAAGTACCTGTTTTTTCCCCCGACCCAGAGATAAACTTTGTAAGAGGACTGTGCAAGACGCAAGCATGACTGGAAGAAACAGTAGATGGATCCTGACAGAAGAGGACCTGCAAATGAGGAGGATCAAGTCCAGTTGCAGTTGGAGTGTCCGGTTGGGGAAGGAGCCACTACCCACCTTTCTGGAGATGCAAGACCAGGTCGACGGTGAAAACCAGGGGTCTGCTATGCAGCACAGGAGCAGAAGAAGAGTTCCAGAAGTGATGCAGTCGATGTCCCACGTTGGAAGAAGGGTTGCAGTCCGTCAGTGGTGTGGAAAACCACCAACAAGCCTTGGCAAAAGCAAGAGTTGCAGATGAAGAGTTGTAGAGCTGCTGGGGACCTGGAAGGTCCGAGGGGACTCTGCTCAAGGAGGGGAGTCCCAGGCAACCCTCAGCAGTGAGGAGAGCCAGAATTCAATGATTCAGCCCCCACAGGCAACTCACAGGCAGCAGGCACAGAGTCCCAGTGAGGCCCACTCAGCACACCTGGAGAGGAGCCCCACGTCGCTGGAGCAGCAGGCAGGAGACTGTGCTTTGCAGGGAAGAGTGCTGAGGCCGGGCCTACACGGAGCCCGAAGATCCCTTGGAGGAAGAGTCAACAAACCTTGATAGCAGCAAGAGTCGCGGTGCACAGGGGTACCGTCCTGCATGAGAGGCAAAGACTCACCACCTCCCAAGTTGGACAGCTGGTAGAGAGGATCGAGGAGACCACTCCAGACCACCATCTGAGTTGCAGGATCCACGCAGAGTTGCAGGAGAGAGACTGCACACGGCCGGTCGTCATTGCAGTTGGTGCCTGCGGATGCAGTGAAGTGACTCCTTCACTCCAAGGGAGTTTCCTTCTTGCTTCTTGGTGCAGACTGAAGACTTGTCATCCTCAGAGGATGCACAGCCTGGGAAATGTTGCAGTTGCTGGAAGAAGCCAGAGAAACAATGTTGCAGGGTGATGTCATTGCTGGAGCTTTAGATTGTAGGTTCCTGTGAAGTCCAGTTGCGGTTCCAGTGGCCAGAAGTAAATGTTTCAGAGGAGTCCTAATGGAATCTTGCATGTCGAATCTGAGGATCCACCCAAGAGGGAGACCCTAAATAACCCTAAAAGGGGGATTGGTCACCTAGCAGGGTGACCACCTATTAGAAGGGGCTGTGACATCACCTGCCTGACCTAATCACTCAGATGCTCTAAGAGGCCTCTGCCCTCCTTGGATTCAAGATGGTAAAATCAAATGGCCACCTGGAGCAGCTCTTGGCACCACCCATGGGTGGGTGATGGACAGGGGAGTGGTTACTCTCCTTTCCATTGTCCAGTTTCACTCTAGAGCACGGACCCCGGGTCCCTGAACTGGTGCAAATTGGTTTATGCAGGGAGGACACCAAATGTGCCTTTCAAAGGATACCAGTGGCTACCCCTCCCAAGCTTTGTAACACTAATTTCCAAAGGGAGAAGGTGTTGCCTCCCTCTCCCTAAGAAAAACCTTTGTTCTGCCTTCCTGGGCTTAAACTGGTCAAGCAGCACGAGGGCCACAATCTTTCTGTAGGGTGGCAGAAGCGCGGGCTGCCCGGGAAAACCCTGAAGGCTGGTAGGAGCAAAGCTGGGGGTCCTCGAAGGAGCCCCCAGAGTGCATGGAATCATACAACCAATGCTGGCAACAGTATTGGGGTATGATTCCAACATGTTTGATAACAAACATGCCCAGGTTTGAAGTTACCATTGTGTAGCTGGGCATAGGTAGTGACCTATGTCCAGTTCACACACAAAATGGCGTCCCCGCTCTCACAAAGTCCAGGAAAATGCTACTGGAGTTCATAGGGGGCACCTCTGTTAGTGCGGGGGTGCCCTCACACACAGGTACTTACACCCTGCCTTCTGGGCTACGAGGGCCTGCCATAGTGGTGACTTATAGTGACCTGGTGCAGAGGCATGTAGGGAAAGGGTACATGCACCTTTTCACGCAGGCTGCAATGGCAGGGCTGTAGACACATTTTGCATTTGCTCCCATGGGTGGCATAACACATGCTGCAGCCCATGGGTAACCCCTGGTGCCCCAATGTCCTGGGTACCAATGCTTTTCCCTGGGGGTCAACCTTTTGCTTATAAAAGCTACAGGTTGATCCTGGCCCTCTGTATTAAGTTGTGACAATACTGCTCCAACCCCTACCTCAAGCATCTGTCTGAACTATGAATTGCTTGGAGTAGTCAGGGCTACTAAAAATAGGAGCAGAGCACATGGCTTGTTTGAGGTCCTCAAAAGCTTTTTGGCAGCTAGCTGTCCACAAAACGTTCTTGGGCATCATTTTGGCAGGTGAGGTCATCAAGAGGGGATACAATGGAGCTATACTTCTTAATGAACTTCCTGTAGTACCCAGTGAGGCCTAAAAAGGCTCTAACTTGGGAAGTAGGGGCAGTTCAATCCAAAAGGATTTCCCACTGTAGTGGCTGATTCTGGACTCCACCTACCAGGTGGCCCAGACAGACCACTTTCCCCTGCCCTATATGGCCCTTAAAGGCCATAATAGTGAGGCCAGCTTTTCGCAGAGCGTCCAAAACCTTCCACAGGTGGAACAGGTGATCCTCCCAGGTGGAGTAAAAGACAGCTATATCAACAAGATAAACTGCATTGTAGTCTTCCAATCCTAGGAGAACTATATTCACCAGCCTTTCAAAGGTGGCAGGTGCATTTTTCAGCCCAAAGGGCATCACGGTAAAGTGATAGTGCCCTCCAATGGTAGAAAATTGTGTTTTAGGGTAAGCATCCTTTGATAGCTTTATCTGCCAATTTTCAGCAGTCAGATCAAAGGTGCTTAGATACACTGGCATGTGCCAAGTATCTATAAGCTCATCTGCTCTAGAGATAGGATGAACATCTGTTTTGGTATCAGTGTTGAGATCTCTATAGTCTACACAAAACCTCATTTCCCTTTTTCCATTTGGAAGTGGGGTTTTGGGATAAGCACTACAGGGCTAACCCAAGGGCTATCTGAGGGCTCCATGGTGGTCATTACAACCCTGGCGGACAGTGTTAAAGATGCGGTAATACCGCAAACAGTCAGACGGACAAAAAAAGGGAATTATGACCCTGGCGGAAACCGTTTACAAAGACAGCCACTTTAACACACCGCCCGCCACGGCGGTACAGACAAGCAGCGCGGCGGTCACCGCCAACAGACAGGCGGGAGACAATGTACCGCCCACAGTATCACAACAGGCCAATCCGCCACCTTTTCCGGGGCGGATTCACCGTGGATAAAAACACGGCGGAAACAGCTTTTGCTATGGGAAAACGCTCACCTTCTACACATCCCACGAGGAACAACGACTCCATGGAGCCGGAACTCCAAATACTACCTGCCCTTGTCTTTCTGCTCCTTCACGACCAACAGCGACGTAGGCGCAGAAGATACCGGTGAGTACTGCACCTCCGACACGGGGGACGGAGGAGGCAAAAGTTAGGGGGACACCGACCAAACACCCCCACCCTCGCATAGTACAACATACACACCAATGCAGTCACAAAAAGAACAGTAACAACCCACAATCCCCCCGGAAGAATGCAAAGACAATGCGAATTTGGGGCAAACATTATAATGTGCCAATATACATGTCATACAAAAATATACAAATATATGTATTCCAAAGTCACTCATATTTACATAAATAATCCGAGAAGTATTGCAGATATGTACACAACAATGTCCGTGCACAAACAGTCCAAAAATGCATGGGCGAGGCCCACAATAGATACCTGACCAAAATCCGAGAGAACACTGCCGGGGCATCAGATAGAAACACTACAGGCACCTCAGGGGGAAAGGAAGGGGGGGCACCTCAGCCAGATGAATGCAAAGCCAGATCCACAACAGGGCTCTATGCCCATTGATGTATCCTGGGGAGTGCAAAGCCACAGTCTCTCAAGTCTCTACAGTGGGTGGCTTGCCCACTGTTCAATCCTGGGGAGTGCAAAGCCACAGTCTCTCAAGTCTCTACAGTGCGTGGCTTGCCCACTGTTCAATCCTGGGGAGTGCAAAGCCACAGTCTCTCAAGTCTCTACAGTGGGTGGCTTGCCCACTGTACCATCCTGGGGAGTGCAAAGCCACAGTCTCTCAAGTCGATGCAGGTCCATACTGGTACTGGGGGGTGACTGGTGCCCAGACTGGATGAGTCTCCCACTGAAAGGTAGTGTCCTGTCACTGTCCCAGCTGCACATGGGATAAGGATGCCTGATGTGGTGGGCCATTCATTCCTACCCGTTGCAGTGCCCTGTTCAGCAGTGCTTTGCCATGGCGGTCTCTGGACTGTTCAGTGGTGCTTAGCCATGGCGGTCTTTGCCCTGTTCTGCGGTGCTTTGCCATGGGGGTCTTTGCCCTGTTCAGTGGTGCTTTGCCATGGCGGTCTTTGCCCTGTTCAGCTGTGCTTTGCCATGGCGGTCTCTGGACTGTTCAGCGGTGCTTAGCCATGGCGGTCTTTGCCCTGTTCTGCGGTGCTTTGCCATGGCGGTCTTTGCCCTGTTCAGCGGTGGTTTGCCATGGCGGTTCTGGACTGTTCAGCTGTGCTTTGCCATGGCGGTCTCTGGACTGTTCAGCGGTGCTTTGCCATGACGGTCTCTGGACTGTTCAGCTGTGCTTTGACATGGCGGTCTTTGCCCTGTTCAGCAGTGCTTTGCCATGGCGGTCTTTGCCCTGTTCAGCGGTGCTTTGCCATGCCGGTCTCTGGACTGTTCAGCGGTGCTTAGCCATAGCGGTCTCTGGACTGTTCAGCCGGGCTTAGCCATGGCGGTCTCTGGACTGTTCAGCAGTGCTTTGCCATGGCGGTCTCTGGACTGTTCAGCGGTGCTTTGACATGGCGGTCTTTGCCCTGTTCAGCGGTGCTTTGCCATGGCGGTCTTTGCCCTGTTCAGCGGTGCTTTGCCATGGCAGTCTTTGCCCTGTTCAGCGGTGCTTTGCCATGGCTGTCTCTGGACTGTTCAGCGGTGCTTTGCCATGGCGGTCTCTGGACTGTTCAGCGGTGCTTTGCCATTGCGGTCTTTGCCCTGTTCTGCGGTGCTTTGCCATGGCGGTCTTTGCCCTGTTCAGTGGTGCTTTGCCATGGCGGTCTCTGGACTGTTCAGCGGTGCTTTGACATGGCGGTCTTTGCCCTGTTCAGCGGTGCTTTGCCATGGCGGTCTTTGCCCTGTTCAGCGGTGCTTTGCCCTGGAGGTCTTTGCCCTGTTCAGCGGTGCTTTGCCATGGCGGTCTTTGGACTGTTCAGCGGTGCTTTGCCATGGCGGTCTCTGGACTGTTCAGCGGTGCTTAGCCATGGCGGTCTTTGGCCTGTTCTGCGGTGCTTTGCCATGGCGGTCTTTGCCCTGTTCAGCGGTGGTTTGCCATGGCGGTTCTGGACTGTTCAGCTGTGCTTTGCCATGGCGGTCTCTGGACTGTTCAGCGGTGCTTTGCCATGACGGTCTCTGGACTGTTCAGCGGTGCTTTGACATGGCGGTCTTTGCCCTGTTCAGCGGTGCTTTGCCATGGCGGTCTTTGCCCTGTTCAGTGGTGCTTTGCCATGGCGGTCTTTGCCCTGTTCAGCGGTGCTTTGCCATGCCGGTCTCTGGACTGTTCAGCGGTGCTTTGCCATGCCGGTCTCTGGACTGTTCAGCGGTGCTTTGCCATGGCGGTCTCTGGACTGTTCAGTGGTGCTTTGCCATGGCGGTCTCTGGACTGTTCAGCGGTGCTTAGCCATAGCGGTCTCTGGACTGTTCAGCCGGGCTTAGCCATGGCGGTCTCTGGACTGTTCAGCGGTGCTTTGCCATGGCGGTCTCTGGACTGTTCAGCGGTGCTTTGACATGGCGGTCTTTGCCCTGTTCAGCGGTGCTTTGCCATGGCGGTCTTTGCCCTGTTCAGCGGTGCTTTGCCATGGCAGTCTTTGCCCTGTTCAGCGGTGCTTTGCCATGGCGGTCTCTGGACTGTTCAGCGGTGCTTTGCCATGGCGGTCTCTGGACTGTTCAGCGGTGCTTAGCCATGGCGGTCTTTGCCCTGTTCTGCGGTGCTTTGCCATGGCGGTCTTTGCCCTGTTCAGCGGTGCTTTGCCATGGCGGTTCTGGACTGTTCAGCTGTGCTTTGCCATGGCGGTCTCTGGACTGTTCAGCGGTGCTTTGACATGGCGGTCTCTGGACTGTTCAGCGGTGCTTTGACATGGCGGTCTTTGCCCTGTTCAGCTGTGCTTTGCCCTGGAGGTCTTTGCCCTGTTCAGCGGTGCTTTGCCATGGCGGTCTCTGGACTGCTCAGCGGTGCTTAGCCATGGCGGTCTTTGCCCTGTTCTGCGGTGCTTTGCCATGGCGGTCTTTGCTCTGTTCAGCAGTGCTTTGCCATGGCGGTTCTGGACTGTTCATCTGCGCTTTGCCATGGCGGTCTCTGGACTGTTCAGCGGTGCTTTGCCATGACGGTCTCTGGACTGTTCAGCGGTGCTTTGACATGGCGGTCTTTGCCCTGTTCAGCGGTGCTTTGCCATGGTGGTCTTTGCCCTGTTCAGCGGTGCTTTGCCATGGCGGTCTTTGCCCTGTTCAGCTGTGCTTTGCCATGCCGGTCTCTGGACTGTTCAGCGGTGCTTTGCCATGGCGGTCTCTGGACTGTTCAGCGGTGCTTTGCCATGGCGGTCTCTGGACTGTTCAGAGGTGCTTAGCCATAGCGGTCTCTGGACTGTTCAGCCGGGCTTAGCCATGGCGGTCTCTGGACTGTTCAGCGGTGCTTTGCCATGGCGGTCTCTGGACTGTTCAGCGGTGTTTTGACATGGCGGTCTTTGCCCTGTTCAGCGGTGCTTTGCCATGGCGGTCTTTGCCCTGTTCAGCGGTGCTTTGCCATGGCGGTCTTTGCCCTGTTCAGCGGTGCTTTGCCATGGCGGTCTCTGGACTGTTCAGCGGTGCTTTGACATGGCGGTTCTGATACGGACATTGGTGTGTGGCATGCCGATTTCCACACTTGACATTGGTGTGTGGCATGGCGATCTCCATACTGGACATTGGTGTGTGACATGACGATCTCCATACTGGACATTGGTGTGTGGCATGACGAACTCCACACTGGACATTGGTGTGTGGCATGACGATCTCCATACTGGACATTGGTGTGTGGCATGACGATCTCCATACTGGACATTGGTGTGTGGCATGACGAACTCCAAACTGGACATTGGTGTGTGGCATGACGAACTCCACACTGGACATTGGTGTGTGGCATGACGATCTCCATACTGGACATTGGTGTGTGGCATGACGTTCCATCATTGCCCAGCGGGGCTGTGGCATCCTGGCCCCGCCTGGGCTGTGTCTTGTGCGGTGGTCTCTGGACCAGTGACGATACTTGGGCCCTCCTGGGCTGTGTCTTGTGCGGTGGTCTCTGGACCAGTGACAATACTTGGGCCCTCCTGGGCTGTGTCTTGTGCGGTGGTCTCTGGACCAGTGACGATACTTGGGCCCTCTTGGGCTGTGTCTTGTGCGGTGGTCTCTGGACCAGTGACGATACTTGGGCCCTCCTGGGCACTGACTCTGGCGGTGGGCTCTGGACCCGTTACGATACTTGGGCCCTCCTGGGCACTGACTCTGGCGGTGGGCTCTGGACCCGTTACGATACTTGGGCCCTCCTGGGCACTGACTCTGGCGGTGGGCTCTGGACCCATTACGATACTTGGGCCCTCCTGGGCACTGACTCTGGCGGTGGGCTCTGGACCAGTGACGACGGTGCTGGCGGTTGTGTCTGGACCGCCAGAAATGATGGCGCACTTCTCCGCCATGACACTCACAACAGGCTGGGTAGACTTCCTCGGGACCTTCCCCACTTTTTTTGGAGTTACAGCTGACTCACCAATCGCCTTCGATCCCATTTCACTTGTTGTCCCACCAGGAGTCTTGATACGCTCCCGTCGTCCACTCTCCAATTTCGGAGCCTTTACAAGGGGTGGGCTGCCAGTGCCTTGGCTCCGGGTCCTACTGCCTGCCCTGGTGGACGGTGCACTCCAAAAACCTGGAACACGCACCACTGGTACTGGTGGCTTTTTGGCTGAGGCGCTACGATGGGACTGATTAATTGGAGTGGGGGGGTGTGGGCAAAAAGGTCAATTTGACAGAGGGACAGTTTCTGACGAACACTGGGATGGGTAGCTGGAGGAGGTCTGGGAGTGGAGGAAGAGGAGGTGGTTGTAGGAGGTGTCACTTTAGCTGTTTTGGGTGCAGGTGAAGGTACTGGAGGCTGTTGTGAGGTGGATGGATGTTGGGTGAGTGATTGCCGGTGTTTGTGTACTTTGGGAGGGGGCGTCACAGACACACTGGGAGAGGACACAGGGGACGTGTAAATGGCAGTGGAGGTGGTGAGTGCAGGTGAGCGGCGTGTGGTGCTGGGTGTCCTGGTGCGAGTCCTAGTGCCTGTAGATGTGGTGCATGCAGGTGTGTGTGTAGACGAGACTGGGAGGGAGGAGGGAGAAGAGGAGGAGGGGGACACAGTGGAGATAGTGGATGTTGCTATGTCTGTATGGGTGTGATGCTTGTGTGAGTGCCTGTGGGATGTGTGGTGCCTATGTTTGCCTGAGCTACTTTTGGGTGTTGACTTGTGTGCATGCTGGTCTGTAGGTGTGCTTGGGATGGGCTGGGGTACAGGGGATTGGGTCTGGGTGGAGGAAGTTGGAGGGGGGAAGCTGGACACAGGGACAATTGCTGCCATCAGTGCTGAGGCCAGCGATTGCAGGGTTCGCTGAAGGACAGCCTGACCAGAATGAATGCCCTCCAGGAATAGATTACTGTGTTGCAACGCCCTTTCTACACCCTGGATGGCATTCACAATGGTAGACTGCCCAACAGTGAGTGACCTGAGGAGGTCAATGGCCTCCTCACTGAGGGCAGCAGGGGTGACTGGGGCAGGGCCTTTGGTGCCTGGGGCGAAGGTGATGCCCACCCTCCTGGGTGAGCGGGCACGGGGTGAACGCTGAGGGGCTGCTGGGAGGGCGGTGCTGGTAAGGGGGGTGGCGGCTGTACCTGTAGAAGTGGGGCGCACAGATGGTGCCGCCACCACAGGGGTGCTCACATCGGCGGATGAGTCTGTGTCGCTGGTTGATGATCCGGTGGCCGACGTGAAGCTCCCCTCGCCCTCCGTCCCACTGGTGTATTCAGAGTCTGTGGTGTGGCCCTCCATGGCCATGTGGGATGCAGCTCCCTCGTGCTCCGGTGCCACTGTACCTCCGCCCATTAATGCTGATGTACAAAAGGACAGGGAGAGCAGGAAAAGGGGGGGAGACAGAAGAAAGAGAGTTTTAGTGCATGGCATACCGCTACCGTTGGCGGACAAGACAGACGCAGCAGCCCCATGCACAACGCCGCGCTCCTGCCCTCTGCACATGCAATTTCTGGTATATGGCCTACATGGCATTGGTGGAAATCTGCGCACATGGATGCCACAGGGGCAACTATACCTCAACTTGATAATTTACTGAGGTGGGGTAGAGTGCAACATGGCCTACATTACGGAGGGGCCTTGCCTACCTAACTCGCCCTGGCCTAGGGACACCCAGAGCCCACCTCCCCCACCCAGACACCTCCACTGCACGCAAAGTCCGCAGAATGAGAGTGTACTCACCCCCTTGTGTCTGCTGTGATGTCCTTAAGTGCCCATCCAACTCCGGGTAGGCCACCGCCAGGATCCGGAACATCAGGGGGGTCATGGTACGACGGGCACCCCTCCCACGTTGGGAGGCCATGCCCAGCTGAGCCTCTGCCGTCTTCTTGCTGCAGCGGCGAATGTCCTCCCATCTCTTACGGCAGTGGGTGCCCCGTCTCTGGTGGGCCCCCAGGGTCCGGACCTTCTTGGCGATGGCACGCCAAATGTCCCTCTTCTGGTGGGCGCTGACCTACATGACATGCACAAGGAAAGAGGAACAGTCATTACCAACTGCACCATCAATGTGAGTGGCCCCCTCCCTACTCTGACCATGTGGCCCATTTATTCCCATGCTTTACTGTAGTTTGACTTCTGCCCCCTTCCCTCTTCCACCCAGCCCTGTCCACCCAGGCCTAGCCCCTACAACGTGCTCCCTGTGTACTAACCTGTTGGTCTGGAGGACCGTAGAGTAGCATGTACTGGGGGAGGACCCCATCCACAAGTTTCTCCAACTCTTGTGCAGTGAAGGCAGGGGCCCCTTCCCCAGACGCAGCAGCCATCGTCGCTTCCAGACCGAGGTCACAGCAGCACTAGCAGTGTAGGTCCTCTCCTGTCGAAGGTCAGGTATCTAGTGATTGAACAGATAGAAAATGGTGGTGACGTCCGCAGTGGTGACGTCCGCGGCGGGGCGCATCATCACCGCCGGCGCACCTGTTCATTGGCTCCTGGGACCCATAGGGTCCAATGTTGACCAATGCAGCATTGTGCCGCGGTCTACGACCGCCTACCGCGACGGTGTGCAAGGCCAGCGCTGTTACCCCACAATCCCATTGTCCCAGTTTAGAGGTCAGGCAGCCGCCATTTCAGGGGCCCACATGGATTCATTTTCAACTGCGTCACACAAACTGAGGCCTACACTCAACACACATACAGGAAGGGTTTTGTGTCTGCTGTAGTCTTGTGTGTAACTGTGGGTACATACCTGGAGGAATAGTGACTGGTTCTTCGCTGTTGTCCTTCTTAGGCACAGTCAGCTGGGACACATGAGAAGATGGCGGAATCCTTCGGTGTACCGACCGCTGGTGGACCTGTTGACAATGGAAGAGAGACATTTAATCGTGACCTACCGGTTTGACCGTGCTACAATTCAGGAACTATGTACCCAGTTGGAGCCAGACCTGATGTCACCAATCCGCCATCCGACTGGAATTCCCTCCTGATGTGCAGGTGCTGTCAGTGCTCCATTTCCTTGCAAGTGGGTCATTTCGAACAACAGTGGCCATGGCATCAGGGATGTCCCAGCCTATGTTTTCCAACGTGTTGTCCAGAGTGTAGTCTGCCCTGCTGAAACACGTAAGGAGATACATCATATTCCCTCAGGTGGAGGATTTGCCTACAGTGAAAGGTGACTTCTATGCCCTTGGACATATCCCCAACGTCATAGGTGCCATTGATGGGACCCATGTAGCTCTGGTCCCCCCCCGCAGGACTGAACAGGTGTACAGGAACAGGAAGAGTTATCATTCAATGAATGTCCAGATGGTCTGTTTGGCAGACCAGTACATCTCGCAAGTAAATGCTATGTTCCCTGGCTCAGTGCATGACGCCTACATCCTGTGGAATAGCAGCATCCCTGATATGATGGGTGAACTCCAGAGGCACCGTGTATGGCTATTGGGGGACTCTGGTTACCCCAACCTTTCCTGGCTATTGACCCCAGTGAGGAATCCCAGGACCAGGGCAGAGGAACGCTACAATGAGGCCCATGGGCAGACTAGGAGGGTTATCGAACGCACCTTTGGCCTCCTTAAGGCCAGGTTCTGGTGCCTCCATATGACAGGTGGGTCCCTATTCTACTCACCAAAGAAGGTGTGCGACATCATCATCGCCTGCTCCATGCTCCATAACTTGGCATTGCGACGCCAGGTGCCTTTCTGCAGGAGGATGATCCAGATGACGGTGTTGTGGCAGCTGTGGAGTCTGTGGAGCCTGTGGACAGTGATGAGGATGAAGCTGAGGAAGACGAAAACGACAACAGGAAGTCAGTCATACAGCAATATTTCCAGTGACACACAGGTGAGAACATTTTCATTTTTGCCATTACATTAACTTTCACACATCTACCTCTATCCTGTACCTACATTTCACTCACTATTTGTTAATTGAGTTGTACCCTTCCATTTCAGTTTCACAAGTGTGGTAACCTACGTGTCAACTGTTTGCATCCTTGAAGGGCTTGTGATGTGTGACATAGGTATGTTAGCCTTCCAATGGGTAACCCATTATGAAACTGTAATTTATAATACAGATTTACAAATCATAGACTGACTCCATTTGTTTTTAGTGTTTCAAGGGTGTTTATTTAAGTGCTCAAAAAATGAAGGGGGTTGTAAACTGGTGATGGGTGATGGTGGAGGAATGTCCATGGCAGAGTCCAGTATATTAGTCTCACAGGTACATTGCACATCTGGGCATTGGAAGTGGAGATAGGTCAGTTCCGATTTGGACAGGGTAACAAAGTGGGACAGTGGAGGGACAATCAGGGTGGTCTTATTTCCTGGCGGGGGTCTTGCCATCTTGCTCTGTCCTGTTCCTGGATCTCAGGGCCCGCTTGCGTGGTGGTTGTCCGTCTGCAGGGGATGGGGTGCTGGTGTGTTGGTCCTGTGGCGGGGCGTCCTGTCCACTAGCGCCGGCGGAGGTGGTGGGCATTTCATCGTCCTGGCTAGTGTCAGGGGCCCCTTGGAGTGCCACGGTGTCCCTTAAGGTGTTTTGAATGTCCGTCAGCACCCCTACGATGGTGCCCAGGGCGGAGCCGATGGTCCTGAGCTCCTCCCTGAACCCCAAATATTGTTCCTCCTGCAGACGCAGGGTCTCCTGCAACTTGTCCAGGACCGTGGCCATCGTCTCCTGGGAGTGGTGGTATGCTCTCATGATGGAGGAGAGGGCCTCGTTGAGAGTTGGTTCCCTTGGCCTGTCCTCCCTCTGTCGCACAGCAGCCCTCCCATTTCCCCTGTGTTCCTGTGCCTCCGTCCCCTGGACCGTGTGCCCACTACCACTGCCCCCAGGTCCCTGTTGTTGTTGGGGTGGTGGGTTAGCCTAGGTGCCCTGTAGTGGTCGACACACTGCTGATTGACCTGTCCTGGGTGGGGAGGTTTGGGCCCGCTGGGTGGGTGCTGTGCTGGTGTTACCAGAGGGTGTAAGCTCGGTGTTGGGCTGTGGCTGGGCAAGGGGAACCGACTGTCCTGAGGCCCACGATGGTCCGGCCTGGTCATCAAGATCCAGTGGGGCAGAGCTGCTGTCGTCACTGTGGGCCTCTTCTGGGGGTGGAGTGGTGTTGTCTGGACCCTCTGGTGTGGTGACGTTCCTTCGGGTTCCTGCGGGGGTATAAGTACATGATTATTGCATGTGTGTGTTTCATGGAGTGCAATGGTTGGGTGTTCGTGAACCCCAGTGCAGGCATTCCTGTGTGGGGGCTTGTGTGCTAATGGTTGGGGGGTGTTGGGGGTCTGTGCAGTGGGCATGCTTTGGTGATGGGTGTCCATGCTTAGTTATGTCATGCAGGTCTTGGGGTTGGGATGGGTGGTTGGTGTCATGGGTAGATAGGTGAGGATTTGGGTGATAGGGGAGGGTGTGATGGTGGGGGTGTGTGATATCATGCAGGTAGGGTGGGGGGTATGATGGGTAAGATTAGACTTACCAGTGTCCGTTCCTCCAACGACTCCTCCGAGGCCCTCAGGATGCAAGATGGACAAGACTTGCTTCTCCTATGTTGTTAGTTGTGGGGGAGGAGGTGGGGGTCCGCCGCCAGTCCGCTGTACCGCGATGTGGTGCCTGGATACCGTGGAACGCACCTTCCCCCGTAGATCGTTCCACCTCTTCCTGATGTCCTCCCTATTTCTTGGGTGCTGTCCCACAGCGTTGACCCTGTCCACTATTCTTTGCCATAGCTCCATCTTCCTGGCTATGGATGTGTGCTGTACCTGTGAGCCAAATAGCTGTGTCTCTACCCGGATGATTTCCTCCACCATGACCCTAAGCTCCTCCACGGAGAAGCGGGGTGTCTTTGGCGTGACATGGGGTGGTGTAGGTGATGTGTGGGGTGGTGTATGTGTTGATGAGTAGGGTGTGTAGTGGTATGCGGTGTTTTGTGCTTGGATGTTGCGTGGATGATGGTGTTGTGTGCCTCTGTGTGATGGGGTTATCTGTTCTGTGCTGTCTCTCTGGCCCTCTCTCTGAATTTTTGGTAGTAGGGGTTTGTGGGTGATGTGGGTGTGTGTTTTATATAGTATTGGGTGTGTGGGAGTGGTGTGTGTATGTGTGTCAGGTGTGTGTATTTCAAATTGTCCAATGTGGTGGTGTTTTGGAGATGTGTGTGTATTTTGAGCGTGGCGGTGTGTACCGCCAACGGAATACTGCGGTTGAAAGACCGCCTCGTGGATTCGTGGGTCGTAATGGCATGGGCGTGTTTCTGTTGGCGTGGAGGTGGAGGATGTGTTTCCACCAGTTTCTCGCTGACCTTTGGTGTGGCGGTATTGTGTGGGTGTCTGAATTTCGGCAGATTCCGTGATGTGTGTCATAATAGCTGTGGCGGTCTACCGCGGCGGCGGCGGTGTATTGGCGGTCTTCTGCACGGCGGTAAGCGCCTTATACCGCCAATGTTGTAATGACCCCCTATGTCTCCGAGGTCTAGCATTTTCTGAACGTAAGACTTGATGCAGTCCCTAACGTGGTCAGGTTGTCTAAATTTTGCTCTTAATAGGCACGTTGTCCCCTGTGTCAATGTTGTGTTTACACCATGTGGTTTGACCCGATGTCAGGGAGAATAGTTTTGAGAACTGCTCTAGGAGGTTTCTGTAGGCCTCTTTTGGGGACTTAGAGAGGCAGTCGGCAAGCACTACCCCATCAACTGAGCCATCAGCTGCACTGTGGGAGAGGAGGTCAGGGAGAGGGTCACTCTCCTTCCTGTCCCTCATCAGTTTCCATGAGCAGAGTCATATCAGACCTGTCATAGTAGGGTTTAAGGCGGTTCACATGAAGCACCCTAAGGTGGCTTCTAGGAGTGCCAAGGTCTACCAAGTAGGTAATGTCACCCTATTTCTGCACAATGTTGTGGGGACGACTCCACTTGTCCTGGAGTGCCATGGGAGCCACAGGCTCCAGGACTCACACTTTCTATCCTGGCTGGTACACAGTCAGCACAGCCTTCTGGTCATGGCATTGTTTCTCTAATTCCTGGCTGGCCTGAAGGTTTTTAGTGGCCCTCTTCATGTACTCAGCCATCCTTGATCTGAGGTCAAGTACACATTCCACAATGTCTTGTTTAGGAGGCTTGAGAGGTTGCTCTTAGCCTTCTCTAACAAGAGCAAAGGGACCCCTAACAGGGTGCCAAAACAGAAGTTCAAATGGGCTGACCACCCAATAGGCGAAGAGGAGGAATGGTAACAGGACATCCTATCTCCTTCTGAGTTTTTCAGAGTTCCATTATCACACCCTTGTGAGTTGTTAAACCTCTCTACTAAGCCATTTGTTTGGGGTTAGTAAGGAGTGGTGCATTTGTAAGTCACACCACATTCCTTCCACATAGGTTTCAGGTAAGCAGACATGAAGTTTGCACCCCTGTCAGATACCACCTCTTTAGGAAAACCCACTCTTGAAAAGATACCAAGAAGGGCTTTGGCCACTGCAGGAGCTGTAGTGGTCCTAAGAGGAATGGCCTCTGGGTACCTGGTGGCATGGTCCACTACTATCAGTATGAATCTCCCTCTCAAAGGGTACCTCAACTACTGGAAGTGGAATTAAGGGTGCCTTTGGCTTGACAGGTGACACAGGAGCGACAAAACTCCTTTGTGTCTTCAGGCATGTGGGGCAGATGAAAGTGAGGGACAAGCCTGTCCCAAGTCTTGTTTTTTTACAGGTGACATGCCAGGGGAATTTCATGGGCTAAGGTTAACAGAAACTCCCTGTACTTCAGAGGGACCACCAATCTACTGGTAGCACCAGGTTTGGGGTCCCTGGACTGAGTACAGGAGGCTGTCTTCCCAGTACACCTTGTGGGTACCAAATATATCCCCTGCTTCTTGGGCTGCAGATTGCTGTCTAAAGCTCTCCAGTGTGGGACAAGTCTGTTGTTCCCTACTGAATTCCTCCCTGGCGGGCCCCCCTGCACCAAAGAGTTCTGCTGTGTCAGCTTGCAGCTCCTCTGGTGTAGGTTCCACCCAAGGAGTGGATTCTTCTCCCTCTGGAATTGTATCTTCACTGGAGGCTGGAGCACAGGGTACTTTCTTACCCTTCCTGTTCTTGGATTAGGAAGCTCTTGGGCCATTGTTCCAGGCTCCAAGTTTCATTGGTCCTTTTTCTTCTTTGCCTGTGCTCCTGTAAGGGAGGATGGGGGTGGGATATGCCCTAGAATGCCCAGCATGGGTACATGGGCCTCCAGGTCCACTTCAGCCCAAGCAGAAGTCTCCAAGTCATTCCCTTGTAGACATTCTACCAGTAGGTCTGAGGAAACCACAACTTCCCCCCCAGCTGAAATCAATAACTGCTATGGGATGGCACACAGTGTGATTATGAGCATCAGTCACTTGGCAAATGTGACCAAGTAGGTGTTGCTCAGGGGACACCAGTTTTTCAGTCATCATAGTGACAATGGCATATGTGTCCCTGTAGGCCTCAGCCTCAGCACCATTTATCAAGGGGTGCTGCCTGTACTTACCCATGTTAAGGGGACAGGCAGCAAGGGTGGCAAAGTCAGTGCTCCCATCCGAGACTAGCACTGCTTCATTGGTCGCCCTAATCAGCCCAGAACCCACTACAGTCCCAAAGGAAAGCACAGCTACACTTGTGGACTGACTACTATTAGTAGTCCCACCACTACTGCTATTTCTATGGGCACTAGGAGTGGGAGCAGGGTTAGTGGTGGTGGAAGGCTGGTGCCTTTCTTAGGGCAGGAGCTGTCTCCTGGCCTATGGCTTTTGTTTTTATTAACATAGCACCAAGGCCTTTTAAAATTAGAGGAAGAGGTTTTGTTCCCACTCCCAGATGAGTTTTGTGGGCCTGATGAAGACTCTTGATTTTAATTTGTCCCCACGCTTCTCTTGATGCTTACCTGCTTCCTTCTTTCTTTTTATGGTCACCCCTTGTGTGAGTCTTCCTACTCACCCTGGTGTGGACCCACTTGTCTACCTTGTTTCCCAATTCGTGGGGAGAGGTCAGATCAGAGTCTACCAGGTATTGATGCAGCTGATCAGATACAAAATTATTAAAAATGTCCTCTCTTAGAATTAGGTTATACAAGCCTTGGTTGTCACTAACTTTGCTCCAATGCAACAGCCTACCAGAGCTTTCACAAAGCAGTACACAAAATTTACCCAATCTTGGGAGGACTCTTTTCTGGTCTCTCTGAACGTGATCCTATACTGTTCATTAGTCAGAACAAACCCATCTAACAGTGTTGCTTTCAAAACTGTGTAATTGTCTGCATCTTCTTCTCTGACAGTGAGGAGTCTATCCCTACCCTTGTCAGAGGAGAGCCACAAAATTCCTGTCCATTGCCTTTGGGGGACCCTCTGTACCCTACAGGCCCTCTCCAAAGCAGGGAACCACTTGTAGATGTCATCCCCCACTTTGTAAGGGGGGACTACCTTGTTCAGGTTCCTGGAGTCAAAAGTTCTCCCTGACCCTAGAGTCCCTGCAGAACAACTTACTTTCGGTAACGGATCATCTGGTAGAGACTATCTAGCTGCAGATTCCTTACCTTAGAATTTCTTGGCCTCAACTTGGAATCTGAAATTTCTTCCTGAACACTACCCTGAATGCGCTGTTGGTGGCATCGTTCGGATCCACGTGATATTGTCATTGGAGCTGTCTGTGACATCACGGTGCCTATAAAGGCATCACCCTGGCACGCGTACATCAGTTCTTTCAACCCACGAACTTCCACACCAGAAATACAGGGTCATGGATAGAACCAAACGTTTGTATGTGCAAAACTAGGGCCCTGAAAGGGATAAACCCTAACCCTATTAGACAAATCCACAGACCATGGAGGCATGGGTGGGTGTAAGGAATCTGCAGCTAGATAGTCTCTACCAGATAATGCATTACCGAAGGTAAGTAGCTTGTTCATTTGATCGAGACTTCTAGCTGCAGATTCCTTACCTTAGAATAGATACCCAAGCCATAACCTTCTGGCAGTGGGATACGGATAAATCTTCTCACATTAGAAAGTCATGTAGGACCAAACAGGCAAAGTGTCAGTCTCTTTGGACCTGATTGTCCGGGCAGTAGTGTTTTCCAAACGTGTGCAAGGATGCCCACTTAGCAGCCTTAAAGGTATCCAGGACTGGAACACCTCATGCTAGCGCAGTGGTAGCAGCTTTGCCCATGGTAGAATGAGCCCTCAAGAGGCTGCTTCTTGGCCAGTGCGTAGCAGATCTCAATGCAGAGAACAACCCAATGTGAAATAGTTTGTTTTTGCACTGCCCGACCCTTCTTTGCTCTCATGTACCCCACAAAGAGTTGGTCATCTGCCCGGAACTCTTTTGTGCGGTCAAGGTAAAACATCAATTCTCTTTTTGGGTCCAGTCGGTGGAGTTGCTCCTCTTCCTTAGAGGGATACAGTGGAACAAAGAATGTGGACAGGATGATGTTCTGACCCAGGTGAAATCGGTTCACCACCTTGTGGAGGAAAGAGGCACGAGTTCTGAGAACCACCTTGTCTGGGAACATAGTGAGATGTAGTGGCTTAGATGAAAGAGTTTGTAGTATCTCACTCACCCTCCTAGCAGATGTTATTGCCACTAAGAAGGCTGTCTTGATGGTGGGCACCTGGAGGGGACAGTTGTGTAAGGGCTCGAAGGGAGCACACATGAGAAATGTGAGGGCAAGATTTAAGTCCCATCGAGACATAACAAAGGGGTGGGGGAAACATATGTACAAGCCCTTTGAAAAATCAATGTAAAATGGGAGATTTGAACAGTGAAAGCTGATCAGGCAGCCAATATAATGCCAATAAGGTGGAAAGATAGCCCTTCAGAGTACCAAAGGCAGGACCCTGCTGGGCAAGGAATAGTATGAGGAGAAGGATATCAGTAACAGAAGCAGAAAGAGGATCAATAGGCCTTTCTGCACAAGAATATACAAACGTTTCCGACGGCAGGCATATAACGGTTTAGTGGAGGGACGTCTGGCTGCCAAAATAACTTTACAGACTTCAGGAGGAAGGTCAAAAGCCATCAGTTTCCAAAGCTCAATCTTAACACATGAAGTTGCAGAGTTGACAGGTTTGGGTGGGGAACCTTCCCCTGCTGCCCCGACAGAAGATCCTCCCGAAGGCGCAGCCTGATCGGAGAATCGATGCTCATTTTCAGAAGCTCTGGATCCCAGACTCTACATGCCCAGTCCAGAGCCACTAGGATTACTTAGGCCCGGTCGTTCTTGATCTTCTTGAGAACTCTAAGCAGGAGTGGTATGGGAGGAAAGGCGTACAGGAGGCCTGAATTCCCCTCGCGATGAACACCATCGCAAAGCGATTGCCGCCTTGGAAACTCTAACGTGCAATAATGCTGACATTGTGCGTTCTCTGCAGAGGCGGACAGATCTAACCAAGTATCTCCCCACTGCTGAAAGAGTCCTTGTGTCACCTCTGGTTGGAGACACCATTTGTGATCCTTGGCATCGACAGGTGAGTTTGTCCGCCCTGGCGTTCAGAGAACCTGTCAGGTGTTGAACCAGCAGGGTTATGCCCTGCTGTACCAGCCATGTCTAGAGACGCAGGGCCTCTTGACAAAGGCTCCACGACCCCACACCGCCCTGTTTGTTGCAGTACCTCTTTGCGATAGTGTTGTCCGTGAATACCTGTACCATCTTCTCTTTTACAACAGGAAGAAATGCATTCAATGCCAGTCGGATCACCCAGAGCTCCAGTAAATTGATAGAGAGTCCAGATTTCCAGGGGCCTCTTATCTCCACCTCTCCCAGATGGCGGGCCCCATCCCAGAAGTGATGGATCTATCACTACTGGGAGATCTGGTTGGGGAAGGGAGAGGAGTGTGCCTCTGACCCAATTGCAGTTCAATAACCATAACTGCAGGTCTTTTGCAGTTCCCTCCGAGAACTGAGCTGTCTGAGATTCCCCTGATGCTGTGCCCATTGGAACTCCAGGTCCCACTGCAGAGCCTTCATATGCCATCTGGCATGTTTGACTAACAGTATGCAGGAGGACATGAGGTCCAGCAGCCTCAGAGTCTGTCTCACTGAAATCCAGGATAGAGGCCCAAACATCAATATCATAAACTGAATATCCTGGCTCGGAAGGATAAGTCCGAAACAGCACTGCCTCCAGAAAAGCCCCGATGAAAGGGAGCTTCTCAGAGGGAGTCTGCTGTGACTTCAGCATGTTTATAGTGAACCCCAGTGAATGCAGAAGGTTCGTCGTAGTCTGAAGGTGGATGACGAGAGCCTGGGGCATAGGAGCCTTCAACAGCCAGTTTTCTATGTAAAGGAAGACTGAAATCCCTAACCTGCACAGATGAGCTGCTACCACCGCCATCACTTTGGTGAACACCCGAGGGGCACTGGTGAGACCGAAAAGAAGCACAGTAAACCGAAAGTGCTTGTAGCCCACCTTGAACCGCAAGTAACGCCTGTGCGCAAGCAGGATGGGGATGTGAAAATATGCATCCTGCGAGTCCAGAGCTACCATCCAGTCTCCTTGGCCTAGGGCAGAGAAGACCTGAGCAAGAGGGAGCATCTTGAATTTCTCCTTTTTGAGGAAGAGACTGATGTCCCATAAATCCAAAATAGGGCAAAGACCCTTGTTCTTTTTGGGAATCAGAATCAGATCTGACACTGGAACCCTTTCTATGGCTCCCTGGCCAAGAGAGCCGCAACTTCCTTGCGGAGCAAGGCTAAATGAACCTCCATTAGCCGTTCTTTTAATGGAGGCCTAGAGGGAGGGAAAGACTGGAAGGGGAGGGAATAGCCCTTCTGTATGATCTGCAAGACTCATTTGTCTGATGTTATGGACAGCTAGTGAGGGAGAGGAAATTGTATCCTTCCTACAACTGGACGCAAGTGGTCTTGCAGAATCATACTAGGAGGACATGGGTGCTGTGGAGGAGGGGGGCTGTGTGGTGGCTGACCTCTGGCTAGACTCTCTGGGTCTGAAGGTACCACAACCTCGTCCGCGTACTGGATGTTGCGTTGACGGAGGAGGGTGGCTGATTTGTGGGCGGCGTGGTACCACACCCCTTCAGAAGCCTCGAAAGGGGTGAAAGGCAGACTGCTGGCGAGCGGGTGCAAAGAGGCCCAATGATCTGGCTTTAGCCCAAGAGTCCTTGAACTGATCAAGCTCAGAGTCAGCCTTTTCTCCATATAGGTGCGAACCATTGTAGGGCATGTCCATAAGGTTTGCCTGGACATCCCCCGAAAAGCCAGAGTACGGAGCCAGGAGTGTCGACGAAGGGCCACTGTTGAAGAAAGCACCCTATCCAGTGAGTTGGTCATGTCCAAACCACACTGTATTGTAAACTTTGCTGCATTTCTCCCATCTTTAACAGCTTGTGAGAGACTATGCTGCACACCCTCCGGGACCTGGGGCAGCACCTGTGCCACTGTATCCCATAAAGTATGGGAAAAACAGTCCAATAGGCATGAGGTGGTTACAGACCTCAATGCCAGGCTGGAAGAAGAAAAAAAAATATTTCCAAGCTGATCCAGCCTCTTGGATCCCTCTATATAGGGGAGCGGAAGGGAAGGCACCATGGGAAGTGGAGGCCTTGACCACCAAGCTTTCCGGGGTGAGGTGCTGGGTGAGGAAACTAGGATCATTAGGAGCTGGTCTATGGCGGTGGCTGATTGGCCCATTAACAGGAGCCCTTGTGCTGAGTTTGGACTACACCCCCAGCAGGACATCAGTGAGGGCTTCCTTAAAGGGTAACATCAGTTCCAATGTGGACCTCAGTCAGGATGTTAGTCCTGACTAGCACATTAGGCGACTCTAGGTCCAAGACCTCAGCTACCCTACTCACCACTGTAGTATATAGAGCTCCCTCCTCTGTAGCCACAGTAGGAGGTGAGAGCATGCCAGTATCTGGAGAAATATCTATTCCACTGGCTTCTCCTAGTTCCTCATACCAGTCCAAATGCTCCAAACCATATTCTAAAGGGTCATGGGACCCCTCCCATTCCTCACCAGTACCTGGCAGATCAAAATAAACCTACAGCACTGATCTTACCCTTGTCTGCACTGTTGAAGTCTGAATCGGCACATGGCATCGACATCGTAAAACTTCTCGAGTTAAGCGGGGGTCACTCCGGCTCCCAGAAGGAGGTGGGACGAAGTAGCCCTGGCATTGGTTCTGCCGCACCGTGCCTGGAACGTCGACGTTCCTGAGATGCCTTGTCGGACATCAGGTGTGGCGAAAAGTCTTTTTGTGCCTATTCCTTGAATGCCCGGAGGACCTTGAGTGTGACGAAGAGGACGTAGGGCTCCTGGAGAGGTCCTGCAACCACCTCCTCGATCGGGACTGTGACCTCCTAGGAGTCGCGCCAACCGAAGGTGACTGCCGGGCCACCATGAGATTCAGAGACCCCTCTCTCAAAGCTTTCGGGCCATAGCCTAGCAGTCGGAACACGACTTCGAGTCGTGGTCTCTGTCGAGGCACTGGAGACATATCTGATGAGGGTCCGTCACTGAC